>NC_081346.1:47760269-47803267 GCF_029784015.1 Lycium ferocissimum
ATATAAAATAACATGAAACTAGTTTCAAAAAGGTTTGGTCACTAGTATAAATAAAGGGGAAACAAAAGCATATAAAGAAAACCCAATTAGAGTTAAAACCCTAGCTAACCTAACATACTAAGTGAAATTGCACAAAGTAGGGAAGAGGGGAAAAACAGAGTATAGGCAGAGATTAATTAATCAATGGTGAAGAATACCTGATGTACGGGCCGGCGGTCTCGTTTGGAGTGATAACATCGGGGGTTATTGAGTATGACAGGTCAGGGAAACATCTGCGAGCTGCAGCGTTAGAGAAAATAGGTGTATGGAATGCGAGGCAAGGTGTTTGTACCAAAATCCTAGCTCCATCTAACTCAAAAGAAGGACCTTCCCTTGCCGTTACATCAATTGCTTCCTCTTCTCCATCATCCCATGTTTGTAAATCATCTCTCTTTTTCTACTTGTTGTTTATTGATAATTTCAAAATTCATCGCAATGGTGGTTTGTTTGATACAATTAGACCGAAGAATATATAATATAAGATAACATGAAACTTGTTTCAAAAAGGTTTGGTCACTAGTATAAATAAAAGGGAAACAAAAGCATATAAAGAAAACCCAATTAGAGTTAAAACCCTAGCTAACCTAACATACTCAGTGAAATCGCACAAAGTAGAGAAGAGGGGGAAAACAGAGTATAGGCAGACATTAATTAATCAATGGTGAAGAGTTACCTGAGGTACGAGCCGGCGGTCTCATTTGGAGTGATAACATCGAGAGTTATTGAGTATGACAGGTCAGGGAAACGCCTGCTAGCTACAGCGTTAGAGAAAATAGGTGTATGGCATGTGAGCAAGGTGTTTGTACCAAAATCCTTGCTCAATCTAACTCAAAAGAAGGACCTTGCCTTGCTGTACATCAATTGCTTCCTCTTCTTCATCATCCCATGTATGTAAATCATCTCTCTCTTTTTCTACTTGTTGTTTACTGACAATTTCAAAATTCATCGCAATGGTGCTTTGTTTGATACAATTAGACTGAAGAATATATAATATAAAATAACATGAAACTTGTTTCAAAAAGATTTAGTCACTAGTATAAATAAAAGGGAAACAAAAGCATATAAAAAAACCCAATTAGAGTTAAAACCCTGGCTAACCTAACATACTAAGTGAAATCGTACAAAGTAGAGAAGAGGGGAAAAACAGAGTATAGGTAGAGATTAATTAATCAATGGTGTAGAATACCTGATGTACGGGCCGGCGGTCTTGTTTGGAGTGATAACATCGAGAGTTATTGAGTATGACAGGTCAAGGAAACAGAGAAAACGTAGAGAAAAAATAGGTGTATGACATGTGGGCAAGGTGTTTGTACCAAAATCCTAGCTCCATCTAACTCAAAAGAAGGATCTTCCCTTGCCGTTACATCAATTTCCTCCTCTTCTCCATCATCCTATGTATGTAAATCATCTCTTTTTCTACTTGTTGTTTATTGACAATTTCAAAATTCATCGCAATGGTGCTTTGTTTGATACAATTAGACCGAAGAATATATAATATAAAATAACATGAAACTTGTTTCAAAAAGGTTTGGTCACTAGTATAAATAAAAGGGAAACAAAAGCATATAAAGAAAACCCAATTAGAGTTAAAACCCTAGCTAACCTAACATACTCAGTGAAATCGCACAAAGTAGAGAAGAGGGGAAAAACATAGTATAGGCAGACATTAATTAATCAATGGTGAAGAGTTACCTGAGGTACGAGCCTGCGGCTCGTTTAGAGTGATAAGATCGAGAGTTATTGAGTATGACAGGTCAGGGAAACGCCTACTAGCTGCAGCGTTAGAGAAAATAGGTGTATGGCATGTGAGGCACGATGTTTGCACCAAAATCCCAGCTCCATCTAACTCAAGAAAAGGACCTTCCGTTGCCGTTACATCAATTGCTTCCTCTTCTTCATCATCCCATGTATGTAAATCATCTCTCTCTTTTTCTACTTGTTATTTATAGACAATTTCAAAATTCATTGCAATAGTGCTTTGTTTGATACAGTTGGACCGAAGAATATATAATACAAAATAATATGAAACTTGTTTCAAAAAGGTTTGGTCGCTAGTATAAATAAATGGGAAACAAAAGCATAAAAAGAAAACCCAATTAGAGTTAAAAACCCTAGCTAACCTAACATACTCAGTGAAATCGCACAAATCAGAGAAGAGGGGGAAAACAGAGTATAGGCAGAAATTAATTAATCAATGGTGAAGATTTACCGAAGGTACGAGCCGGCGGTCTTGTTTGGAGTGATAACATCGGGAGTTATTGAGTATGACAGGTCACGGAAACCCCAGCTAGCTGCAGCGTTAGAGAAAATAGGTGTATGGCATGTGAGGCAAGGTGTTTGTACCAAAATCCTTGCTCCATCTAACTCAAAAGAAGGACCTTCCCTTGCCGTTACATCAATTGCTTCCTCTACTTCATCATCCCATGTATGTAAATCATCTCTCTTTTTTTTAGTTGTTGTTTCAAAATTCATTGCAATAGTGCTTTGTTTGATACAGTTAGATCGAAGAATATATAATATAAAATAACATGAAACTTGTTTCAAAAAGGTTTGGTCACTAGTGTAAATAAAAGGGAAACAAAAGCATATCCCTAGTTAACCTAACATACTCAGTGAAATCACACAAAGTAGAGAAGAGGGGGAAAACAGAGTATAGGCAGACATTATTTAATCAATGGTGAAGAGTTACCTGAGGTACGAGCCGACGGTCTCGTTTGGAGTGATAATATCGAGAGTTATTGAGTATGCGCAGTCACGGAAACCCTACGGCGTGTAACCCATGAAAATAGGTGTATGGCATGTCCCCCCCCCAAGGTGTTTGTACCAAAATCCTTGCTCCATCTAACACAAAAGAAGACATTCCGTTGCTTGACATGACATGACATACTTGGGTATGTGAAATCATCTCTCTCTTTTTTAGTTGTTGTTTCAGAAATTTCAAAATTCAGAATGGCTTTGATACAATTTCGATATAACATGGTTAGTTTCAAAAGGTTTGGTCACTAGAATATAAATATAAAATAACATGACCTCGTGTCCCCTTTTGTTCCTCTAGTTAACCTAACATACTCTCACAAAGTTGAAGAGGGGAAAACGCATTATTTAATCAACACCAGTGAGAGACGTCTCTCCTTTGGGAGAACAAAAGGGGAGAGGTCACGTTGCGGTTAGAGAAAATAGGTGTATGGCATGTGAGCAAGGTGTTTATACCAAAATCCTTGCTCAATCTAACTCTTGCTCATACAATACCCAAGTCATCTCTCTTTTTGTCATGTCATGTCAAAATTCATGCATGTGTGTGATACAATTAGGCGAAGAATATATAATATAAAATAACATGAAACTTGTTTCAAAAGGGGACCAGTATAAATAAAAAAGGAAACATGCATGGGTAAACACCCCGCCGTGGGGTCCTCACATAACATACTATTTGAAATTGCACAAAGTATGATCATTTGTATTCTATAATTAATCAAGGCTCGTAGACGCGTGTGTGTGATTTTTATAGCTCCACCGGTTCATATTGTTGTATAATATTTTGGTGGCCTTGTCGGCCTTATTTTGAGCTCTTGATACTTCATATCTAGTATATATACAAAAGCATATAAAGCCTTTTCGGCTTTATGATATACGTTATGTTGTGGCGACCTTGTCGGTCCACATATGTACATATGTGTATGGAATGTGAGGCAAGGTGTTTGTACCAAAATCCTTGAATGAGCGGATATTCCTATTTTGGACCTTTCTTCTCAGTGTTCTTTGAGTTATGATTTATAATGTTCAAAGTAACATCGCAATGGTGGTTTGGCCCACGGGTCGGAGCCCGAAGAATATATAATATAAATAACATGGAGGTGTGACAATGAATTTTTTCACTTCGTAGAATCAAAATGTTACATCTAAGTTGCACCATTTCTTTATCGTATCATTTTATTTAATCATTCTTTGGCGCATGTTCTAAGAAGACATTTGCGAGGGAAACACACATTATCCATATTTTAATGTGGCAGAATCTATGCTTAGAATGCTTTAAGTGCAAATGCCTGAGAAGATCAGGGAAACACCTGCTAGCTGCAGCGTTAGAGAAAATAGGTGTATGGCATGTGAGGCAAGGTGTTTGTACCAAAATCCTTGCTCCATCTAACTCAAAAGAAGGACCTTCCCTTGCCGTTACATCAATTGCTTCCTCTTCTTCATCATCCCATGTATGTAAATCATCTCTCTTTTTCTACTTGTTATTTATTGACAATTTCAAAATTCATTGTAATAGTGCTTTGTTTGATACAGTTAGACCGAAGAATATATAATATAAAATAACATGAAACTTGTTTCAAAAAGGTTTGGTCACTAGTATAAATAAAAGGGAAACAAAAGCATACAAAGAAAACTCAATTAGAGTTTAAACCCTAGCTAACCTAACATGCTCAGTGAAATCGCACAAAGTGAAGAAGAGGGGGAAAACAGAGTATAGGCAGACATTAATTAATCAATGGTGAAGAGTTACCTGAGGTACGAGCCGGCGGTCTCGTTTGGAGTGATAACATCGAGAGTTATTGAGTATGACAGGTCAGGGAAACACCTGCTAGCTGCAGCGTTAGAGAAAATAGGTGTATGGCATGTGAGGCAAGGTGTTTGTACCAAAATCCTAGCTCCATCTAACTCAAAAAAGGACCTTCCCTTGCCGTTACATCAATTGCTTCCTCTTCTTCATCATCCCATGTATGTAAATCATCTCTTGTTGTTTCAAAATTCATTGCAATAGTGCTTTGTTTGATACAGTTAGATCGAAGAATATATAATATAAAATAACATGAAACTTGTTTCAACAAGGTTTGGTCATGTGAGACCGTCCTATATAGGTCTAATACTTTTACAACTCATACTATTTTATTTGAACCTTGAAGCTGTCTATGTCTTGTAAGACTCCGAGAGGATTTCATAGTGCAACACCACTAACCTAGACTTGCACGCTTGACATGAAAAGTAGAGGCAAACGGTGCATGACGTGTTGTATGGACACATCATGTATTCGGGCCAACATTGGTAATCCAAATCTGGTATTTACGTGGATAAGCGTACATGAGAAATTACATTATCCATTGAGTTTCAAAACTGAAAACAATGAACTTCTCTATTATTACATCAGTTTTATTTTGTAGTGATACAGGTTCTGCAGTCATGTTACTCCTTTGTCTAAGATATAGTTACATCTAAAATGTAAGGCATTATAGAAAATAATTTGGGTCTCTGTTTGTGGGTCAGACTCAAAATATTTGTTTCTTATAGTGGTTATTTCATAGGAAAAGATTGTGAAACTTATGATTTGTTTCATGGTTTTAGTAGTGATAAATTGGACTTAATTGCAGATAGCAAGTGGTTATGCTGAAGGAAGCATTAGAATCTGGGATTCCGAGAAAGGGATATGTGAAACCACACTGAATGGGCATAAAGGGGCTGTGACGGCCCTTCGATACAATAAGCTTGGATCATTACTAGCATCTGGAAGCAAAGATAATGACGTTATTTTATGGGATGTGGTGGGTGAGACTGGGCTGTTTCGCCTTCGGGGACATCGTGATCAGGTTCATACTATCTTCAATCTAGGCATAATATATTTTTCATTTCTGACTTCATCATGTGTTACTTACAAAATTCTAATCTTGTTTTCCTCTTGTCTTCCTCTCTCTTCCTCTCTTGAATTTTGGTCTTTGCTATATGTTGCATACGGGCTTGTTGTTGTTGTTGTTGCTACATGTGTTGCAGGTTACTGATCTTGTTTTCTTGGATTCTGGCAAAAAACTGGTAACGGCTTCTAAGGACAAATTTTTAAGGGTATGGGATCTTGATGCTCAACATTGCATGCAGATTATAATTGGCCATCATACTGAAATTTGGTCCATAGATATTGACCCTGAGGAAAGATATCTAGTCACTGGTTCTGCTGACCCCGAGCTTCGGTTTTACACTATAAATAAGGACTTGCCTACAGAAAACAAATGGGAAGTACTCAAGTCATTTGGTGAAATTCAACGCCAAAGCAAGGATAGAGTTGCAACAGTGAGGTTTAACAAGTCTGGAAACCTGCTGGCTTGTCAAGTTGCAGGGAAGATGGTGGAAATATTCCGTGTGCTGGACGAGTCTGAATCTAAACACAAAGCGAAAAGAAGAGTCAGTAGAAAGAAGCAGAAGAAAGCTGCCAAAGAAGGCCTCGAGGCAACAGAAAAAGGAGAGGCAGATATTGGAGCTGAAGGAGGCAGCAATCCTGTTGTTAAAGTTCTGGATATCTTCAAGCTTCATCAGACTCTACAGGCTGGAAAGAAGATCTCCTCAATTTCTTTCTCCCCAATTACTTCAAAGAATTCACTGGCTACCTTAGCATTGTCGTTGAACAATAATTTATTGGAATTTCATGCTATAGAAAGCAGTTCAACTACTAAATTGAGTGCCATTGAGACTCATGGGCATCGTGCTGTTGTCAGAAGTGTTACTCTCAGCTCAGATAACACTCTTTTGATGTCGACTAGTCACAGTGCTATTAAAATATGGAACCCTACTACTGGTTCTTGCCTCCACACAATTGATTCAGGATACGGTATCTGTGGACTATTTGTTCCAGTTCCAGGTAACAAGTATGCGGTTGTTGGTACAAAAGGTGGGACCCTGGAGTTTATTGATGTTAGAAGCGGTACTTGTGTGGAAGTAGTGGAAGTCCATGGCGGTGCTGTTCAGTCAATTGCTTTAATTCCAGATGGAACAGGTTTTCTCACCAGATTAACTCCAGCAGTGCCGATCACGACATTAAATTCTGGGAATGTCAAATGGTGCAAAAGGATGGTGAAGTACGTAATCTAACTTTCTCTATATAGAAAACAGATACCAAATAGTCAATACACGGATAACTCATCCTAAATTACTCTGCATAGTACAGATGTTATCTGCACTATGATTCCAAATGTTGGGATTTCATGTTGGTTGGTTTAGGAGAGAGACCCTTGGATTCCTATGAAAAAGATTATTTACACTTCACCACATATTAGTATAATTGCTCAACAGCTATAATGGTGCTCTTATACTTGTTTAAAAAGTAGGCTATAGGAGTGCTTTTAAACAAAAAAAATAGTAGCATAGGATAATTGATTGCTGTATTTTAGTTCTTATGTGGAAGTGATCAGCATACTGAGGTTCTCAGCTGAATAGGGATTTATCTAATATAAATATGTCAATCCCTTGATACAAAATTGGATTGGGATTCTTACAACCACGCTCTTATTTTTGACATGCACTAGTTTCTGATTGGATAAAAGAACCTGTATTCCTGCTGGTGAATAATGATGGGTTCTATTTATCGACATATAGGGGTCTAAGCATTTAACTGCATCTCCTACAAGGAGCTTAAAAATGCATGATGATGTTCTAGTGGTTGCTGCGAGCCCTGATGGTAAATTTATTGCTGCTGCCTTGTTGGATAACATAGTAAAGGTAAGAGTCTTAACTTATTTGAATTGTCCATGTTATGATTTCTGAAGAACAGCTTTAAAGTTGGAAATCCTCATCTCTTAGGACATGGAAGTATTCTTTATGAAAGTATATGTGAAATTATCTGATCAAATATCTTGGTGTAACACCACCGAAAAAAAAAAAAAAGAAAAAAACAAAGAAAGGTATTGTGTAACATTATAAGTTAAGCTCTTGTTAAGTAATTTCTTTGACGGTGATAGCAATGTTCCCTACAACAGTCAACTACATTTTCCATTTTCAGTTTCCTTAAGATGGTGGGTGGAAACATTATTTGGTACCTATGTTTATGTTTTGAGAAACAAATGCTGCTTGTCGTATCAGTTTTTAAGCCTTTGCGCGTTGTTCACCATATATATTTCTGTTCAATTCTGAGTTTAATTTTAATCATTGGCTTACTCATTGCTTCTTATTTACTAATATATGTTTATTTTTTATGCTTTACCAGCTACATCTATGCTTTATGGCATAGAAAAAAGCAATTTTCATCATTACACCTAGTATTTTCCCAATGTTTTAGCCTTTCATCTTGATAAAGGATATATTTGATGTTTTATCGCAGAGCTCATTATTGGTGTGAGCTACGTTTGTTGGTGATGCTGAAAGCAGGAAACTATTATGCATTGAAGAAGGATGTGAAAATAATTAAAGACTAGAACTTCTGAAGCAAAATCAAACAATGTTTTTCTCCGGTTAAAGTGATATGATGGTAAGCTGATTAGAGAAACCTGATATTTAGCCCTTAAGGTCCTTATTAAAAGTCAACCTACTTCCTAAAATATCTTGTTCCCAAACTTAGACCCATTTGAACAGCCTTGAAAAGGTTTGTGACTGAGACAAGATCCTAAAATCAGGTTCCAAATTTTCTGTCTAGCTTGTTTTCATTACACTGTTAAATCTTTTAAATCAGTTGTTTTTCTGTTGCATCATTGTTGTTTGTAGTCTACTGAATGGATTTGTGTTATAGTTCATGTCAAGGTTCCTGTTTCTGTCTGATCTTATTTAGTCCTAATACTTATGATGTCCATATGTTTTCAGGTCTACTATATGGATTCACTCAAGTTATTTCTTTCACTCTACGGCCACAACCTGCCTGTATTGTGTATGGATATTTCTTCAGATGGGGATCTGCTTGTCAGTGGCTCTGCAGACAAAAATGTGAAGATTTGGGGTCTAGACTTCGGGGATTGTCATAAGTCACTTTTTGCGCATGCTGATAGGTGCTTTGATTACAGTATTAAGTAATCTAGTATTCAACTAGGTGACGTTTTACAACTAACAAATGCTGATACTCTGTTTTCGTGGCAGTGTTACGGGAGTTAAGTTTGTGCGCGGAACCCATTACTTTTTTACTGTGGGGAGAGATCGCTTGGTGAAGTACTGGGATGCTGACAAGTTTGAGTTGGTTTTAACCCTTGAAGGTCACCATGCTGAAGTTTGCTGTCTTGCTATGAGCAACCTTGGTGAATTTATTGTCACAGGTTCTCAGGATCGGTCCATACGCCGTTGGGATCGTACTGAAGAACAATTGTTTCTTGAGGTTTTCTCTGTTAATGCCTGAAATACTGCATCAGCATTAGACAGTTTAAGCAAAGTTTTTACTTGCTACTTGGATTAGCAGGAAGAGAAAGAGAAGAGATTGGAAGAGATGTTTGAATCAGACATTGACAATGGATTTGAGAATAAGTATGGACCAAAGGAAGAACTTCCAGAGGAGGGAGCTGTGGCATTAGCGGGGAAAAAGACTCAAGAAACTCTTACTGCTACAGATTCTATCATAGAAGCACTGGACATGGCACATGCAGAGCGGAAGCGAATTGCTGAACATCAGGTTTCGTTTCTGCTTACCTGGAGGCAACTTCTGATTGTTCTACCTTTACTGGAAAAAGAGTTAAAAGAATGAAAATAAAGTAGAGCATTTGGTATCTCAGTTTGGCTTTTCAATTGAATAGTTTTAGTTTGATGTAATCTATTTGTATAGACTGAGACCTACTTGATACAACATTCATAAATTTTTTTTTTGAATTATCCAAATATTTTTAGTGTAACTGATGAACAAGATTTTTATAGAGAAAATGCTGAATAAAGGTTGTCAAAAGAGGTGGTTATCTAAAATATATGTGTCCTTTCCTTGCTCTCCTTTTTCTTTGGAACTGCGTGATTGGATGTGGAGAGTAATAAGTGGCTTTTTTTTTTCTTTTTTTTTTTTTTTTTTGAAAGGAAACTGTCATCATGAATTTTGACTTGGTAATTTGATGAATGCTGAATACTACTTTTACATGTAGGAGGATAAATCAAAGGGCAGAGTTTCAGAATTCAGGCCGAATATTCTCATGCTTGGGCTTTCTCCGTCTGATTATCTTCTTCGTGCATTATCTAGTGTTCATACTAATGATCTGGAGCAAGCTTTCCTGGTAAGTGATTATTTTGAAGTAATGATTTCATTTTAAGTAGGAAAATCAGTTGTTTTCAGTAATTATTTCCTGACCTGAAATGTTATTCAACTGTTTCAATTCAAATGTCATCTTGGCGATTCCATACACTTGAGGTTAAAGCTTTACCATGCATATTCTATTGAGCTTAAGTTTGCAAATTGCTACTTGGAGACACTGTGCCTAAATGTGGGGCCCGGATTAGGTTTATTTTTGATAATGGGAAGCTTATTGGTCCGTCCCATTTAACTTCTGATGGTGCATAATAAGAGATAAAACTTCCTTCTGAGGTAAGTGAAATTAATTTGAAACTAGCTCAAAATGGAAATCTTAAGTTCAATCTCAAAGAGGGTCTTATAATTTTTCCATACTTTTGTTTTTCCTAAATCATATCATCTAGCTTGTGTTAGCATCTTGTAGAATGACATCATTGAAAAACCTTGCTTTATTTTTATTCTAATCTCTCTAATGACTCCAATAGTGTGTTATCCTCTCAATCCCACAGAATCCATAATTCAACTTTCCAAGCTTTGCACAGATTAACATTTGGATATCTCAGTTTGGCTTTTCAATTGAGTTTAAATGGTTTGTATCCTGTCAAATTTGATTTTGTCTTAAATATTTGATTATATTTTAAATAATCCTTGCAGCCTTTACCCTTTTCTGATGCTTTGGAGCTCATGTCATACCTGGAAAATTGGGCCTCTATACCAGATAAGGTGTTATTTTCTTTCAAGGAGATGTTGAATTTGTTGCATTTATATTTATAACGCAAATATTGTGCTTTTTTTGTAAAACAAAATAATTGAATAGGATCTTCTGATATTAAGGTCAATCTCCAAAAGAGTGGAGAATGGGTAATTTCAGTAGCAATCAACAATTGTTTTTTCTTATGTGTCTGTACAAAGTAAGATAAGTAGCAATCAGCAAATTTTTGCACGTCAACATCAACTAGGTAATATTATGTCTCCGGACTTGTAAATGTAGAAAGTATGCTTTGCTTGAATGAAGTTCCTGTCTTCTGCTGTTTACGAGCTATGTCAAATCTTGAATTTCACGGTAGTTATCCTTATACTGCTTTTGCAGGTGGAGCTTGTTATGAGGGTAGCAACACTGCTATCGCAACTTTATCTTCACCAACTGGTTTCAACTGTCTCTGCTAGACCCCTCTTGACCAAACTAAAAGACATTCGTGCAAGAGTCAAGGTAAGTTCGATGAGCACATATGCTATGCCTTTCTTGAGAGATTTTAGCAAAGTTGAAAATGTTCCTTGTTTTTTTCTTCTCTAAAACACCGAAACTATTCAACCATGTCCATGACTTCCACTACCTGCACACATCATCCCATTATGTTATCATTTTATAAAGATTTTGACTTCACAAGTGGTTGCATAATTCAGTTAGGAACTAAATTGGACCAAGTATGCCCCTGTTTGTCTTCTAATTATGCTCAGTTAAGTTTTATGTGCAATAAGGGCATTTTTTGCCCAAATAAGTAACGACAGGGACATGGTTGGGCTAACTATTAACGAAGGGCAAATGTTGTGAATTTCGCATACTTTAGGGGCATTTTGACCCTTTTCCATTTTATAAATTAAGCTTGTAAATGGAGAACTGTCCTCATAGGGGATTCTATTTTTGATATGAATTGTCTGGCTATCACAGGAATGCAAAGATATCCCCGGTGTCAACTCTGCTGCAATGGATCATCATCGCACGGTAGGTCTTTTACGATTTTGATTTTGTGTCAAGACTCTTTTCCAAGTTCATGAGGTGTGAATAGACTATATTTCTGATGTCCTCAGCAATTGATGTCTTCACGGTCGGATGCTCCATTTGGAAATGCAAAGACTAAATTATGGGAGATACGCTCATGCAACACAAAAGGTATTGAAGCAAGGGCAGACACAAAACAAGAAAAGAAGAGAAAGAAGAAACAGAAGAAGATTGATGGAGGACATGTTTGGTCATAACTTATTATAACCTCAACTAAACTTGTATTTAAAATTTGTATCTAATTTTGGTTGTTGAGTTTAAAGACTTTTGTAGCCCTAACTAGCAATTGCTTCATTATACCAATCATATTGAATCGCAGCTGTGATGGTGTTGAATTCTTAAATGACAAGAGCTTTGTACTGATAATAGAACATTCAAATGGTAAGGTTTAGAAGAGAAATTTGGATTCTCAGCAGCCACCTGTGATTTTTAAAGTCCATTACATGTTCTAGTTTCATAATTGTGAAAAACTTCTAGTTTATTTTCTGAAATTATGTGATTTCCAATTAGGCAACTTCTACCGTTTTCTTCAGAATTCTTTTTTCTATTGCTCGAGCATATTTCTTCTTCATTGCCAAATTTTAGAATTGTCTTTTTGTGGTTCAATGTGATTCATTCTTTCAGTAGTTGTCCCCAAGGGGACAACCTGGTGGGAAAATGAGCTAAAAGGGCTCTTAAAAGGCTATTTTAGGTGGAATAAAGGATAAGGGTTTTTATCTCTTTTTCATTTTTTTTTTTAGTTACAATCATTTAATTATGAATAGATGGGGCTGAATTAGGATGTATGGGCATATTAGGAGAAATAGGGTAAGATATGAAGATATTCGGGGCAAGGTGGGAGTGACCTCCGTGAAAGATAAGATGCGGTTAAGCGAGATTGAGATTGTTCGGATATGTACAAAGGATATGCGTGGATGCCCCATTAGGGAGGTGTGATAGGCCGGGTATGAACAGTTATAGAAGAGGTAGAGTTAGGCCAAAGGAGTATTAGGGAGGTTATTAGACAAAAATGATGCGGGTTCGACTTACCGAGAACATGATCTTAGATAGGAGGTTATGGAGGACACGAATTAGGGTAGAAGGTTAGTAAGTATTTGGGAGCAATTAATTATAAGTGACAAAAAGGTTTCAAAATTGAGTACAAGTAACTCAAGTTTTAAATATTGAGTAGATACGATAAATTTTGGATTAGTGATTAAAGACTTTTAACCATTTTCCAACTTATCCAATAGTTTTATTTTTAATACTTTAGCCCTAAGCTTTATTTTTAACACTTACCCACAAGTTTTATTTTTTACACTTTGGCCCAACTTAATAAAATCCTATTTACCCAAAATTGGTGGGGAAAAAACCCCTAAAACCCCACCAGCCCCCCTACTCCTCCCACCCCTCACCCCTCCCCTCGCTGCCCTCACCCCCTCCCATTTTTTTTTTAATTTTGATTTTTTTTGTTCTTTCATCAGCATCCCCCCCCCCCCCCCGCGTCTCCTCCCCCCCTCACCCTACCCCCAAAAAAATTTCTTTAAAGTTTTGATTTTTTTTTTTTTGTCTTCTGTTGTTTCACCAACACCCCTCCTCCTCCCACCCCACCCCCACCAAAAAAAAAAAAAAAAAAAAAACAAAACAAAACCAAAAAAAATTGAATTTTTTTTTTGTTTTATTTTTGTTTTTTCACAAGCCTCCCACTCCTCACCCCGTGACCCAACACTGTTGACACCAATTTTGTCCTCCTTTATTCCAATTCATTTTCTTGAGTTTCTAATATTTATTAATAAACTAAATATCTTATTTTTACTATCACTACATTATTATTATTATTATAATTATTATTATTATTATTATTATTATTATTATATTATTATTAAAGTATTATTATTTATTAATACGCGTTGATTGCTATTTACTTATTACATATTAATCGTAAAACTAACCTATATAATATTTCTACTTTATTATTACATTACCTATATATTTATAGTTTCTCTACTATTAGTAAATTTATAACATTAAATTATAGCTTATTACTATTAATTACTAATTGCATGATTATTCCATATATTTCCCAAGTTGTTGATATAAAGAAGCTCAAAGAATGAATTAGAATAAGAGGAAAAGGACCATTTAATTCAACCCAAAGCCTCAAAACTCTTTTCTTGTGGTCCAATTCCCATTTTAGCCAAATCAAATTTCATTTAGTTAATTAATCATCAATATTGGAGACCAGCCCATAATATCTTCTATCATATTTCCTAAACCTAATTCAAGAGCAGCAGCCGCACCCTTCTCTTTGTTCCCATTCTTCTTTTGGACAAAAGTCCAACTCTTTCTAGCCCTTTCAGAAGATTGTTTCTCCATTTTGGTATGAAAGTTTGAATCCTCTCTCCTTCCTCTTTAACTCCCTCACCAAAAGTCAAAGATTATTAAAAGAGCATCTGTGCAAAAATCACAAGAATCCTTGAAATCCCACATGAAGACAAAGGAAAGGTGAAACTTTTCGTCCTTGCTTGCTGCTACTTCTGCCGTGACCAACTGCTAAAGCCAAATGGCTATTTTGAAATTCTATTTTTTTTATTTCCCGCTCAAGAATCCACAAACCCTAGTATTTTGCTCCTATAAATATTAACTTATATCTTCAGCAAAGAGGCAGGGAACGGAGCCGCCTCTACATCACTATAACTTTGTTGCTCATACTTATTCTTGATCTCTGTTTACCTCTAAAAAGCTTATAGTTTCTCACGCGATCTATCCCAAAAGGAATACAAAAACTTTAGCTCGCTAGAGCCCGCAACATTTTCATACACGGGGCATTCGAACTCATTCGGCTCGAAGTTGGGATCTGTTCATAACGAGAGAGTAGATTCGAGGCTTCGACGTCCTAGTTCACTGCACCCACAAGAGCTAAAATCTGATGCTATTCCGACTTATTGTTTTGTTGAAATTCCGTTAGCTTAGAAAAATCATGTTTCAATGTCTCGTTGTTATCATTCATGATTTAAATGTGTTATTAGCTACTGTTACTTTCAACCTCCTAAAGGTTATTGTTTGGCTGATATAGATACCATATTAACAAGAAATCAGTTTGATTTGAATGTTTTCTTATACGTGTCTTTTAAAAATCGTGGTTAAGTTCGCTTGCTTAAGAGCTCATATTCCGCTAACTGGCTGAGATAAGTGTTTCTCGTTTTTTGGATGCTAGAAAATATACTTATAGGCCTTGTCGAATAGTTTTGTACTTCTGTTCATTTAAATATCTAAAACTTGTGAAATGGAATAAATTTTAGCGTGGAATCTTTTTTTAAGAAATATATTCGCAGAATCCAGTAGCTAAAAGAAGCCGGTCGAGTTATGCCATCTTTGGTCTTTAGGTACCATGCTCTGCTCAGTTATAAAAAGGTAGCATAACTTTAGCATGTTGGAGCCATCTGAGTGTCAAAAATGTAGAATACGTATTTGTTAGCAATCTACATTAGCCGTGACTGATTGTGTGCCTACTATTACTTCAAATCTGTTTTTAAAAAAATTATATTGTCCACGTTAGATACCTTCCTATGAATGTTTGGTTAAAAAATCAATACCTCAAAATGCATGAAGTATTAAGATTTTAAGCTCTCAAACTTGTGTTATTTGATGGTAGTCTACATTCTATTTTATTTTAGCGTTAAATTAGTTTACTCCTTCTAACTACTCTTTACTTTTCCCTTTGTTTTGCATGAAAATACCGGAGCCGAAGAGTTTCACTTTGAGACTCCACGACACCATTGTCACATGAAGTCATACATCATCTTCTCTCGTTCCCGTTTTGCTAAAACAGCGACATTGAGAGGATCCCATCCTTTCGCGAAAGTCGGATTTGAGCAGTTCATGTTATCTTATCTCCATCTTCTCTTCTTATATGACTTGTTACTTCTTGTTGTTTGACTAAGTTGTCATTGTTTATTTTTGGTTGTGAGATGAATGGCATAAGAACAGAGAGCTATTTAGGATTATGACCTTCAGTTAATAAATCGACGTTTTCTTTTAACTTTAAGAGTTTTTTTTAACGTACAAATGTCATAGCACCATTTTTTTTGGAAGTCAAATAGTAAAAGTCATTCTTTAAACGTTAGTGAATTTGGAAATATTCAACTTTGAGCTGGAACTTGAACGAAATTGACATTAGTCCGTTAATTCTTTTCATTTAAAAAAAAAAAAAAAAAAAAGAAACCTTTCTGCCAAACTAAAGTTCTTTCCTCAAAATTAAATGTGCTTTTCTAAACATTAAATTATGTCAACTTTATACTGTACATTATATTTATAACATAACTTCAATCTCCTTTTTATCATGACTTATAAAATATTCGCAATTTTTATATCGAGCGTTTAGCCCTTTTTTAACTCTAAATCCGGACGGTTAACCATTTTTAATGGATCTTAAAGGATGCTTAATACCTTCCCTTTAGATTAATTGAACCCTTACTTAGAATCTTTAAGTTAAGCAGACCACAAACGGAGTTAATTTTGCATAATAACTCTAATTAACTTTAGGTGTCCTAATTCACCATAATAATTAGGTGGCGACTCCTTAACTTTAATTAACCCCGGAATTACCGGAATGTTGTAAACCATTTTGACTCCGGTTAAAATGGGGTATAACAGCTTGGCGACTCCGCTGGGGACTACTTAGGTTCTAACCATAACGGACTTAGTTTAAATAGGCTTTGTGTGCTTGTCTTAATTACTTTATTTGTTGTTAACTGATTTTACATGCTATTAATTCTTTGTTTGATATAAACTGTTTATGTGTTACTGTTTTGATATAAACTGTCATCCCGTATCACTTTTCTCCACATCTGAAAATTCACACTATCACACGTACACGCGAGGTGTGTTTTGCGCACCCGCAAATTTCTTTCAAAATCCCAAATTTTAGGAGAGTTGGCATATGCGCGGGGTGTCCGGATTTTCCGTGTGACCGCGTAGCCTTCTCACTCGAGTTGTCCGCTTGGGAACCTTGCGTCTAGTGAACCCGCTCTTAGTCAACCTAGAGTAGAGCTAAACCAACACCCTTTATTAGGATCATACATTTCATGACCTAGGAGGTTTAATACCCTTGGTGTATTAAGCCCATTAGATGACTTTACCCAAACGTCCAAGTGGGTCCGCGACCCCAAGTGACACTAATCATACTTTATGTGCATGTTTGAAGGATAATTGCGCCTAAATATTAACCATTTGCTCTAACTAATTAAACTTTAGGAGGGAGGAAATGACTAACCTTTCTATGACAGGTATGGATTTTACATTGGAGTACGTCTGTGATCAACAAGTGGCGAGAACCAAGGACATCACAAAATGGAGCTAGAAATTTGGGCATGACAAATTGTATTTACTTTACTTAGATGAAGAAGTGTTTTATGTTGTATTCATTTGGTATGTAACAAATATTACACCACAATTGTACTTTATTTCTTGGAAAATAGAATTTGTTTAATTAGCCGAGAGCAATGGGATGACGTATTATGGCACATTTTACCCTTTAAACAAACGTTAGGCCTACCTCTTGCACAAAGAGGTCACATGCATATTAGGACCCGTTATTGTTGTTTGATATACTTGTTTACATTTTGCTTGACAACTTATTTGCCTTTATTCGATGAATTATTTGCTACATGACTTATTAACTCTACGTGATCATGACTTTAATATGAGACTAATATCATTTGCATTTTATGTTTCTTCCTGTTTATCTTTTATTCCCAAGAGAGTTGATTCGTGTTGACATTCGAGCTGGCCGACCATCCTTACTTCACAAGGTCAAAAACGTCAGCATTACCTCGACGTAGTTGGGTTGTTCCAGGAAGGAAAACTACTATGTCTGATCCAGCCGCATCTATTTCAACTGGTTTGGAAAACATCGTGATCTCTAGTGATCCTCCCGAGACTTCCGAACATAGAACTACTATTCAACATGATGAACATATCGCCCGCCTAACTCAAGAGATTGAGGATCTACGTGGAGAACTGAATCGGGTTAGGGACTTGACCAATTTGTCCATCACACTCCAAAGTCCACCTCCTGAACCTAGAAATGTCGCACCAAACCCACCTCGTTTTCCATCACTTGAATCTCCAGTTCCTGAACATTTCCCTCCACAAAATAATGTACCTACCAACAACAACTTTCCTCCAATCACCCCCGCAAATCCACCAAATCCATCATCCGTCTATACTCCTCCACAAAGTCAACCACCCACCTACACTACCTATGCTACTCCTAATCCACCACCCGTCAACCCACCAAGTCAATCGCTAGTTCACACTCCTTATGTTCCTTTATCCACCAACACTAATCCACCACCCGTTAACCCACCAAGTCAATCGTTAGTTCACACTCATTATGTTCCTTTATCCACCAACACTAATCCACCACCCGCAACCACCAAGTCTAAACCCACCAAACCCACTACCTATAAATACCACTTATAACACATACACACCTCCAATCCAAAACACACCCACCGTCCAAACTTATCCAACCCAGCATATACAAGGGGCACATTTTGTCACTCCAAATGAGCAATATGTTCCTCGATATGTATATCGAAACACAAGCCTTTACCAACATAATGACGGTCTGGTTCCAACCCGAGGTGGATCAATATTAGGAAATGGAAAAGGATGCAAAAGCAAGGGCAGATGATATATTGTTAAAAGAGATCCACAGTCTCAAAGAAGCAATAAGAAACCTTCAAGTTTCTAGGGGAAGCAAGAGTGTAGACTATGAAGATCTGTGTGTTCAGTCTTACATTGATTTGCCTGTAGGCTACAAGCCGCCAAAATTTGATACATTTAATGGAACAGGCGACCCTCATACGCATTTAAGGGCTTATTGTGACAAACTGGTTGGAGTAGGTAGAGATCAGAATATAAGGATGAAGCTATTCATAAGAAGCTTATCTGGTGAGGCTCTTACTTGGTATACGCAACAAGATGTCCGTAAATGGCGTGGTTGGAGTGATATGGCACAAGACTTCATGGACCGATTTAGTTTTAATACCGATATCACACCAGATAGAGTTTACATGACCAAGGTAACCAAGAAGTCAACTGAGTCGTTCCGCGAGTATGCACTACGTTGGAGGTCAGAAGCGCCTGTGGTTCAACCCCGATGAGTGATAGAGAAATGATCGTTACCTTCATTGAATGCCAAGCTGGCATATACTATGAGAAAATGATAGGCATGATGGGACAAAAATTCACAGAAGTTGTCAGAATGGGAGAAGCCTTAGAAGAAGGAATCAAATCGGGAAAAATTCAGGATCTTGCTGCCTTGCAAGCTGCAAGCAAAGCTATTCAATTTGGTTCCATCAGCGGGACCAAAAAAGAAAAAAAGAAGATGTAGCTGCAGTCATGAATATCCAAGGACATAAGCCAAGCCGAGCCATTACATACCTTAACCATCCACAACAACCTTTCTACCCTTACCAATATGCTGAACCCTTCCAAGCTCCACTAACTCCTTACCCTGTCTACAACGCCCAAGCAAACTACTACCAACCCCGAGCACCTCCCTACCAAAACCCACGTCCATATCAATCCGTTCAAGCTCCAACTTACCAAAATCGACCACATGCTACACCTAAAGCCCGTTCAAACCCTGAAATAAAAAATACCCGTAACTACACTCGATTCGCTGAACCCTTGGCTCAATTATTTGAAAGACTGAAAGCAGCAGGCGTGATACAACCAATTGAAGGAAAAATTCCCGATCCTATTCCGAGATGGTTTGATGGTTCCAAGCGTTGTGCATATCATTCTGGAGTTGCTGGGCACGACACTGAGGATTGCTATGGTCTCAAAAACAAAATCGAAGCCTTGATTAAGGAAGGAGCGATCCAACTTACTGGAGCTCAGCCCAATGTGGACAACAACCCTTTACCTACTCACGAAAATGCCAATGTGAACATGATAACTGTTGAGGAAGATGGGATTTGAAAGGAGCCATCATGCCAATTGGAAAGGTGGAAAGGGTGCGTCATCAACTTTTGTTGCTCCCGTGGAAACAGTCCAAACACAAGCACCAATGAAGGTTACTTCAACAACTACTCACAACACCGAGACACCGACCATCTGGGGTGCCGAACCAGGAGAGACTTTGAAGAATTGGACTTGTACTCCGTCCTTGGTTCGCCGGGAGTCTTGGTAGATTGAACATGTAGTGAACTTTTGGAATAGCACGATTTTAAAATTGAGGCCTGAATCGTGCCCCAAACTTTTGTTGTTTTGCCTCATCTTTTGGAAGCTTAATTGCAAAATCTATGAATGCATTTCTTATTTTCTTTAACTGTCTATTATTTGTTATTTTCTATTTTATTTAGTATATAAATTATCAAATCTGGCAATTTTATGATTGTGACATATAATGAAACGAATGAATAAAGTTTATGTGCCGAACACGATTATGAAGAACATGAAGGCAACATGCATCTCGAGAGAATAACAGAGAAATTGGAGGACAAGATAAGATTCCACTTGGAAGAAATTGAAATAGGCGATGGATAATGACACAGGCATGAAGGCTATCAATTCAAGAAGAAATCAAAGGATGACATTAGATTAGATTGCTCAGTTTGTAACCTTCCCTTAATGTAAATACGAACTACGCTGACCTGATTCCCTCGGCGGGATACGTAGGCAGCCCACATAGGGTTCGGTTGCATTATAGCAGAAAAAAATCCTTATTATTTGTATGTAAGGAGAACTACGTTTGGTCCCGATTCAACAAACCTTTTGCCATTTATGTGGGAACTACGTAGGCAATCCGTGGATACATAGTTCGGTTCGGTTTTATTAAAAAATTTCCCATTTTTATGACCTTACGAACTACGTTCGACTCGATTCCCTTGGCGGGATACGTAGGCAACCTATATAAGGTTCGGTCACACCATAACATAATTTTAGTGTACCCTTCCAAAGTCAAAACTGGGGCAGATTTTGAAAGATATAGACAAGAGAATGGTTGGACATCGACAAGATTAAGGCTACCGAGCAAGAAGTATTATAGACAAATGACGTTTCAATTGTTTCAGAAGTGTCACAATCTAAAAGTTGGCAAAAAAAATTTTACAACTTATATACATATATTTACATATACATCTTTCCTTATATACATATATTTACGTATATATCTTTCCTTATATACATATACGTACATATACATATACTTACATATATATCTTTCAAATGAAACATTTTCTTTCAATTGTTTTCACTACTATTCATCTACCGAGGCTTGAACGGAGAGCACAAGATCCAAACAAACAAGACGAATGGAGCGCCAACAATGTCAAGCTTCGAGTCAACACGAATCAACTTCCCCCTCCCAAACTAAGAATTTTTCTTTGAGTGCAGGAATAAAAGACCGCGAGATCATCAGTCAAGTCTATCAATCATGGCCGAAAAGCATCATTTGGCTCATTGTGGCCTCGCCTTAAAAGCCAAACGGCTTTATTTCTAACTTTATCTTTAATTTTAGTTTTTATCACAATAACGTTATGACTTTATTAACAAATACACTTGTTTTGTAGGTTGTCGAGATCGAAGGCAAATTAAATCAGGATTACATGTCGAAAATTGAAGACGTCATCAATTTGGCTTGTCACGATCTCATCAACATCATTAGCCAAACGGCTACGCTATAACTTTACTATATACTTTATCAATTACTTTATCATCTACTTTACCTACTTAACGACTTTACCCTGAACTTTACAGAATCATCATTAAGTCCCCGAAACAACGAGAGCGTCATTTGGCTATACAAATTTCATCCGCATAAGCCAAACGGCTACACTCTTACTTTACTCTACACTCTTATCATTCACTTTACCTACTAACGACTTTAACGACTTTACCCGAACTTTTACAGAATCATCATCAAGTCCCCGAAAACAACCGAAGACGTCATTTGGCTGTACAACCTCATCTGCATAAGCCAAACGGCTGCACTCTTACTTTACTCCACACTCTTATCATTCACTTTACCTACTTTAACGACTTTACCCTAAACTTTACAGGAATCATCATCAAGTACTTTACGTCATTTTTATCATTGACTCTCTACTTTATTACCTTTATCAATAACTTTATCATTCACTTTACCAACTTTAACGACTTTACCTAAATTTTACGACATCATTTATCATCGAGTATAAACAATAAGCCTCATTTTCATCATTCAAGTCCTCCGAAGACAACCTAGACAACATATTATTCCGTCTTCGACGCATAAACATCATCATCATTCAAGTCCCTAAAGACAAACTACTTCAGACAATATTTGGCCACATGGCCTCATTCATTTCATAAGCACACGGCTTCATCCTCATTTTATACACATATTATTATCGTATTATTTTATTTTGCTCTTTTAACTTTAGTCCAAACTTTACTATGATTTTAACAAGAATTTCAAGTAACTTTTTCCCCGAGACATTTACAACACCAATCGTTGAGCAAACCATATCAAGATTATAAATACACATATTCGACTCATCAAATTTTCATTTTTCCTAGCCATATGGCTTCACATTTATCTCAATTTATATCCTACTTTTACATTTTACTTCATTTGCTAATTATTCACTTTGAGTTTTGGCAGAAAGTACAATCCTATACACCAATTGCAAGAAACGTAGCACAACGTGGAACTTTATCTTATGCAATGAATCGGGGTAAAATTTGCTGAAGAGGAATATCAAACTCGTTAGCAAAGGTCACGGATCTACTCTCGAACGCCCACGTCCAAAAATGTGATACGGGGGTTTTCCAATTTTTTCTTTCATATACACCATTAAATCTAAATTCAATCAACTCTTTCATAATCCTACCCCTTCCTATATCTTAGTGTCCCCATAACTTGACACTGGGGCAATTTTTGAGAATTCGTATTGTGTCTAGTAGAGTCCTACTTATGGGTGTGTTGTGCACCACATTTATAATTAGGAGGCTATAAACATACATACCATTCACGAACATTGTTGTCATCTACCTTTACTCCTCGAGTATACAAATCACAACTTATCCAATATCTTTTCAAAATCATAATTTTCCAACATTCTTTCTATCCCATAATTTTCCAACATTCCTTCTATCCCATAATCTTTTTCAACATCCCTTCAACCCATAAACTTTTGCTAACATCCCTTATACCCCATAATCTTCAGAACATTTCATACACATAGCCCTTTTTATACTAGTATTGTTCTAGTTTGCCCATAGTCGTATTTGTCAGTCGAGACAAAATTACCGATTATGTCAACTTCGTTGCCCGAAAACTCTTACATCGTCTCCGGTCAACGAGGGGCAAGCTGTTGACACCCAATTTTGTCCCTCCTTTATTCCAATTCATTTTCTTGAGCTTCTAATATTTATTAATAAACTAAATATCTTATTTTTACTATCACTACATCATCATGATTATTATTATTATTATTATTATTATTATTATTATTATTATTATTATTATTATTATTATTATTATTATTATTATTATATTATATATTATTACTATTATTTACTACTTATTACTTATTACATATTAATCGTTAACCTATATAATATTTCTTACTTTATTATTACATTACCTATATATTTATAGTTTTCTATTATTAGTAATTTATACATTAAATTATAGCTTATTACTATTAATTACTAATTGCATGATTATTCCATATACCCAAGTGTGTATATATATATATATATATATATAAGAGCTCAAAGAAATTAATTCAAGAAAGAAAGACCACAAAATCTTTTTAGAAGTAGCCCAAATTGGCCCATTTTCCTATTAATTAAATTCAGCCCATTTAGTTAATTAATCATCAATATTGGAGACCAGCCCATAATATCTTCTATCACATTTCCTAAACCTAACTAAAAGAGCAGCAGCCGCACCTTCTCTGTTCCCATTCTTCTTTTGGACAAAAGTCCAACTCTTCTTAGCCTTTTTAGAAGATTGCTTCTCCATTTTGATGTAAAAGTTTGAATCTTCTCTCCTTCCTCTTTAACTCTCTCATCAAAAGTCAAAGACCATTAAAGAATATCTGTGCAAAAATCACAAATCCTTGAAATCCATTTATGAAGACAAAGGGTGAATTTTTTCGTCCTTGCTTCGTACTTGATACCTAGGTGACTACTTGATGCTAAAGCCAAACGGCTATTTTGAACCTCTATTTTTTATTTTGAAACTCTATTTTGATTTCCCGCTCAAGAATCCACAAACCCTAGTCTTTTGCTCCTATAAATATTAACTTATATCTTCAGCAAAGGGAGAAGGGGAATTGAGACACCTCTACATCACTATAACTTTGCTGCTCATACATATTCTTGGTCTCTGTTTACCTCTAAAAAGCTTATAGTTTCTCACTCGATTTATCCCAAAAGAAATACGAAAAAAACTTTAGCTCGCTAGAGCCCGCAACATTTTCATACACGGGGCATTCGAACTCATTCGGCTCGAAGTTGGGATCTGTTCATAACGAGAGAGTAGATTCGAGACTTCGACGTCCTAGTTCACTGCACCCACAAGAGGTAAAATACGATGCTATTCCGACTTATTGTTTTGTTGAAATTCTGTTAGCTTAGAAAAACCATGTTTCAATGTCTCGTTGTTATCATTCATGATTTAAATGTGTTATTACTGTTTGAACTTTCAACCTCCTAAAGGTTATTGTTTGGCTCGATATAGATACCATATTAACAAGAAATCGAGTTTGATTTGAATGTTTTCTTATACGTGTCTTTTAAAAATCGTGATTAAGTTCGCTTGCTTAAGAGACTCATATTCCGCTAATGAGATAAGTGTTTCTCTTTTTAGATGCTAGAAAATATACCTATAGGCCTTGTCGAATAGTTTTGTACTTCTGTTCGTTTAAATACTTAAAACTTGTGAAATGGAATAAACTTTAGCATGGAATCCTTTTTTAAGAAATATATTCGCAGAATCCAGTAGCTAAAAGAAGCCGGTCGAGTTATGCCATCTTTGGTCTTTAGGTATCATGCTCTGCTTAGTTATAAAAGGTAGCATAACTTTAGCATGTTGGAGCCATCTGGGTGTCAAAAATGCAGAATATATATTTGTTAGAAATCTACATTAGCCGTATTGATTGTATGCCTACATTATTACTTTAAATTGTCCATCTTCAATACCTCAAAATGTCATATGTTTTTTTTTTTTTAAATTATATTGATATGCTGGTTAAAAAATCAATACCTCAAAATGCATGAAGTATTAAGATTTTAAGCTCTCAGCTTGTGTTATTTGATGGTAGTCTACATTCTATTTTATTTTAGCGTCAAATTAGTTTACTCCTTCTAACTTCTCTTTACTTTTCCCTTTGTTTTGCATGAAAATACCGGAGCCGAAGAGTTTCACTTTGAGACTCCACGACACCATTGTCACATGAAGTCATACATCATCTTCTCTCGTTCCCGTTTTGCTAAAACAACGACATTGAGAGGCTCCCATCCTTTCGAAAGTCGGATTTGGCTACTTCATGTTATCTTATCTCCATCTTCTCTTCTTATATGACTTGTTTTTCTTGTTGTTTGACTAAGTTGTCATTGTTTATTTTGGTTGTGAGATGAATGGCATAAGAACAGAGAGCTATTTAGGATTATGACCTTCAGTTAATAAATAGACGTTTTTCTTTTAACTTTAAGAGTTTTTTTTAATGTACAAATGTCATAGCACCATTTTTTTTGGAAGTCAAATAGTAAAAGTCATTCTTTAAACGTTAGTGAATTTGGAAATATTCAACTTTGAGCTGGAACTTGAACGAAATTGACATTAGTCCGTTAATTCTTTTCATTTAAAAAAAAAAAAAAACCTTTCTGCCAAACTAAAGTTCTTTCCTCAAAATTAAATGTGCTTTTCTAAACATTAAATTATGTCAACTTTATACTGTACATTATATTTATAACATAACTTCAATCCCCTTTTTATCATACTTATAAAATATTCGCAATTTTTATATCGAACGTTTAGCCTTTTTTTTAACTCTAAATCCGGACGGTTAACCATTTTTAATGGATCTTAAAGGATGCTTAATACCTTCCCTTTAGATTAATTGAACCCTTACTTATAATCTTTAAGTTTCGTAGACCACAAACGGAGTTAATTTTGCAATACTTTAACTTTAGGTGTCCTAATTCACCATAATAATTAGGTGGCGACTTCTTAACTTTAATTAACCCCGGAATTATCGGAATGTTGTAAACCATTTTGAGTCTAGTTAAAATGGGGTATAACAAACACCCCACCGTCCCAGGAAAAAATAATTTTGGTTTTATTAAAGTTTTGCTTTTTGGATTTTTTTAACACCCCCCCCCCCCCCCAAACAAAAAAAAAAAAAATCCAACCCAAAAAAAATAATTTTTCTTGAAAATAAGTTTTGAATTTTTTTTTTTTTTGGTTTCTTACTCCACCCACCCACAAAAAAAAATTAAATTTGTTTTACAAAAAAAGTTTTTGTTTTTTATTATTTTGCACCACACACCCCACCCCCCAACCCAAAAAAAAAAATTCTTGAAAAGAAGTTTTGATTTTTTTTTTTGTTTCTTACCCACCCATCCACCCCGCCACCACCCCCTCCCCCTCCTCCTCCTCCTCCTCTTTTCTTGCTACTTTCTTCTTCGATTTAAGTAATTATCGGACCGGATTTCATTCGTGTAGAACTGGGCATTACTTCATGGGTTATTTCCGCTCATTTGGTAAGTAAACAATGTTATTTTATTTCAATTATTCATCTGGGTATAATCTCGATTTTCCAACAATTCTGATATGACTACAATTGTTGCAACAAGTGCTAAAGATGTTGTATAAAAGCTTTTGAATTTAATGCAACAACTGTTGTAGTTTTTGCAACTTGCAACAATTTATGCAGTTGTTGCAACTTCTGTACTAATCTGTTGTAACAACTGCTAAAATGTGTATAAATAATTTAGCCTACTTGTTGCAACAACTGTGAAAGCTGTTGGACAGCTTCCACTCTTTCCAACAATTCACTAACTTGTCACAACAAGTTAGACTTCTTGTTTCAGCAACTACAATAGTTTTTGGACATATTATAGCTCTTGGATGAAATAGAGACAACCGAAGTGGTCACCAACAACTAAGTGATCAGTTGCAACAACTCACCTAAGTGATATGTTGATCTTGTTCAAATTACAAATGTATGTTCTGTTGTTAATAAATTGCTGAAAATTTTCCAATAAGTAATAAATATGTTGCAAAAGCTATGTAACGTGTTGGGATTTTTCCAAAAAGTAACAGAACTTATGCAACAACTAGTTAGTTGTTGAACATATCACAACAAATAGGAGGACTTGTTGAAACAATCATTTTTTTGTTTGACTTTGTCCAATAAGTGACAGGACTAGTTGCAATTAACAAATCTATTGTAGCAACTAAGTTACTTGTTGGGGTTTGTCCAACAAGTGACACAACTTGTTACAACAACTAGGTTCGTTGTTTGAATTTTTCCAACAAGTGGAATGACTTATTGCAGAAACTAGGTAACTTGTCGTGTTTTATCCAACAAGTGATATGTCTTGTTCAACAACTATGTTACTCATTGCAATAGATACTACAATTGTTGTAATAGATACTGCAATTGTTACAACAAATATGATATGATTCACCCATATTTAGTGATCAACAAAGAGAATCAATGATATTTAGTGATAAAAAAAGGAAATTAATTATATTTAGTCATCAATATATATATATATATATACTTAATCAATTTGATGGTATTTTGAGTCATGACAGATGATCAACTAAGTCACTATGCACTAAATCTAGTGATCAATAGAATAATTTGATGTGAACTACTTAATTCACCCATATTTAGTGACGTACAAAGGAAATTAATGATATTTAGTGATCAATATATATATATATATATATATATATATATATATATATATATTTAATCAATTTGATAGTATTTTGAGTTAGGACAAATGATCAACTAAGTCACCGTGCACTAAATCAAGTGATCAATAGAGTAATTTGATGTGAACTACTTAATTCACCCATATTTAGTGACATATAAAGGAAATCAATGATATTTAGTGATCAATATATATATTTAATCAATTTGATGGTGTTTTGAGTAAAAAACAGATGATCAACTTAGTCACTATGCAATAAATCGAGTGATTTGATGTGAACTACTTAATTTACCCATATTTAATGATAAACAAAGAAAATTAATGATATTTAGTGATCAATATATATATAATTAATCAATTTGATGGTATTTAGAGTCTTAGAGAGAGAGAGAGAGAGGAAGGTGTGTGTGTTGAGAGATGATCAACTAAGTCATTATGCGCTAAATCGAGTGATTATTAGAGTGATTTGATGTGAACTACTAGATTCACCCATATTTAGTGATAAAAATATATATATATATATATGTGTGTGTGTGTGTGTGTGTGTGTGTGTGTGTGTGTGTGTGTGTGTGTGTGTGTGTGTGTGTCATGTGTCTAATCACTCTAATGATCACTCGATTTAGCGCATAATGACTTAGTTGATCATCGTCCCGACTCTAAATACCATCAAATTGATTTTATATATATATATATATGTGTGTGTGTGTGTGTGTGTGTGTGTGTGTGTGTGTGTGTGTGTGTGTGTGTGTGTGTGTGTGTGTGTGTGTGTGTGTGTGTATATATATATATATATACACACATATATATTGATATAGATATAGATATACATATGTATATATACACATACATATACAAATGTATGTATATACACATACATATACATATACATATACAAATGTATGTATATATATATATATATATACAAATATATATATACAAATATACATATACATATACATATACAATATATATATATATATATATATATATATATATATATATATATATATATATATATATATATATATATATATAGACACACACACACACACACACACACACAATCAATTTGATGGTATTTAGAGTCGGGACGAATGATCAACTAAGTTACTATGCACTAAATCGAGTGATCATTAAAGTGATTTGATGTGAACTACTAGATTGACCTATATTTATGATAAACAAAGGAAATAACATGATGAATAAAGTGAATAATGTACAACAACTAAGCACATTGTTGCAACAGATGAGCCATATGTTGTAAAAGATGAGTAACTTGTTGCAACATTTGAGTCATCTGTTGGAACATATTAGTAACTTGTTGCAAAAGCTTCAACAACTGTTTGATTTGTTGCAACAGCTGAGCCATTTGTTGCAACATATTACTCAGATGTTGCAACAATTTACTCAGTTATTTGATTTTTACCGACAAGTTCAGGAATCTGTTGTAACAGATTACTCAGTTGTTGTAACCATTTACTCAAAGCAACTCTTTGATTATTTCCAGCAATTGTTTAATCTGTTGCAACAGATAGGAAATCTGTTGCAACATCTGCTATAACTGTTTGCTTATTACGACAACAGATTTGTAACTTGTTTGAAACTGCTGAACATAAGGAAGCTGTTGCAACATGTGAGCAATCTGTTGCAACAACCTCAACAACTTTTTGATTTTTTCCAACATGTGAGGAATCTGTTGTAACAACTTCTTTAATTATTGCAATGACTTATTTGAAACTACCGAACATAATTTGAACGACTCAAATACATACTGAACAAACTTATTTTTTTTTTTGGGAGGGGGTGAGGGGTGGGAGGAGGAGGAGGGAGGCTAAAAAAAAAAAAATTCAAAACTTTTATTTTTAAATTTTTTTTTTTGGGGGGGACAGAGGGGGTGGCGGGGCAGGGGGTGGGTGAGGAGGAGGAGGGCTCGTGAAAAAAAATATCAAAACTTTTTTATATTTTTTTTTGGGAGAGCCGGGGGGGGGGGGTGGTTGTAGGTTTTTTGTGATTAATTTGGTTTTTTTTTTTTTTTTTTTTTTTTTTTTTTTTTGCAAAAGTTTAACAAGTTTTAAAATTACATTTTGGATCTCAATTAATTTAATTACAAATTTAAGTAGGCTTTGACTTGGACTGGTCAAAGTTGTCACCTCTAGTAATTATACGACTTGAATGTCACTTTCAGTTAAATTTTTGAAGTATTTGATGGTTGTCTTACTTACCCTTGTACACTAGTAGTCGTGGTATTACTCTTGTAGGTCCTTGTCTTTCAATAGTATTTTGCCATGCCTTTCTGTACTGCTTTGGATTGCTTGTTCTTACATCGGCACTATCTCGATTGTTTCATTTGATATGTTTTTCTATTATCTTATTGCTTTTACTGCTTATGATTACTGGTTATTGTTAATGATGCCTTTTCATCTCACCTTGAGCTGGGGCTATCGGAAATAACCTCCCTACCCGTTAAAAGTTAGGATAAAGTCCACGTACGCTATACCTTCCCCAGGCCCCACCTGGTGGGATTATACTGGGTATGTTGTTGTTGTTATTGTTGTTATTGTTGTTGGGCTGAATTAGAATATTTAACAACTCGGGATAAAAAATTAAAAGATTAAAAACTTGTAATAAATCCAAAATCCGTACCCGTTTCTCCATTTTTCAAATGTTGTTCTTGATTTCTCTCTCTTCATCTCTCCTCTTCTGTTCTTTTTTCTATATTCTTCTTCCTTTGTGCGAATATCGAAGGTAGATCAACATTATTTTGTCAGCCACCTTGAAGACAACTGTAATTTCAAGGTAATCTCGTTTCTTTTTCCGTTTTCTTCTTTTTTAATAAGTGAAGTTGTCACCCCCCAAAAAGTGAGGAAACGTGGCACAACACTCGATGCTTGTCAACTTGCACCGAGTGAACCGATTTAGTGTAGTGACTACCCACTTCATACCCATATACCATAATCAAACTAATTAATATCATTATTAAGCGAATAAGTAAGAGTGAATACTATTAAATCAACATGCCCATTAACCAAGTCCTAAAATGAAGGTATTATTTGCAAATCTAAATGAATAACCATAACTCAAAAGTAGTACAAGTATATCTATGGAGCCTCTATGAAAGTATGAATAAAATAATAATGTTGTGAAACTAGCTCACACTATACAAAAATGAAAATACGATAATGTGAATCCCACGATTTCAAATGTGGGCTCACCAAAAGTATGTAGCTGCAGGAAATCCTAGCCCTTACGTTGACCGCTTTGCTCCTGGTTGCCTGCTAGACCTAACACCATTTAAGCAAATGATGCCTGAGTATTGGAATACTCAGATATGCATCATAGCCAGCACCCGTGATGGGACAGAGTTATACATAAACATAACGAAAATATTCAGTGCATGAGAGATGGATTATATAAGCAGTTTAATTCACCGAAGAATTTAACATGAACACAATTTCTTAATACATGAGAGATAAACCAGCTTCATTAATTTAATTTATCAAAAGCAGACAAAGCACCTGTTATTTAGAACATATTTCGAATCTTTCTAAAACTTCTCAAGTGTCATATTATTTCATCATTTCAATGTCTATATCTCAATTCTTATATTCATATCTAATGTATACACTCGGGATGCTATCCATGAGGCCTGACATGCTTCCATGAGTCCTGACATACTCTCCCTACCAGATAGGCTATGATACACCGAGGTACAGAATCCACAGGTCCAGTCATCCCCTCGACCGGATGAGCAATGATGTGTACACTCAGAATGCCATCCGCGAGGCCTGACATACTCTCCCCGCCAGATAGGCTATTGTACACAAAGCCCAGGAAGAAGAAGCATGAGCCAAGAAAACCTACCGTCTTCATGGAGTTTGCAAGTCATGGTCACATACCACAATGATGTCCAGGGAGGATGTTTCCAATTGCTTTCCACCTGATTCACCTTAAAATACACCAAATTTTTTCCAAGGTTAAGTACAAAACAAGTAGAATAACTCAAGCCCCAATACCAAAGTAATGTACCAGCTCACCCCAAAGTCATTAATTCAAACAAGTTGCCCACTTCAAGATTAATTCCAGGGTCAAAAACAATAATGGTAACACATCAATCTTAACACACGTCTCAAGCATATAAAAAAGTAACTCAAATATCAACACCAAACTAGATTGACAATGATGTAACCAATTACTAAAAGAGTACTCTAAAGAAGCATGAATCATGAGATACGAGTACGTACCATCCTCGATCCTAGGAAGAGAAAAAGGATCAAACCATGTGTAGCAACTAGAATTTTCTATTCCCTCACATCCTTTCCCTTGACAAGAACTCAAATCAAAGTCAAATAAGCAATCAAACTTATCAAAAGGAAGGAATTTACCTCTAAGCTCACGACTACTACCCTAAAGTTCAAATGCATCTTTTCCACCTTTCAAGATACAATATTGTGTATTATAGCCTAAATCAAATGTATAATCTATCTCGAGTGCGTGTTCCATGTAAGGGTCAAAGTAAGTGAAGTAATAGACACTACGACTAGTACCTACCATTTTACCTTCCTTTTCCACTTCAAGCCTACTTACACCTAGAGATTCTGACTCAAATTCTTCCCCTAGTGAGAAATCATCCCCAAATTCTGCTTTACTACCAAAAAGCCTCTCACTAGCTCCTAAATCCTCAACAGGGACATGTTATACACCTGTAGCACACTTAAGATCACAATTTATGTCCTCAACTCTACATAGGGTCTCAACACAATCATAATTCTCATCATATGCAAACAAATAGTAAATAAAAGTGCTACTTAAGGTCACTTCATCATCAGTAAGTTCACTTTCACAATCATGAATACTATTAAGCACAAGATCATGATTTGGACCACAGAAAGAAGATTTATTACTTAAGCAACTTCTCATACTTTCCTTTCTAAGAAAATTTCCTCTATCAAGAGAACTATCCAACAAGGAGTTAATTCCATCACAAGAAAGATTATTAAGAAACTCAAACTCATCATTAAACAAACAAGCATCTCGAAGTAAAAATAGTTTCACAAGAAAGGTCAATTTCATTATCATGCGCAGATTCAACATCAGAAAGACTCAAAGATGAATTGCTTTCTTCCTTATCAAACATGGGTGGTGCGCTTAATTCCAAAAAATCACATTTATGGCCAACAATTTCATCATATCCAGAATAATCATCAACTAATAATGGAATATTACTCACACACACAAGGTTCAAGATTCTTTCTAAAGACAAGACATTAAAATCAATCAACTTGTTTTCACTCCTTTCAATCACAGAAGTTGTGTCTTTTGCATTAAGACTCTCATCACAAGTGTCAACACTAGTTTTCAGCATATCAAACTCACAAGTAGTTTCAATTGCAGGATCACAATCAAGAACAACTACTGTATCTTCACAAGATTCATTCAACTTATCATCACAAGACAAAGAAGATTTTAAGCCCACACAAGATAATTTCTTAGCCATAATCACACAATCAACATGCTCAACATTAGCATAGTAGTGAGTTTAGTCGACTTACCTTCAAGCTCACAAGAATGGTTGTCTTTACCTTCAAGTTCCTCTTTTGGGCAAATCTGCTCTTCCATAGTCATTGCATCCTCTTCGTGAGTTTCCATTGTCGGAGGCTCACTCTCCAGCTTTTTTTCATTGGTACCTACAAAAGAATTCAAGAAACTAGAGGAAAAAGAAAGATTGTGAGTGTTAGAGTGAAGAACTTTCTCTCCCTCATTCTTTTTCTTTTCTTCTTTCTTTTCTCTCATGTTATTTTCAATTCCATTATCTTGCTTTCCTCATGGAAACCCAACTACTTCCATCAACCCAAACTTTCCATTTTGTTTAGCCTTACACTCCACTATAGGCACAGAAGAGACATATGCACTATCGAAAATTTCTTTCAAAAGTGGAAACGGAAAGAGAGGCCATCCTTCATTGTCCACAACATACCTTATCCAATCTCGCACATAGGTAACATCATGTGCTACAAACCATGGTTGTCCAAAGCATAAGTGACTTATTTTTAGGGAAATACATCACATCAAACCATTTCAAGATAATCTCCATGAGATATTACCACCTTGACCATCCACCCAACTTGATACCCATTATAGTCATATGGATATCTTATTTTAGCCCATGTTAAATTCAACGATCAGCCACATAAGGAGAGATGAATATGGAGTCACACAAATCGTCAAGCTCTAGATCAAAGCCATTATACCCACAAACATTTACCTTCAATTTTTGAAACCTTGGCTTAGGCAATCTCTCTCCTTTTCTTGGAAATAGTGGTCCTCTCCTTTGTGTAAGCCATCTAGTTCTTAGTTCTGATTGAACGGGTTTAGTTCTCATTGCACCTTGGGCTATTGTACCTACATAACAAAGCTCAAAGAAAAGGTTATGAGTTAGGAATCACCTTACTCTCTCCCTTGCTTTATTTAGGTGGCGCTCGGTTCACTCAATAATGTAAAGGTTTGGTTCACTCTGTCTTGTAGTATTTGGCATCCTCAGAATTGACCAACTCCTATTTAATCTCCCAAATTATACAAAAGATGCTACCTTTTTGGGATTAGAGTGAAATTATGGGACTCTATAGTCAGATGACTATCTTAATTATGGTGCACTTGAGTCAAAAAGTTCACGACGAGTTAAAACGAGAAAAGCTTGAAAAGAATTAGCACAAAAGAAGTTATAGCTCAAGAACTAGTAAACTTTGAGTAGGTAATTACTCAATGGATACTAGCTATAAGTTATGTCGCAAAGAAAGGATTAAGAAGATTCCCAACCCCTCTTAAAACGTGCAAGGCAACCCCCTAAGTCTTACTAATTAATCTCCTTTGACCAACTTGTCTTGGAATTTAATTACTACAAGTTTCAATGATAGCTTCTCGTCTTCCCAATAGATGATTAGGGACTTTCACACTTGACTTCTCATTTTCCCAAGAGGTGATTAGGAACTTGGACACTCTTTTCTCAAAGTGAGCATTGGTAGTCTTCCCAAGAATTAACTTTGGAAACTTGTGTCAATTAATGGTTTGACTATTCGTTTGCCTCTACACCCTTTCACACCCCAAGCCGATTTTTTACTTCTCCTTATAGTGCGGTCCCCTTCTCCACATTTTGGAGGTTCAATGCAGCAACTCTCGGGAATTAACTCTTGACTAATCCATTTGACTTCCAAAATAGCTTTCACACTCCCTAATACTTTGAAAGCTTAACTTATCACCAAAATTAGATCAAACAAAGGTTGTAAAGCTGAAATTATCAAGAACACACATGAACATCTTTCACACACACAAAGAGAGCTTTCACACACACACATGACCATTCATACACAGATACCGAGCTTTCACACACACATGAACATCCACAAAATATTGATGAACACCTACAAAATATCTATGAACACTCAAGAACACAAGTATTCCAAACATTTCAAATGCTACACCAAAATGACCATCTTGATGTCTAATTTCCAAATATCACCACAGATCACCCAACACACCTAAACTAATGGCATGATTGGAAGCTTTAGAAACAATAGTTCATGAATTTCTTCTCTAACATATGAACATCCAAGAACACAAGTCTTCAAAAACCAAAATCAGATTTACCAAAAGATCAAGAACACCCAAATACTCCAAGTAACACAAATTTCTTCCAAAACAAAAACAATCAAGAATTTGAAACCCTAAGAAGACTAGGAAATTTCGTCCAAAATATTTTTTTTTGTTTTTTGTTTTTTTTATAAAATTTGATACAAAACAAAGACTAGATTTGTAGGGACCAATCTATGGCCTGCTCTGATACCAAATGATGCAAGAAAAATAACAAAGATGAAAGAAGACACAATTTGAATAACAATTGGGCAACAACTAAGGGAAACTTACCTTAGCCACCTCCCAAAAGGATCAAAAGGCACCTATCCTATTCGAACAGTCCTTAAGAGAATAGCCATCTCTTGTAAACTGTTAGATCAAAAGGGGGTCGTTTAATTTGGACTCCACCAAATTAAACTAGTCATTCAAGACTAAAGGATTTCAATAATATTCAATATTCAAAGATAGGTAACTTTGAAATGAACTACAAGCACCTTTAAATAAGGTTTTTAAAATATACTAGTCAAAATAAATAAATGGAAGTGTAGTCTTCCATTATACATACTCCTAGAAGCCTAGAAATCTCCTACATATTATGAAAGTCAAAATAGCCTTTAATAAGCCTAGAAAACACAAAAGGAAGCTTCGTTCGTTCACGTTAGACTAGCCCTCATGTTCGCACTAGAGCTTCCTTTGTTCACATTAGACCACCCCTCATGTTCACACTAAAGCTTCACAGAAGTCTAATTTGGATTGCTAGACTTGTTCTTTCTATAGGGCAGATCTTGGGCTTCAATCCACATCCTCTCAGGCTTCAATTTGGGTCTCCCCGGCTTGAACACTTGGTCGTCACCATGATAATTTGAACTGCATCAGTAACTACAAGGACTCGACATACCTCAATGCAGTTTTTACATTACCAATCTTTAGCTCCAAATGTCAAAGAACGAGTCAAACGAACCAAACAATTTCAATCTACATAAACAAACTCATATTCATCAATTAAACATCACAATGATACTAGATCAATTAAGTGTCCAACACTTCGGTATAATTCTCAGGGTTCCCAAATTTCTGCAATTTAGATGGTACCATGTTCAATCACCTCAAATCATCCTAACAATGGTGTTACTATGTTCATTTGGTGATAAAAGTTCACCATTAAAGACCCATGATCACTATTCATTATCTTCTCAATTTAAAAGAAACACTATTCATGCCATAAGTTAGGGTTTTGTAATTCGATCCTCCAATTAATACAACTTGAAACAAATGATATAAATCATCTCAAATACTCATAACTAAAAATTTGAGTAGTTGTAATTACCTCAAAACATTTAAATCTTGAAAATCCCTCTTTTAGGATTTTGGTGCTCTTGAAAGGGTTTCTTGAAATCTAACAATTTCCCAAGTTGGGTGATATTAATACCAACTCTAATTAAGTCTAATCAACACAATATATTGGCACAAATTTACCTTGAAGTGCTCAAGTAAAGACCTTCACCCGACACTTTACCAAAGTGGCGTCCAAGAACTTGGTGAACAAAATAATTTTGAGTGAGCTCTCATCGGCTGATGGGTTTTATATAATCCATTTTATATGCTATAGGTAGTCAAGACAGTGGATGAAGACCTGTTGATGCAACTTCTAGCTTGGAAGAGAATTGACGTAGGGGACAAGAGGAACCCGAGAGAAAAGAGCTTTTGGAAAGATATAATTTTGTCACATGAAAAGAGCCTCTCTTACTTGGATAAATATCTACTCAATTCAGTCTCACCTTTGACTTTGTTGGGAGAATTAATTACAGGTGAAAAAAAAATAATTTCAAAACTGAGTTGGGGTAACTCAAGTTTTTTTATTGAGTAGGGTGATAAAATTTGGATTAGTGATTAGGAAGTTTTGATCATTTTCGGACTTGCACCAAAGTTGTGTTTTTAACACTTTGACCTTAGCTTTGTTTTTAACAATTTTCCCCCAAGTTTTATTTTTAACACTTTGACCCAATCAATATAAGTCCTAAAACACCCTCGGGCCCCCCTCTCACCCCCGCCCCTACCACCACCCCCCGCTCACCGCCCCACCCCTCCCCCACCCCGCCTCCACCCCTCCTCCGTTCTTCGTTGCTTTCTTCTTTCATTTAGAAAAAAGTTCCTCCAGAAAAAATACAAACTCACCCAATTTATGTAATTCTTGAATTGAATTTCATTCATGTAGCACTGAAACTAATTCATAGGTGATTTCTGCTCATTTAGTAAGTAAAACTATACTGTTTTATTTCAATTATTCATCTGGGTATAGCTACTAATTTTCCAACAATTTATAGCAGCACTTACAGTTGTTGTAACAAGTGCTAAAGATGTTATATAAGAGCTTGAATTTATTGCAACTTGTATTTGTAGTTTCCAACACTTGCAACAATTTATGCGGTTTTGCAACTTTTGTACTAATTTGTTGCAACAAGCGCTAAAATATGTATAAATATTTAGCCTACTTGTTGCAACAATTGTGAAAACTGTTTGACAGCTTTTACTCTTTTCAACAACTCAACGACTTGTCGCAACAAGTTAGACTTCTTGTTAACAAGTACATTAGTTTTTGGACATATTTCTTGTTTGTTGGATGAAACACGAGAGACAAGTGAAGGTGTCTCCAACAACTAGCGATCAGTTGCAACAACTCCACCTAAGCGATATGTTGATCTTGTTCAAATCACAAGTGTACGTGTTGTTAATAAATTGCTGAAATTTTTCCAATAAGTAATAAATCTGTTGCAACAGCTCTTAATATGTTGGGTTTTTCTAACAAGTAACAAGACTTGTTGCAGTGACTAGTTAGTTGTTGAACATATCACAACAAATAGGAGGACTTGTTGCAACAACCATCTATCTGTTGGACTTTATCCAACAAGTGAAAGACTGGTTGCGATTAACAAATTTGTTGCAGCAACAAAGTTACTTGTTGGGATTTTTCTAGCAAGTGACATGACTTGTTACATTAACTTGAGTTTTTCCAAGAAGTGCAATGACTTGTTGCAGAAACTAGGTAACTTGTTGTGTTTTATCCAACAAGTGGTATGTCTTGTTCAACAACTATGTTACTTGCTACAACATATACTGCAATTGTTGTAACAAATACTGCATTTGTTGCAACATCTATGATATGATTCACCCATATTTAGTGACCAACAAAGGGAATCAATGATATTTTAGCGATACATAAAGGAAATTATATATATATATATATATATATATATATATATATATATATATATATGTCATTAAATATCATTGATTTCGTTTGTTCATCACTAAATATGGTGAATCAAGTAGTTCACGTCAAATCACTCTATTGATCACTCAATTTACTGCATACTACTTGTTGACCATCTGTCATGACTATATATACACTTAATAAATTTGATGGTAGTTTGAATCGGGACAAATGATAAACTAAGTCATTATGCACTAAATCGAGTTATCATTAGAGTGATTTGATGTGAACTACTTGATTCACCCATATTTAGTCATAAACAAAGGAAATTAATGATATTTAGCGATTAATATATATATACTTAATCAATTTGATGGTGCTTTGAGTAAAAAATAGATGATCAACTAAATCAACAACAACAATAACATACCAGTGTAATTACACGTGGGGTCTTGGAAGAGTAGAATGTACCAGACCTTACCTCTACTTTTGTAGGGTACAGAGGCTGTTTCCGATAGACCCTCAACTCAAAAGAAATGTAGTCATGTAGGATTGCAATAAAAATAAGGCAACAAACATCAAGGTACAAAACATATGGCTCAACATAATAGTACACACATAAAGCTAAAGATCGACGCGATACCAAAATAATACAACTAAGAAAAGGATAAGAGCAGATAGAAAAGCTAGCCCCCTCCTTTGTAATGACCCGTTTGGTCGTTAGCGTGATTTTTCCATTATTGACCATTCCGAGCCTCTTAATATTTATTTTGACTTGTGAGAAATCTTGACCTTAAGTGAGAGCCTTGGATCGAGAGAAGACTTTTGGATAAACGGACTTCTTTTGGAATTCGGTTGATTTTGAGAGGTCCGTAGGATCATTTATTGGGTCTCGGATGATAATCGAGTTTCGAAATTGATTTTGCGAAAGTTGGGAATCTTGTTTCGGTGTTCGGAGTTAGTGGTGTCCACCGCGGCGGCACCGAGACCGAGGCACCGCACCGCTAGGGTGGTGAGGTGACCGCTACGGCGACATTGCGAAGGATTAAGGATAGACGACCATAGCGGTCGAGAGCACGCCGGGGCGGCACGATGGCCGTTGTAGCGGCATGCTTGCACCGAGTACCCTTTTATTTCATAAACCCTTAAACATTCCCCATATTCTAAGTTCGTTCTAAGGCATAGAAGAGGAAACTTTCAAGGTAGAAAGGTGAATTTCATCCTAAGGTAAAGCTCTTAACCTCATACTTATTTAGTTTCACCTTCTAATCGTTAAGATAACCATATAATCCATAGAATCGAAGAGGGTTTATAGGGGTTTTCTTGAAAAAGGTTCTCAAAACGAATTGGCTTCCTAGATTGTGAATAAATGATATTAATGTTGCTATTTATGCTAGATAATGATATGTCTAGGCTTGTTAACCAATAATCTTTCATGATAGAGTTGAATTTCATGAATTAAAGTTAGGGTTCTTAGACCCAAATTTGGGGGTTTTCGTTATATTGATGATTCTGAGAATTAACTGAGGATTCCTATGATTAAAGTAATGGTTCTTGACTAATTGGTAAGAAATTTGGTAATTTGACCATAAAATCCCCGTTTTGCCCTTGTAACCCCGTTCTTCCTAATTTAAGGTTAGAAATTGACCCGAGTAGAAAGTAGTCAATACGGATATCATTGTTCATGGTTTTTTACATAGAACTTATATTTGAATAGAGTTTGATTGTTTAGAGATTCCGCGAGAGGGAAAGGCTGTGGTTCGTGGTCCGTGATTGTTTATTTCTGCATTCCAGTTAGGTTATGGTTTTCCTTATTAGACTTGGTTAGAGTTTCATACATGTACAATAGATGGATCGGAGAATGCATGCCTAGGTATTCAGACACAGATGTTGGGATGGATGCTAGGGTTGGTACTGCTTGTGACTTGTTTGATCGGGCTTGTGGTCTGTAGAGCTCATATGATCTTATGTGCTTTATTTGATAAATATTGGTGGATTGTTTGTAACTTGGTAGTCAATAGAAAGTTTGGAGGCACTGATATGATTATTTGATAGATACTTGTTATGTCTTTGTGTGACATTATAATTGATGTTGAGACGCATGATATGCGAATACTTGGTATGTCCTTGTGTGACATTATAATTGATGATTGGAATGCCTGATATGTGAAGTACTTGATATGTCCTTATGCGGCATTATAATTGACCTTGATCTTATGACATGTGTTATTTTGAGATGTCCTTGTGTGGCATGACAAATTGGTGATTGATTTGTGATATGTCCTTGAGTGACATTGAGATGTATTATACTTCCAGTTATGATTGATGAATCTTGACTTGTTCATATTGATGATTTATATGAATAATGAGTTGTGTTTCTTCCTTATCATTGTACATGGCATACATTATCATTATATTGTGAAATTGCTAGAAGTTGATGAAAAGAGAAAGGAAGGCAACAAACTGTGAAATAATGTTGATATACACGTCCATGGACATGATACATTCGAGATGGTTCGCTTCACCATTAAACTGATAAAAAGGTCATCCTAAGTTGTGTGATACGGGATGACGATGCTTGAACTTTCGGGGTCCCCCATGGGTTGTGCTAACGGCGGTATCGAGGGTTCTACCCCTTAGTACATGAGTATCACCGCATTGCATTGCATTGCATTGCATTTGCACTTGCATTCATACATAGACTTTATTTCTTGTGACATTACTTGATTGGTTGTTAGTTGTTGATTGATGGATTGTAGTACATTGTTGATGTGTGGATTGTTCACTTCTGAGGTTAGATTTGGCTAAGTTTGGTAACTTAATTTGATGATGCACCTTTGATGCAATTATTTGTTTTATGTGATTCTGTGGGTAATGAACCCTAGTATTGGAAATGTGTAGAACTTCTTGAGCTCCCTAAATTCTGAGATGGACTTAGATGATATATGAGGTTATAAAATGTTGACTTGCGTTTTTGGTGTGATGACCTTAGTTGGACCCTGGTACTGATGTAAGGATGATTAGTAATAATATGTAAATGGTAGAGGATTAACGAACTGATAGGTATGTGTCACGACCCGACTAGGGCCACGACGGGTACCCGGGGCTGGCCAGCGAACACCACTCATTCTATCACTCATTCTGCGTTCAATCATATTTCTTATGCTCGTAATCATAGAAGAACTATTTTCATTTGAAACATATTCACTTTATATATATGAGCCTTTTCGGCTATCGAAATAATATATATATATATATATATATATATATATATATATATATATATATATATATATATATATATATATATATATATATATATACACATGAGAAACTGTGAGACCATACTACCCACACTACGCATCTACGAGCCTCTACTAGAGTGCTAGACATAGGGACGGGACAGGACCCCGTCATACCCAAAACATGTATATATACATCAAAAGAATAAGTCAATGGCACCTCCGGAACAATGGAGTGCTCTCAATCAGCTAATAGCTCCTACGAGTCTGGATCGCCTCCCTGCCTACCTGTGGGCATGAACACAGCGTCCAAAGAAAATGGATGTCAGTACGAACATTGTACTGAGTATGTAAGGCATAAACAATAATAATACATCAATGAAATAAGGAAGCATCAAATGAGGAGCAATCTGTAACTGACTGTCAATTATAAAAGAAATAATGCATGCTGGCTTACTTCATAATCATCATCATATCATGTATGCATATATGTATAAGCTGAGTGTATATAATGAACAACATCAATAGATTATAGATAGCATCATTAGCTTTATAGGAACATCATATCACAGACTCTAGAATCTTTAGACTTAAGCTCATCATCATCATCATTATCGTGCTCACAAAGTATCTCTTGTCTCATATGGCTATGCATGAACATAGACTCTTAGTTTTCCGGAATATAGGAGATTCAGGGAGAAGGAGAAAAATCATGCCATAAGATTCATGCCTTAGAAAGAAAGGACTAGCCTTACATACCTTTTTCCTTTAGCTATTCTATCACTTGATCGTTCTCCTTTAATGCTCACGTTTCTACCTTCAAGAGAATTCGTATCAACATTAGCTAAACGATTATAAGAACGTGCTTACTAAAGCTAGAGAAAATTTGGCAGCATTTCCTTTGTTTATAAAACTTCCTCCATATTCCATATCAACTCCCAAACATTCATAACAACAATCACAATATCATAAACAACAATCATCATTCATTTACATTATCCACATTTTACAATTTACTTGAATTCCTCCATAATCATGACCACGGTTCACTATCGTGTTCTTTCACATATAATGCTTATCCCATGTTCTAAATTTCATTCATAACATATTTACAATCACATGCATATCAATATCAACTGATCAGAAGCTTCATTCAAAATGACACTATTCTTGCATTCGACTCATTTCCCTTTTTTTCCCCTTTTACAATCCAAGTGTTTT
>NC_081346.1:47803367-47849282 GCF_029784015.1 Lycium ferocissimum
TTGGGTGTAATTTTAATTTTGAAATTTCGAAACTAAGATTATTTTCATCCAACTTTCACGGGCGGGAATTACGGGTAATTTGCATATATAGACTTGGTAGAAACTTTGATTCTTATCCAACATGAATTACGACCAACACTCTACGAGCCGTAACTCAGTTTATGTTCATAATTCAGGACGTAAAGTTCAACTATTTAACTGTAGCAAAATTCCAACTCCAACATTCCAAATCTGATTTTCTAAGTCCCGAATCATGAACGTAGCTTAGTTTTAACATGTGAGATGTTACAATATCTCCCTCTTGGGATCATTTGTCCTCGAATAATGGGTTATGGTTAATAATGAAACTAGGCATGGCTTGATTACATAAACGTGATGGAAACATGACATGAAACATGAGGACCGAGCTGACATGACATGAATTTCATGAGAACATGTATATTGAGACATGGAACATGAACATTGATTTCGTGAACGTGGACATGAAACATGAGACATAAATACGTAGGAGATATGACATAAATGAGAAAGTTAGTTACCTTGATCAATTTCGCTGGTTTTTTCAAACAAATACGAATACTTGGATTTCATAGCTTCGGCTTCACCGTCAGCCTGCTTCAACTTTTTGACTTCTCCATAAAACTTTAAGCGGGGGGCAAGCTTTCTTGGTTCTCAAATTTTGAACCTGTTTATCCAGAATTGCTATAGGAATTTCTTCATAAGTTAGGCCATCCTTTACTGTTATAGGATCAGCGAGGACAACCAACGACGGGTCTCCCACACACTTTCTGAGCATGGATACATGGAACACTTGGTGAACAACAGCCAACTCTTGTGACAATTCAAGCTCATAAGCTACTTGGGCAATCCTTCGCATGATCCTATAAGGTCTAATATATCTGGGACTGAGCTTCCTTTCTTGTCAAATCTCATCACACCTTTCATAGGTAAAACTTTAAGGAATACCCAATCATTAACTTGGAATTGTAAATCTCTGCGCCTCACATCTGAAAAGGAATTTTGATGACACTGAGTTGTTCTCAGACGCTCTTGAGTCAACTTGAGTTTCTCCATAGCCCAACAGAACAAATTTGGTCCTAATAATTCTGCTTCACTAATTTCAAACCAACCAATTGGTGACCTACACCTTTGCCCATACAAGGCTTCAAACAGTGTCATCCCAATGCTAGAATGATAACTGTTATAGTAGGAAAAATCAATGAGAGGAAAGTGATCATCCCAATTACCTTTAAAATCAAGAACACATGACCTCAACATATCCTCAAGTGTCTGAATGGTACCATTTTGCACGACCGTACGTGCGAGGGATGAAAAGTTATACTGAGATTTACCTTGGTACCCAATCCTTTCTGAAAGGACTTCCAGAAATTGATTGTGAACTAAGCACCACGGTCTAAAATAATTGAGACAGGGGTCCCATAAAACCTTACAATTTCATTTATCTACAACTTAGCATAATCTTACCAAAATCTGTGGTCTTAGCTAGCAAAAAGTGTGTTGGCTTAGTGAGTTTACCTACAATCACCCAAATAGAGTCATGTCTACAGGCTGAACAAGGTAGACCTGTCATGAAGTCCATATTTATCATCTCCTATTTCTAAACGGGAATATCAATGTTTTGATCCAAACCATAGGGCCTCGGTGCTCGGCTTTCACTTGCTGATAATTTGGACACTTAGTCACAAAATCTGCTACATTCCTCTTCATGTTATTCCACCAACAGATTTCCTTAAGATCATGATACATCTTCGTGGAACCTTGGTGAATGGAATACCTGGAATTGTGAGCTTCTGACATCATCTTCTCTCTGAGTCTATCTATATACGGAATCACGCTGCCTCGGTATCTTAGAGTACCACCATCTCTCTCTTGTTTGAAAGTCATCGTCTTATGCTTATAAATCTCCTCTTTTAGCTACAGCAAATATGGATCTTGAAACTATTTTTCTTTAACTTCAACGATTAAGAAGGACTGGGATCTATCTTGAACCACAATGCCGCCATCCTCGGAATCTAAAAGCCGAATTTCAAGACTGGCTAAATAGTGAACTTCCTTGATCATGATTCTATTATCTTCCTCAACATGTGCTAAGCTTCCCATGGAATGTTGACTGAGAGCATCAGCCACAACATTTACCTTTCCTAGATGATAGAGAATATGTACATCATAATCTTTCAACAATTCAAGCCACCTTCTCTATCTAAGATTCAATTCACACTGCTTGAAAATATACTGCAGGCTTTTGTGGTCAATGAAAATATCCACATGCACACCATGTAAATAATGACGCCATATCTTAAGCGCAAAAACCACTGCTGCCAACTCTAGATCATGAGTTGGATAATTCTTTTCATGAGTCTTAAGCTGTTTAGATACGTAAGCTACAAACTTACCACGCTGCATTAAGATATATCCGAGACCAACTCCCAAACCATCACAATAAATCACAAACCCTTCGGTTCCCTCTGGTAGCGTCAAAACTGGAGCAGAAGTCAACCTCTTCTTCAAATCCTCAAAAATCTTTTCACATGAATCGGAATACTGAAACTTAACCTTTTTCGGAGTCAACTTGGTCAATGGAGTAGAAATAGAGGAGAATCCCTCTACAAAATGCCTGTAATAGCCTGTCAGACCCAAGAAACTTCTGATACCTGATGTTGAGGTGAGTCTGGGCCAATTCCTAACAACATCGATTTTTTGTGAATCAACTTTAACACTTTCTCCTGAAATCAAGTGGCCTAAGAATGCCCCTGACTTGAGCCAAAACTCACATTTCAAAAATTTTGTGAAACGCTCGCGGTCCTTAAATATTTGCAACACTATTACGAGATGATGCGTAGTCGGCCTGCTTGGGAATACACCAGAATATCATCAATAAATATAAGGCAAAATACATCAAATCACCCTTAAACTATATCCAAAATGTCGATATCACACCTAAACTATACGGGCGACCTATTACACACCTGAACATTTAAAAGCGAAATTATTCGCACCACACGAGGGCGTTACACACTTTTACGGTGTGTGGTGTTCCACGTGCGCATCCACGTCGGCGCCACGTGGAAATAAAATAAATTTTATTACTTCCAGTACTGTTTCTTTTTTCTTTTTTCTATTTAATGTTCTTCTGCGGCATGAGCATACTCCTTTTTGCTTCTCCGTTCCTCCGCAGTATAAGCATACTCCTTTTTTGCTTCTCCGTTACTCCTCCTTGTGGTGGTAGTGATTGCATTTTCTTCGACGTTCTTCATGACACTTCTTCACATTCCTCCTCCTTGTCTTTGGTTGTTGCATCTTTTAAAACGTACGGATCCGGATCCCAACATTAATTTGCACCAAATTATTCTTTGGCGGTGGTTTTGGTGGAAGGTGATGAAATTGATGATGGTGGTCGACAATTTCGGTGGTGGTGGTCTTCAACTATGGTATTTGGTGATGGGTATTGAAATAGGTGATGGTTGTGTTGTGACTTTTGGTAGTGGAGGGTTTGGTAGTGGTGAAATTAGTATGATTTGGAAGGGTGGGGTTCATAGGGGTAGTGAAATCCATGGTGGGTGTGTACGGATTTGATTGTGGATAGTGAAAAAGATTAAGTTGGTGAAGTTGTTGTAACATGGTGAATTTCTTCTCTATGGATTGATAAAGAATTGTAAAGATCATTATGAATTGATGAAGTTGTTGTAGAGAATTGTGATTAAAAAAAATGAAGTAGAAAGAATGGAGGGTGGGGCGTGAAGAAGAAGAGGGGGATGTGATGGTGGTGGTGATGAAATGGAGGAGAGGCGGGTTTGGGTGGGTGGTAGTGGTGAAAATGGAGAAGAAGAGTTGAAAAAAATCAGTTTTATTAAATTAAAAATTATTTTTACTACTTCACTCGCCTATTTATTAATTATCATTTTTTTGGCCACGTCAGCTTATAAGGTGCAAATAAATTCAGTTTTTAGATGTTCAGGTGTGTAATAGGTCGCCCGTATAGTTTAGGTGTGATATCGACATTTTGGGTATAGTTTAAGGGTGATTTGATGTATTTTGCCATAAATATAATGACAAATAAGTCGAGATACGACTTGAAGACCTTGTTCATAAGATATATGAAAGCTGCTGATGCATTCGTCAATACGAACGACATGACAAGAAATTCAAAATGACCATAATGAGTTCTAAAAGCAATTTTTGGGATATCAACCCCCTTAACCTTTAACTGATGGTAGCCTGATCTGAGGTTAATCTCGGAATAACACTGGACAACCTGAAGTTGGTCAAATAAGTCGTGTATTCCGGGGAGAGGATATTTGTTCTTAAGGGTGACCTTATTCAATTGGCGATAATCTATACACATGCATAATGAACCATCTTTCTTTTGAACAAACAAGACTGTGCGCCCCAAGGTGAGACACTTGGCCTTATGAATCCCTTATCAAGAAGATCCTTCAACTGAACTTTTAACTCCCTTAATTCTACTGGAGCCATTCTGCATGGCGAAATAGATATCGGCTTAGTGCCGGGAAGTAAATCAATTCCAAACTCAATCTCCCTATCAGGAGGGACTCTGGGTAGATCCATGGAAATATTTCTAGAATCTCGTTAACAATGGAGACTGACTGGAGAGTTAGAGTCTGGGTATCTGCATCCCTAACTCGAACTAGTGATAAATGCACCTTTTAGTGATCATCTTTCTGGCTCTAATATAGGAAATAAACCTACCACAAGGTACTCTTTTGTGTTACCACTTCCACTACCTATGGTTGGCTCGTTAGAATTCGAATCTTATAATTTTGATTCTACAACAAATTGAAGCATAACATAACTCTAACCAGTCTATTCCCATAATGACATTAAAGTCTACCATCTCTAATTCTATTAAGTCTGCCATAGTTCTGTGGTGATAGACCATAGCTGGACAATCCCTATAAATATGTCTAGCTACATCTGATTCCCCAACTGGAGTGGAGACCTCAAATAGTTCATGCAACTTTTCTTGCTCTATCTCGAATTTCTTAGCAATAAAAGGGGTGACATAGAATAGGGTAGAATCAGGATCCATGAGAGCATAAACATCATAAATGAAGACGGTTAGCATACCTGTGACAACATCTCCACGAGCCTTTGTATCCTGATGACCTGCCAGTGCATATAAATGGTTCTGACTATTGCCCGCATTGCCCGACTTTACTGCTTTACGCCTTTGCTAGGCCTAATTATTACGAGGTGCTGCTGAATTTGTGGACTGAGCCATATAACCTCTAGTGCCCTTTCTGGCTGATGGACAATCTCTCTGAAAATGACCCCTACGCCACACCCATAACAAATATCCATGCCTATACGATACTCTCCCGGGTGTCTCTTACCACACTTGCCGCAGACCAAATTACTGTAAGTCTACTGACCCACACTACCCTGAGAGTAGGAGCTTGCTAGCCTAAAATTCTGTCTCTCCTGGTCGTTTCTGAACTTTGGGACTGGGGCACGCTCTACCGATGGAGCTGGTCCTATTGACTTGTTTTTAAAGAACTGACGATTTTCGCTTCCTTGATATCCTTCTACGATTAAAGTTACCTGCAAACTTAGTCCTTTTGTTGAACTCTTTCTTTTTCTATTTACACGGTGCTTCATCCTCCCTTAATTTGGCCTCATTACCTTGCACGAATGCCGATAACTTAGATATAGTCATCTTGTCATTCTGAGCAGTTGTATTGGTATCTCTGTGCAATTTAGGTTTAAGCCCGAGTACAAACCTTTGAACCAGTTCCCTCATATTTGGAATCATATGAGGAGCGTGTAATAAGATAATGAAGTGAACTTGAGGTAGTATTCTTGCATAGTCATGTCATTCTGTCTTAACCTTTCAAATTCCATAGCTTTTGCCTCCCTGACCTTTTTTGGCATGAAGTGGTCCATGAAGGCATGTAAAAACTCATCCCACTCAACGGGGAGTGCATCTTCCCCTCGAGACTATTCCCAGGTCTTGTACCAAATATGGGCTACATCCTGCAGTTGAAAGGCACCAAACTCCGCGGCCTCTCTTTCTGTGACATGCATAATACGGAATACTTTCTGTACCCCATCAATATAGTTCTGCGGGTCTTCATCTTTCTTTGACCCTGTAAACACTGGCAGCTTCATGCGCAAGAACTCTTGGGTCCTACTGGTTGGCTCTCCGTTAGCGTCGGAGGTATGAGCCAATTCCTGTCGCTGAGCCTGATTTGCGACAATCTGGGTGAGCAACTGGATAGCTCCCCTGAGATCCAGTTCAATAACAGTCACGCGGAGTAGGCTGTAGAACGACGATTTCTTGCGGTCACATGTGACGACGATCGATTTTTGAATCGTTTCTCCCACTGAAATTTGCGTCAGCGGTAGCCCTTTGGCTGGTAGCTAAGTTCCTCTTCGTGTACTTTCTTTTTAGAGCCATTTTATGAAAATGCGTAATTCGAAACGAGTTAGAAGAATTCCTAAAGATACTGCTTTAACTGCACGATATAGAGTATGAAAGAAGTGAGACAATCTTGAATGTCTTGGTGGTCAACTGTTTATATGCGTGGGCGCCTACACACACATAAAAGAGACCCCACTGGACACGGTTTCATAGACTCCCTAAGACTCTTGAACCTAGAGCTTTGATACCAAGCTTTGTTACGCCCCGAACCATAGCCTGGGCATAACACGGCACTCAGTGCCTGATTGTATGTGACCGAGAGAACTGCATGGGCATCATGAACATATGTAGTAACTGTCAAGTAGGCTAAACATGAATTGGTATAAATGAAATGCGGAAATAAGTCTAAAAATATAATAGATAATCGTGAGCCAGAACAGCTATAAATACTAAATAATCTGACATGACCTGATTGCTATGATAGTCTATGAAACCTCTATCACAAAAATTGAAATATGGACTGTTTACCAGGACAAGGCCCATGGTATACCTTTGAAACTAACATGACATGATAAAAGATTGACTAAGCCCCCAACGAAGTGGGGGCTCACCAAAGTATGCTGATACGTGAGATCCTAGCCAGCAACTATGTCGTCCTGTAAGTCTATATATGCATCATGAAATGCAGGCCCCCAAGGCAATAAACGGGGACCTTAGTACTTTGAATGTACTGGTATGTAAATAGATAAAAAGAATAAGCAGGCACATGAAAATACATAGATAAGAAACTAAAAACTAAACCTAGACATGAACATGAACATGAATACTAAAACATGAGTAGTCTGTAACTGATATAAACATGATCATAAACTGTAATACCGACATGAACCATCACAGGGAGAATGTGAAGTCTGATCTCCGCCCGATCAGCTAAGCCATCTCATACCTTGTCGGGGTATGAGACATGAACATGACTTGACATGACTGGATCCAAATCAATAAAATCCCATGAAGGGAAAAAATGGAGGAATCGTCCTAACTGGGCGGAGGATCCTCATCCTATGTTGGCGTATGTAGATTCAGGCTATCTGAGCCTTCTCGATATTATGACACTCCCGAATATGAAATATATACTTGAAGACATGATCTATGACTCTTGACATGAGCATGAATACATGGTACTATTTGCATAAAAATGTGAACACACTTATAGACATAGCTTTTTATGAGAATCAGTGTAGTAGTGCATAAACTATAATTATAAAACCCTAAGAATAAAAATTAGGGCTTTCATAGATTACGGACAGAGTCTCAATCACCACAATAGCAAATTAAGACAATTCATATAAAGTTATAACTGAAAGCATAAATATAGCATGGTTCAAGTGTCTAGGGTTTATCATAAATATCTCTAAAACCCTAATTCCTGATGTGTAATCATGAATACTGAAACATGGGGAAGAACAAGGATGTTCGCACACGTAGATACTATCTACATACAAGACAAAGCTCCAAACTTGAGACAAAATTCCCTAAAGTTTAGACCTTGGGCCTTGAGTAGGATTTTCATGAAAACCCTAGGTTAAGAACAATGAGTTCTTATTTTAGATTACAAGAATATATGTTAGAATTGACTCGGAAGGCTTGGAATTGACTTACCTTGATGTTTTGGATTGATTAAAGGATGTGAAGAATGGGAAATAAAACTGATGTCCCGTATTTATACTGTCTGGTGCGGGTTTTGATTTACGGAGCAAATTATGGTCTGCAAATCGAATTACAGTATGTAAATTAGACTGTAATTTTCCATATTGAAATTTCTAGAAACTAAGATTATTTTTTTCAACTTTTAAGGGCAGGGAATTACGGGTCGTAAATCAATATATGGTCTGTAATTTTCATTTATAGACTTGGCAGTATCTTTGATTCTTATCCATCATGAATTATGACCACCACTTTACGAGCCGTAACTCAATTTGCTATTCGTAATTCAGGACGTAAAGTGCAACTGTTTAACTGAACCAAAATTCTAACATTCTCAATCTCATTTTCTGAGTCCCAAATCATGAACGTAGCTTAGTTTTAACATGCAAGGTGTTACAATCTTTCTAGTCCATAGTAGACCATGCTGAGATGGTAGAGTCCGCCAATGGGCGTACTGCGAGGATGGAGGTGAGAAGAAGTTTCGTACTCAGGGTAGCTACAGTGGCACTATTCATAGTGGCGGGTATAACATTCTAGACCTTATCAGACAGCCCCCAGCCATCCTATGCAGTCAACTTTGTAGACATCTACTTGAGCGTGCCTTTCTAGGCCCAGTAGGCATTATTCTCGTCAGACAGATGTTGGGGGTACTTCTACTTTAGCATATTTTCTCAGTTGCCACTTGGGCCCCAAAGCTTGTTATGTGTGTGGGGAGTTTAGTCATTTGATGAGGGACTGCCCTCGTTCTACTCAGAGTGAATCTCATCAGAGGTCCGAATATCAGACTACCAGGACTTCGGCACCATCCAGACGTAGAGGCAGTGCTTCATCAGGCCACGGTGGGTCTTCTCAGTCTCGTGAAGGATATCAGGCGGGCAGAGGTGGATCGCAAACTACTAGAGGTTGTTCCTAGTCGGGACGTAGAGGCCGTGGTGGTACCTGATTTTATGCTTTCCCGGGTAGACTGGTGGTTGAGGCTTCTAAAGCTGTTATATCAGGTATTATTTCTATTCGAGGTCAGTCTGTATCTGTGTTGTTTGATCAAGGGTCTACGTACTTCTATATTTCTACTTATCTTTGTATGGGTTGGGACTGGCATAGTGATAGTCTTAATAGACTTGTACATATTTCTACTCCTGTGGGGAACTCAGTAATTGTTGATGTAGTCTTCTGATCTTGTCTGGTTACTTTTATGGGTTATGATACGTCAACAGAATTGACGATCTTAGACATGGTAGATTTTTATATTATTTTGGGTATGACTTGGCTATCACCTTATTATGTTATTTTGGTACATGTATCAAGACGATCAACTTTACTATGCTAGGTATCCCTAGGTTAGAGTGGAGGGTTATTCCTGGACCCAGTCCGAGGAAGATCATATCATATCTTCGTGCTAAGAGATTAGTAGGTAGTTGTCTATCTTATTTAGTGTATGTATGTGATACGTATGTTACTTCCCATTCCCTTGAGTCTGTGCTAGTGGTGAGTGAGTTTGCAGAGGTGTTTCCTTCTGATTTGGCGGGTATGCCTCCAAACCGTGACATTGATTTTCATATTGATTTGGAGTCGGGTACTAGTCCCATTTCCATTCTTCCTTATAGGATGGCTCCTGCTGAGTTGAGAGAGTTAAAGGAGCAGCTTCAGGACTTGTTGAGTAAGGGTTTCATTAGACCCAGCGAGTCTCCTTGTGGTGCTCCTATTTTGTTTGTGAAGAAAAAGACAGTTCATGAGGATGTATATTCATTATAGGCATTTGAACAAGATCACTATTCAAAACAAGTATCTGATTCAGTGTACTGATGATTTGTTCGATCAGCTTCAGGGGTGCTTCTGTATTTTTAAGATAGATTTGAGGTCAGGGTATCATCAGTTAAAGATTCGGGTTGAAATGTCCCGAAGAATGCCTTTAGGACTCGATATGGCCATTATGAGTTTTTTGTGATGTCTTTTGGGGCACTAATGCCTCAGCTACGTTTATGACTTTGATGAAGAGCATTTTCAAGGCATCTTGATTTCTTCATGATTACGTTTATTGATGACATTCTAATTTATTCGAAGAGTATGGAGGACCATGAGCATCGAATTAAGGATAGTGTTTGGGTTGTTGAAGGAGAAGAGTTTGTTTCCTCAGTTTTCGAAGTGTGAGTTTTGGTTGGAGTCTATTTCTTTCTTGGGCCATGTGTTGTCCGAGGATAGAACTAATATGGATCCCCAGAAGATTTAGGCTATGAGAAATTGGGTGAGACCTACCACCGTGACTGAGGTCCATAGTTTCTTAAGTTTTGCTAGCTACTATTGTTGGTACATGAAAGGGTTTGATTCTATTGCTTCTGCTTTGATTAGATTGGCTCAGAAGGAGGTTTCTTTTTAGTGGTCTGACGCGTGTGAGGAGAGCTTTCAAAAGCTCAAAACCCTTTTGAATTTTGCTCTCATTTTGGTATTACCCGAGGAGGGTAAGGATTTCGCGGTATATTATGATGCTTCTCGTTCAGGTTTGGGTGTTGTATTGATGCAGGATGGTAAGGTCATTGCTTATGGTTCACGTCATTTGAAGATTCATGAGAAGAATTACCTTACCTATGATTTAGAGTTGTTGGCTATGGTTTTTGCTTTGAAGATGCAGAGGCATTATTTGTATGGGGTTCATTGTGAGGTCTTCACAGACCATCGTAGCCTTCAGTATGTGTTTACCCTAAGGGATTTGAACATTAGAAAACAACGTTGGATGGAGCTTCTTAAGGATTATGATATTACCATTCTCTACCATTCGGGTAAGGCTAATATGGTTGCTGATGCCTTGAGTCGCAAGGCAGTAAGTATGGGTAGTTTGGACCGATTGGTATCTTTCGAGCGTCCGTTGGCTATTGAGGTTCAGACTCTAGCCAACAACTTTTTTCGTCTTCATATCTCAGATCCTGGTAGGATCTTAGCGTGTGTGGAGGCGAGATCATCATTGTTGGAGCAGATTGTGCTCGCCAGTTTGAGGATGCTAAGTTGTGTCGTATTCGTGATTTTGTATTGAGGGGTGAGGCCAAGGAGGCCATGATAGATAATGATGGTATTTTGAGGATTAAGGGGCGCGTACTGCGTTTCTCGTGTTGGTGACTTGATTCGTTTGATTCTGCAGGGGGCTCATTGCTCCAGGTATTCTATTCGTCAGTGCCACGAAAATGTATCGTGTTTTGAGAGAGCATTACTGGTGGGCTAGGAAGAAGAGGGATATTGTTGATTTCACGTCTCAGTGTGGGAATCGCCAGCAAGTTAAGTATGAGCACCGGAGACATGGTGGAGTGCTTCAGAGGATGCCCATTCCCGAGTGAAAGTGAGAGAGAATTGCCATGGATCTTGTCCTAGGCCTTCCGAGGACCTCAAGTAGGTTTGATTATGTCTGGGTGATTGTTGATCGGTTGACTAGGTCAGCATATTTCCTTCCTATTCAGATTAATTATAATGCGGAAAAGTTAGCTAGGCTTTACATTCGAGAGATAATGTGTTTACACGGTGTCCCTATTTCTGTTATTTCTGACCGTGGTCCAGTTTTCACTTCCCATTTCTGGAGGATATTGCATAGAGAGTTGGGTACTCAGTTGGACTTGAGTACGTCTTTTCATCCCCAGACTGATAGCCAATCCGAGCGGACTATTCAGGTACTCGAGGATATGTTACGTGCTTGTGTGATTGGTTTTGGTGGCCAGCGGGATCAGTTTTTGCCTTTAGTCGAGTTCGCGTACAACAACAACTACCATTCCAACACTGATATGGCTTCATTTGAGGCCTTATATGGTAGGAGGTTTTATTTTCCTGTGGGTTGGTTTGATGCCTTCGAGGTTCGTCCTTGGGGTATTGATTTGTTAAGGGATTCGTTAGATAGGGTTAAGCTTATCAGGGAAAACCTTATAACCGCTTGCAATATCGGAAGATGTATGCAGACCGGAAGGTCTGAGATCTTGAGTTTATGGAGGGTGAGCAGTTTTTGTTGAAGATTTTACCTATGAAGGGTGTGATGAGATTTGGGAAGAGAGATAAGTTGAGTCTGAGGTATTTGGGTCCCTTTGAGGTGCTTCATAAAGTTGGTGAGGTTGCTTACGAGTTAGCTTTGCCATTGGGTATGTCGAGTGTTCATCCGATTTTTCATGTGTCTATGTTAAAGAAGTATCATTCCGACCGTTCCTACATTGTTCATTGGGATTTTGTTTTGTTTGGTGTGATTTGACCTTCAAAGAAGAGCCCAATGCTATTTTGGATAGGCAAGTTAGAAAGTTGAGGTCTAAGGAGATTGCGTCGGTAAAGGTTCAGTGGATACATCGTCCTGTTGAAGAGGCTACTTGGGAGACTGAGTCTGATATGCGTGGGCGTTGCCCCTAGTTATTTGTCGAGTCAGGTACTTTTTCCCTGTTTCCATCCACATCACTCGAGGACAAGCGATGGTTTAATTGGTATCTGATGTTGACCCATTCCCGAGCCTCATTAACACTATTTTTGACTTGTAAGAATCTCGACCTTAAGTGATAACCTTTTGACCGAGAATTGACTTTTGGGTAAACGGACTTTTTTTGAGATTCTATCAATCCGGAGAGGTCCGTAGAATCATTTATGACGTATTGGTAGGGCTAGCTCGGTTCCCAATACACTTGGGTGAATTTTGGAACTTGATTTGGAAAGTGTGTTTTGGGGTTTTGGGAGTTGACTTTGTCGACGAGACCTTTGTTGGGAAATTTGAGGCTACGGGTGAGTTTATAGCGCATTTTTATGTATATCTACATAGCTGGTTTGTGTGTTTAGGGCCTCGGGTGATAATAGGATTTCGAGTTGAATTTATAAAACTTGGCATAATTCCCTATGTACGGGTATCATACACGGCGGCACGGGACATTGCGGTGAGGTGGCCAACTAACGATGGCGTAGTGGATTTTGGGCATAACCGCCGTAGCGGTCTGCATACCGTTGGAGCGGTACTGCTGTAGCAGTATCTTTGCCGTTGGAGCGGCATAACTGTACCAGAACCCTTATATTTTATTAAACCCTGAGACACTTATCATTCCTCCTTAGTTTGTTCTAAAGGCTTTGAGAGGCGATTTTGAAGGTAGAGACTCGAATTCTTCCCTGAGGTAATGTTCTTGACCTTATATCTACTTATTTTAGTCTCCTAATCCTTAATCTTGCCATAGAATCCATGGAATCAAAGAGGGTTTATTGTGTTTTCATGGAAGGGTCAAAAAATGAAAAGGCTTCATAAGTTATGATTTAATGATGTTATTGTTACTGCTTACAAACAATAACAACAATAACATACCCAGTATATTCCCACAAGTAGAGTCTCGGGAGGGTAAGATGTACGTAGACCATACCTCTATCTTTATGGGATAGAGAGGCTGTTTTCGATAGACCCTCGGAATCATTGTTACCGTTTATGCTGGATAATGATATATACTATAGGATTGAATTTCATGAACTAAAGTTAGGGTTCTTAGACCTAAATGTGGGGGTTTTCATTATATTGATGATTCTGGAAATTAATTGAGAGTTACTATGATTAAAGTTGTGGCTTATGGCTATTTAGTGATGAATTTGGTAATTTGACCACAAATTTCCTGTTTTACCCTTGGGACCCCGTACTTCCTAATTTAAGGTTGTAAATTGACCCAAATAGAAAGTAGACTATATAGATATCAATCTTCATGGCTTCTTACTTAGAATTTATATGTGAATAGAGTGTGATCATTTGGAGACTCAGAGGAAAGGCAAGGCTGTGGTTTTTGGTCCGTGATTATTATATTTCTGCATTCCAGGTAGGTTATGGTTTACGTTGGGATAGACTCTAATTAGCGACTCATATGTTGTATTCGTAAAGTGTTAGTGTATTTTGTAGACCTTCAAGTATGAAGTTTGGTTGGAACTTAGGTTGTTACTGCCAGTGACTTTTTTTATCAGGCTAGTGGCATATAGAGCTTATAGGACTCTATATGTTTGTTATGAATTGGTGGATTATTTGTAACTTAGAAGTCAATAGGAAGTGGAAAGGAGATTAACATCTATTTGATTGATATGACTAAATGATTGTTTGTGATATGATTAGTTGTGATATGTCCTTGAGTGGCATTGAGTCGTGTTGTACTTCCAGTTATGCTTGATGAACCTTGAATTGTTAATATTGATGGTTGATATGGTTATTGAGTGGTGTTGGTTCCTTATCATTATACATGACATACATTATCATATATTGTAGGAATTGATGGAAAGAGAAATGAAGGCAACAAACTATGAAGTAATGTTGATACGCGTGTCCATGGCCATGATATATTCGGGATGATTCACTTCAACATTAAGATGATGGAAAGGTCATCCTAGGCTGTGTGATACGGGATGACGATGCTTGGACTTTCGGGCTCCCTCATGGATTGTGCTATTGTGGAATCGAGGCTTCTTCCTCATAGAACATAAGTATCATTGCATTGCATTTACATATCATATCTTGATCTGGGTTGTTGTTTGGTGTGGACTTATTGTTTATGGATGATTGTATTAATTGATGCTGTGATTTGAGTTGACTTGTTGGAATTGACTGTTATGTGATTATTTGGGCTAAGTAATTGTTCTGTTTACATGATCCTCTTCCCCTTTTCCTTTACTTGCATATGTGATCTAATCGTTGTCGGCCGATGATATCTACTCAGTACCACTGTGGTGTACTGACCTTACTTCCTGTACTCTTTTATTTGAGTACGCTGTTAGAGAGACGTCTGATCCTCGAGAGTGATATCCCGAGGCATTTTCTATAGCTATTCCAGGGTGAGCACTTGGGTCCAGTCTCCGGATGGCTGTTCTATAGATTCTCTCATATTCCTTCATGAGACACTTTTATGGATATTTCAGACTTATGGTTTAGACATTTGATTACTCATTTTGAGATGTAGTGCTTTTGTACTATTTCAGACCATAGATATTGGGGTTTTACTCCCGCACTCGATTATTTCTATTTTGCTATTCAGACGTAGTTTATTATGTTGTTATCTCATTTATTATTTTGATTGGTCTAGTATTCAATTGTTGGGCGGGTTCACCTACGTGGGGGATTTAGTAGGTGCCCGCACGTTCCATGAAAATGGGGCGTGACAGGACACTTAACAGATTCATTTCTATGTTCCCTTTGACTCAATGGTGAAGTTCAGGGACCAAATGTGTTCATGTAGCGAAAATGCCCCCATGAACATATAGAGTGTGCCATGTCACTCCTTATTTGGAGGAGGGACATTATGAACCAAGTTGACTTAGCTCCTCCCATCCATCTCTCTAAGGTGCCTTAAAAAGGCTCCTCCATTTGCCAAGTGGTTCATGATTTGCTCTAGAACACGTATGACTTCATAAACAACATCATCAAATCAATGCCCAACTTAAACTGAATCAATATTGACACAAACTAGTATTCAAGCTATTTCAACCTAGAGTTTTAAGCATGAGGTGACTTTAAACCCTTTTTACACCCAAATACCACCTCAATAGGCATGCACACCCTCCATTTTAAGACTAATTGACACATATTTTAATGAGACAAAACCAAAGATACACATGCTGTAATCCCAAGGACAAACAAATATCATCATCAACCTCATTTTACCTATGATCTGTTGACACCTGATTTTGACCTCCCCTAATTTATTTTGATTACTCAAAGTCCTTGGATAACAAATAGAATAATTTTGCACATTCACAGAGAGCCTGGATAATTTTGCTTAATTATCCGGACCATTATTTATCATTAAAAATTAATAGGGGAAACCTCGAGGCTCTATTAATTACTCAATGATTTTATTTGCAATTTACAGCCTTTACAGCATTTCTATGAAATATTTTTAATTTATCAACCGCAGGACAATTTTAAACAATTGTTCATTTAATTAATTCAGAAATTAGATAAGAGAAGAGTTCAAGTGAATTAACAAAATTACTATTTTATCCCTCAAGCTTTGAATTTTGCTTGTTTACATGTTTATTTTTAGTTATTCTTTATTTTTGACCAAAGTTGCATTGACAAAATGCAATTTGATTTAGTTTCTGAATTCCAGCATAAATATCCTCATCGTAATGAACCAACTCATGGTTCAAGATAAGCCAATGTCATTTTGAAATTTTAGCCTCCCAAATAACCACAATATCCTCATCGTAATGAACCAACTCATGGTTCAAGATAAGCCAATGTCATTTTGAAATTTTAGCCTCCCAAATAACCACAATTGAGATGCTCAATCGCTATTAATGTAAATTAGTTTTAATTGGTAAAATTAATACCAAATTGAGACTATATTTGCAAAAACTATATTGCTAAATAATTTAATAAAGGGAATTTCTGATTTTTGTTGCAAAGGTTATAATTGCAAACCTTCTTCTAAATTTTTGACCAATGCAGGTCATATTTGCAAAAAATATGATTTACTAGCCTTTTTAAATAGTTTGCTTTGCATAATTTGATGTGTGTTTAATTTATTAGTCTTCAAATTCCCATTTCTATTTTATGCCATTTTTACATTTTTGCCAATTCTACCCATAAGTAGGCATATACACATTATATACACTCTCATATGAAGTGTATACCTGGGACATTTTTTAAAATGTCAAGGCCTGGGGTCATTATACGCTTGGGGGACATTTTGTTTAAAAAAATTGGGCCAAGCCCGGTCCGATTGGATCGACCCGGCCCAAATCTCAAATATTAACTCACTCAGATAAAGAAGAGTCTAGAAAACTCTTTTATTTTATTTTTCATTTTCTCTTTCGTGACTAGGGTTTAGGGTTAGGGGTAGGGTGGCGACGTGGCTACCTGGCCACTACGCACCCACCCCACATGGTTGTCCCATCGCCACCGACGTCCTCAGGGGTGACGATAACCTCGAACCCCCCCCGAAGTAAGCTTTTAACTTTTTACTCTGTGTATTTTGTGTTCCTTTTTCTAGTGACGGACGTATCTTGACGATTGACCATAGATTACTTGTCCCCCAAACTTAGTTCAAAAGGTCGGAAAATTATTACAAAAATAGGGATTTGAAAATATCCATCTCTAATAGTTAAAGTTTTCTCAAAATTTCTTAAGGTTTTTCGTTGATTCGAAAACCTAATTCTGAAAATTATGGGTTTTCTTTGTCGTTTCTTGGATTTCTGGGTTTGAGCTTTGGAAAGAGGTTTTCTAGATCCAAAGTTTGGTCTTGGCCGTGTCAAAAAAAGGTAATACTCATTCTTGTTGCTCCTTTTTTAATTTCAGTCTTTTTAATACTTGCTTTAGTTATGTCCAAGAGTTTTGTGATTTTGAGCTAGTTAACTGTGATTATATTGCGGTTATTTATGTTTAGATGTTAATGTTTAATTATTTGGTAATATTGTTGATTGATTTCTATTTGGTGTTCTTACAGTTTAGTCTAGTTTGACATAGGCATTAGTAGAACTCGTTTAAATTTAGACTATTATGCTCCCTGGATTTGTTCTTATTTTCCTTTATAGATAAATGGATTTTGATGAAGAAATGAACCAGTTTAAGTATATTTACCTTTCTAAATTAGTTCACATAGGACTTGTGTTAAGTTTTGTTAAGACAGTAACTTAATGATATTTGTTTGGTCTTGTTTGTTCTTACTTGACTGGGGTTTAGATTTGAGATAGGTTCATGTTTTAACTTGAGGTATTCACTAAGTTTTTACCTTTTTTCTTTAAATTTAATGGTTAATATTTGGAGTAGTTGTTGTTACATTCTATTTGTCCTTGCTAGTTTTGTCTAGTAATTAATCCTGAGGAGCTGATTCTTTTGTTGATTAGCACTGTTCGAATTCATGTGTGTCAAGCTTAGTCACTTGTGATGATACTAAGCTTCTTATTCAGTTTCGTATAACTTGATCTATGTGAGGTTGATTTTAGCTAGTTGAGATTGGTTCTTTGTCTGATACAGGGGATATCCCTTTTCTTTCTTTCAAAAATGTATTTAACACTTAATTGTTTCCTTTTCCTTTAAGTTTGTTTGTTCATGATGAGGTTCTGGTCCCTCCTTCTTGAACCTGTTTGTTCATATTGAGTGGATTTTGAGAATTTACTTAATGTAGGCCGGTAATTTAAACTGGTTAGGTGTATTTCTAATTAACAGATACTTCCTTATTTTCTTTGTTGTCTGATAACTACTATTTCCCAAAATAATTTACTTAGAGTTCGCTTAAGTGTATATGATTCATTCTTGACTTGTTTTGGTTGTTCTAAGTGGCCTGGAATGTTTATTTATAAGAAAAGACTGTTTTCTATATAAATTTACTACACCTAGATATAAGATAAGATAAAACTGAGGAAAAGGGTTTGAAAATGTAGACTGAACATTATTTGGTATTTGTTTTTACTTATTTGATTGAACTACTCTTTTTGGCCAAGGGGTGAAGTGTCAAAACTGTTTTTTTTAATCATTTCTCTTTTACGAAGTGTTGAGGAGTTTTTGCAAAGTTAATATGAGTATGGTACTTAGTCTTTTCATTTCTCCAGACCAGTAGTGTAAAGTAGTAATTGACCTTAAAAGAGGAAGATCTTTGCTCATATGTGTTATAATCACTTAAGGCAGGTTTTTTTTTTTCTTAAAAGATCAAGTTATGTGTGTGGTCTGGGCTATTGCTTTAATGTTGTCTTGCTTGTATCCCCCCCTAATTTGTCTGAATTTGATAAAGTCTCTCATTTGGTACAGTCATTTAGTATATTGAAAATCTGTAAGTAACTTAGAATTAAGTGAGGTCTTATTTCATTTTGCCTGTTTTTCTTTTGTGTGATCATCTAGCTTATGAAATACTAGAAATTAAGAGAATTGGCATTTTGCGTCATGACTGTTTCACTATCTATTCCTGTGATTTGGTTCAAGGTAGTTTTATGTCATGAAAGTCTTATGTTCTTTCTTTATACTTGTTTGACTTCTTGTTGTGAACAACTACCCAATTAAGCTGAGGTCTCTTGTTGATTTATCTTGCTTGGAATTTGATGAAGTTCCATGGATGTGTTTGTGTGTGTGCATTTTAGACTTGGAAGCCATTTGGCCTCAGAAAATGGTGTATTAGTCCTTACATTTCCTAGAAATGCAACTATATGCCTTGATCTGTGCTTTCTCCTACTTTGCTTGTTCTCATTCTGAAAATTCTCTTGTGTTACATGGATTTACATTTTCAAACTAGGAAGTTTCTTTCTTGTTTGACTCATTTTGTCTTCAAAAATCCCTTTCAAACTGTCTTGTGGCCTCCATGTTCATTTAGTATTGCAATTTGTATACTTTTTTCTCTTTTTTTCAAAACATAGAAACTAGACTGTCTAGGATTAAAAATCCCAAGACCTGTTTGTTCTCTTTCTTGAAGATGTGCTAAAAACTTATTTGGATTCATTACTCATCCTTTTTACACAGCATACCTTTGCCTCACCTCTGGAAGCCACATACGCTGACAAAGGACTTCTGTATCCCTTTCTAAAGACACATGCATTACAAACTAGTCATGACTGAATTTTACCTGCCTGTATTACATTCACTACTCTGGATATTTCTTTACTGTACCACTTGAAGAATGTTGATTTGAAAATTCTAAAATAAAACTTGACTCTGTGTGTGCCTTGTGTTTGAGGTGATCCTAGCTTAAACTTTGCTTGTCCCAGTCTGGTAGTTGATTGAATACATTCCTCGAGATGGGCCATGTCAACTTGAAACTCTATCAATACCATAAGGAGAGGTCCTTATAGATTTAGGCTCCTATCAGTGCTTGCTTTGCATTTTTGTCAATTGGAATTGCTTGTTGTATTCTTTTAACTCCTCTACTCTTCTGACTATGTGGTATTCTTTGATGCTGTTAGACTATGCTATGTGTCTGTTTAGCTTTTTTCCTAAAAAATTTCCTCTAACCTACACTCTGTAAACTTGTATATATGTGTTGGTTGAGGGCATATTGGGAATCTGTTATTATTGAGAGTCTTCTCCTAGATTAAGGATTGTCCAAACAGCTTGAAATGAAATATTTTTTAGCATTACGTTTGAGCTTTTTTCATATTAGTACTCACTCTTTTTAGATCATCTTGTAATTTATAAACTACCACCTGCTCTTTGAGTTTGAAATTAAGATGATTTGTATTTAGAGGTTGGGCCTTAACCGAGTGTTAATGCTGGAATGTTTCCAGTTCAGGCCATTTTTCCAATGTGGGCTTGGCCCAAGAATATAATTTAGTATTGTATGTGTGTATCGAAAGCTACTTCTCTTAGTTATGTTAAGTGTATTCCTAGTAATTTTGAGTTATTGAAAATTGAAAGCTCCATTTTCTTTGTAAGCAGTAGCTATTTTATCATCATTATCATGTACATAGTTGTTATTTCTAGTCGCATACTCTTTTTGTGTAATGGACTGTCATGGTTGTATTTTGAGAAAGGTTTGGTGATTCGGGGTTGTCCTAATCTCCTCGGTGTTAGCCATTCACAGGGGTTCTCAGAAACCCCTTGGAACTTGTGCGACATCGGGAATACGAGGTTAGGACCCGGTCCCATGCCATATCAAATCTCGAAACTAAACCGATATGTTGGCCTAGTACACGAGAGGCGTAAGTATATATCTTGCTCGTGTGATTTTTATCATTATATGTTTGTATATATATTTTGTGTGTGTGTGTGTGTGTGTGTGTGTGTGTGTGTGTGTGTGTGTGTGTTTAATTATCCTAGTTATAAGGACGATTAAATATACACTATCCGGCTCCTTTTTTCCTTTTCCACCTTTACTTGCATGACCACTCGAGTCCAAACAAGCCCTTATTGGGCCAAAGGCCCAATGGGATTTTTTCATCGAGTATATGAAGAAAAAATAGCGAGCCCCGCAGAAGGCCCAGCCATGGGTGAAAATGGCCACTAGGGGCTTGGTACTCCCCTAGTTCAAATTTATTTTATTTCTATCTGTGTATATCATGTATGTATGTAAATGTATGCAACTCATAGTATAGTGGACCTAAAGGGTTAGACGTCCTAGGATAATAATTTTAAAACCTCGGCAGCCTTAACGTTTTCTTAAAATTGGTTAATTCGAACCACCCTTCCCTTTTTACAAAAAATGAGTTTAATACAATACTTGGCATTTTTAGGCAAATAAATAGGCAAAACTGGAACATTATATTGGAAACAACTTTTAAAAAAATAGAGTATTAGAAAAACCCTCCACCATTTTCAGATAATTGACAAGTTTGGATCATCGTTTTTCCTCAAAAAATCAAATCGGGTCCAATGCCCATGAGCTTTTAAACCAACCAAAAACATGTTTTATTTATAAGTTTACGGAGAGGTCTTGACTGGGCAAAACGGTTTCAAAGTGCAAACTGGGTATTCTTTATAAACTTCTAAAACTAATGAGTATTCTTTCTTAATAAAAGGACTATCAACTGTTTTTTCAAGTAAGAGCCTGTTTGGATGGGCTTATTTTAAGCAGCTTATAAGCTGCAAACAGCTTATAAGCTTAAAAAAAATAAGTTGGGCTTTAGATAAGCTAAGTCAAACTGGCCCAATTATTTTTTTGAGCTTATTTTAAGCACAAAATGACTTTAAGCTGGCCAACCAAACACTCAAAAAAGCTGAAAACGGCTTATAAGCAACTTATAAGCCAATCCAAACGGGCTCTAAAATACCCCTCCCTCATCCCCTTAAATATTTTAGGCCTAAAACGGCCAAAAAGGAGTATCTTCATCCCGGATATACTGCCCCCTTTTAATAAAAATGACTTTAAATATAAAAAACCCTCGTAATATAAAGAGTTCTAGATAAAGGCTGGACGTATTAAGACGGCTTAACCCAAGACGGAGTATGAATATAAGCATGAATCATAACCACTTCTCTTTTTCATTTATAAAAACCCAAAATATATACATTCCTTATATAAACTAAGATTATTTGTATTCGAATATTATAAATCCAAGAAATTACCATACCTTATATGTAAAAGGGACCTACCCAATTTTTCTTCAACAAATGATATGCAATGAAATGACAATTCTTTTACGAGAAAGTAAACACTAAAATAAGCAGTTCATGCAAATACTCATACATCGGAATCCGAAGGTCAACCGTATAGTATGGATCTTTAATACTAGGGTGCCTAACACCTTCCCCAAGGGATCACCAGAGCCCTTACCTAGAACTCTGGATTGCGAAGTTTTTTTCACGGCGTTTGAATAAACCCTTCGAAACTGATTTTCCTAATTTCCTAAAAATTAGGTGGAGACTTTTTTAAAAACAAAGTCCGAAAGAGCACTAACGACTACGCAGTAGCCTTCACGCCCTAAACCCGGGCGAAAGCAAACTGTTATAGATGGTGACTCTACTAGGGACTTAAGGTTCTAACCATAAGAATTTCGGTATCGTATGAGTTTATGTGCTATAATTGTTTATGTGTTTACTTTTCCGTAATTATAAACTGTCATTGCATGCATAACATCAACTCTGCCACTCCTGGCATTTATTTTACACTTTGTTTCAAAGGCGACTTCGTGGAGCTCGCAGTCGAACCTTCAGTTAATAACCAAATACTTCTTTTGGAATCGTTATGGGGCGGGGTTGGTATGTTGTAGTCCAACAGCCCTAACGGTTCAACCCCAGTTGTTCGCTCAGGTTTTTGGTCTTTCATAAAAGTCAACTCTATAAAAACTAGGATAGAGCTAAGCGCAATCCTTGCTGAACTAGCCCATTCATACCTAGACGAGTCTTGGGTATCTTTGACCTACCTAAGGCTCATTAAGGAATACTGCCCGTGTTTTTGATGGTCTATGATCCGAAAGACAATGTATGTCATTTTTATGTGCTATGTGGAAGCATTGTTTATGCCTATGTGATGAACCATTGGGCCTACGGGAAAGGGGGGGATCTTAATGTTTGTTTGTTTTGTATAGGGAAAGAAGACTCCATTTTGGTATAGTTACCGAGGCACCGGATTTGCTGAGAGCTTGGTATGAATGGTTGGGGAATGAGCACAGAAGAATAATAAGTTGTGTGTTAGGGCATCTACCCTCTATTATGAAGTTGAAAGGTCGCCCTGAGTTGATGGAGGTTTTGGTTGGTTATTGGGATAATAAGGAAATGTTGTTCCATTTTGATAATATTGAGATGACCCACACCCTAGAGGAGATTAGGGATGCTATACACAGTAATGATACCTGTTTGAGGAGGTGCCGCAAACCGGACCATAATTTTCTATTCCCACAAAGGCCCTGTTGGTCGGGTTATGAAGTTTCTTGCTTTGGCGAGGTGTCTTGGGCACAGGGACCTACAGTAGCCTTTAGATATTTGTACCGAAGATTCGGGGATTCCACAGGATAAACTTTCTACCAAAGGAAGTTTAGGAGTCGTGAGGAATGGGATCTCGCGAGACCCTTGGCATTTTCTATAGCCTTACTAGGCACTATGGTGTTCCCACAGGATAAGTCGTTGGCTATAGATACCAGGGTGATTTATTTGGCCTATGCTCTCTTCTATGGCATAGTCAAAGATCAGGAAACCAAATACATTGTCTTGGCACTGATCATTTTGTCAGATATCTTTCGGGCTTTGGGTAAGTGCCGAAATTATTTCTGATACTTTTAGGGATGTAATATGCCGTTGGAGTGGTGGATTATCAAACACCTATGTATGGCCAAAGCTGTTCAAGGTGTGACCCCTCGGAACAAGTTAGATCGTCTTACAAATTATTGTTCGAACATTGGATTCACGCCCGTAAGCTTTTGGGCTTGCCACTTAGACACTTTGATCGAGGACCGAATCCAGTGGATGTTTCAGAGCTCATATCGGAGGTTGTGGTAGTCCGAGGCAAGAAATTATCCTTTTATGCCATTAGTTGGGGTCCGCGGGATTCATCCGTACTATCCGTCTCAAGTCCTGAGGCAGTTTGGTAGGAGACAGGTAATACCACATGTGGGTAATACAGAAAAATTCATCATCGAACACACAGAGTAGAAGACTAAGAATGCTGGCATAGTTCTCAGGGAATGGAATGCTCATGAGATCTGAGGGGCTGATAATTTGGCCGCAGACAAGCTCGATGCAGGATGTGTTCCGGGTTATCACGAGTGGTTGTAGGAGCATCTAGTTCGTACATCTGCACCAAGGCCTATTATCCCCACACCGAGCATCCGAGAGGAGGACCGCATGAGAGAGTGCTTGGAGGGTACTGACGAGCCCCTAGCCAGGGTTTTGGAAGAAACTGACCCAGTGATCATCCGAATGGAGTTGTATCAGGTGCGCTTTCATATCCAGACTACCCTTTGGAGGGTCAAGAAGGCCAGGACAGACTAGGCTTCGACATCTGCAGCTACCGGAGCACTTTCCTTATTTTACTGCTTTATTTATTATCAGCCCCATGTCGGCTATATCATCATCCTTATAATCCCTTTGGGGAAGATATTTGTTTTTATTATTATTATAAATGATGATTTTTGGGGCAATGGTTCATCTTCACAAATGGCTCTTACATGCTTCGAACGTTTAGGAAAGCCAAGAGGATTTAGGAGCACAAGTAGTATAATTTACTTTACAAAACTATGTGATTGCTTGCTACATGCTTCACATGCTTATTTGTTATGTATGCTGTCATGTATTAAAGCTTAAATATAATTGATCCGACTATCCTAAACCACTTACCCCAAAAGAAAAACCAAAAAGATTTGAAACTTACCCGAATTTACCTCCATTTAAAAGGTTGATTTACAAATGGCTAATCAAGGACAAGACTCCCAAGCATTGGCAGAGACCGCTGAAGCACTAAGAATCAAGATCCTAGAAATGGAACAACACCTCTAAATGGTAAACAAAAGAATCGAAGAGGTGGATGGTATGCTGAATTTAGTAGGTACCCTGCCAGAAGGGATGCCCAGGAGCGATATTTAGAGAGTGTTCTCGAGGAAATAAGGGGAGCGGGTACTTAACTATGTGCCATTGGAAAGAAGGCCTATGATGCCTAGGATGGACACAACTAAGGAGATATTCGGGGAGTAGAACCTCGAATCAGACTTGTGGGTATTTGAGTCTGATCTCAGATAGATCACAGAACCCCAAGAAGAAAATCATAAGCCTAGAAGAACCCATTGAGGAAGAAAAAGAGCCCGAGGAAGGGAACCCTGAAGAAGAGGACCCCGAAGAAGAAGAAGATCCCCAGGACATGGAGGAAGAGGAAAATGAGCCCGTTGACATAGGGTTCAAAGGGGAAGAAAACCCGTTTGATATGTTCCCTGAATTTCAGGAGGACAATGTGGATGATGAGTCGGGTTTTGACGCCCCTACTGATGAAAGGACGGATCTATATCCACCGTCCTCCGTATTGATGCCCGCTACCACCACCATGACATCAGGGAATATCAGAAGAATGCATCTACCAAAGACCTGCCCCCTGGAGCATGGCTTTTAGGGCCAGATACCACCAACACCCACTACGTCTATTGCATACCCCCACCAGTAGAAACACCCAAATCCCTAGAACCACTCACTCAATCCCTTCATATCAAGCTCCATAGCTCGTCTTCATTAACTCGACTGGCTAAAAACAGATCCCTGCCCCACTCTCTGGACAAACTACCAACATCCCATATAATCATCCCACTCACCAAGTATCCTTCTTCACTCCCAATGTCCCAAGCGGATCTCCTTCAGGAGGTGAAGAACTGAACCACTATGAAGCAATGGAAAGAAACTGAAAGTTGGAACAAGACAAACGTGAGAAGGACATAGAAAGAAAGATGGAGGAATTATTGGAGAAGTCTAACAGGTCTGCCAAGAAAGCCACAGGGCTAAGATATAATGACTTGTGCATGCATCCAGATTTGAATCTACCTGAAGGGTTCAAAGTCCCGAAATTCGAAATGTTCAACGTGAAGGGGAATCCCAAAGCACATCTCCACTCTTACTGTGACTAGCTAGTAGGAGTAAAAAGGAATGAACCCCTGATCATGCGGCTATTCAGTCGAAGCCTGACAGGTGAGGCTGTAGAATGGTTCGCTACCTAGGACATACATCAGTGGCACCTCTGGGAAGACATGGTGGAATCCTTCATGGAGACCCGAGAGCTATCAAGAGTTCGCCAGTAGATGGAGGGCCGAGGCAGCATGGGTGCAGCCTCCAATGAACGAAGGGGAGTTGGTCTCCGTATTTATCAGGTCACAAGAGCTAGATTTCTATGACCAAATGTTATCCATGGCTGGGAGGCCATTTGCTGAACTAGTAAAAATGGGGGAGACTATAGAGGATGGTCTCAAGTCTGAGAAAATCGCCAGTGTCTTCAACAAAGCTTCCGGACAAGCAACTAGGGGTTGTTCCGTAAAAGGAAAGAGAACGTGGCCAGCATATTCCAAAACCATAAAAAACCACAACCTTTCCACCAAGCCCCAATTCCCATAAATTACCCTGCACTCCCCTACAACACAGTATATTATGCTCAACCAACATTCACCCCCACTGTATAAGCTTATACGGCTACGCCTAGTGTTCGTGTAATGACCTCCGCATATCAATCGCCACCCCAACCAACATACCAACCACCACTCAAACAAAATTATCGCCCACCGCAAAACAACACACAACAAGCCTATCCTACTCAAAACCACCAAAATCAACCAGCACCATAAGCATATAATGCGCCACATCCGGTTTTCGAGAAAAGACCCGTGAGAGAGTTATTGTGCTCCACGAAACCAGGGCCAAGCTCTTTAAAAGATTAATAGCCGCGGGTTTAATGCGAGAAGGCACCGCCAAAACCAAAGACAACTCCGGGAGTAGATTCTAAAGGCCCGACTAAACTTGTGCCAACCATTCGGGTGGAATTGGACACAGCACAGAGGACTGCATAAACTTGAAGCACAAAATCTAAGATCTGATTGACAAAAGAAAGATCATCCTCGAGACAGCGACAACCAATGTGAACACAAACCCATTACCAAATCATGGAAATAGTGGGGTAGACATGATAGAGAGAGACTAGGACTGGGTAGCCTGCGGAGCATTAGGTCCCAAGGTCAGCCAAATCTCTTAAGCAAACAGTGGCCCCCCTCATCATCCATGAGCGACCCAACTTCAAAGTTTTAATCCCCAAGCTGAAGATCTCGATGTTCGAGGATATTGTTCCAAAGCCGCACAACCTGTAGCACCGCATGCTGCGCCTCCTGGAAAGGACCCCAGAATCATACAAGCAATAATGGCCCAAGGTATGACCTGTTCAGGAAAATGTTATACTCCAGATGAGTTAGCGGAGAACGCTACGGGGAAAAAACCCCTCAGAGAAGGACTATAATCGAGGGAGAAACCAATGATTTCTAGCGTTGCATGAAACCCAAAGATTACTCCATTGTGGAGCAATCGAAAGAAAACACCGGCACGCATCTCTATTCTGTCATTGCTAGCTAGTTCATCCTCGCATAGACATGCCTCATGAAAATCTTTGGATGATGCTCATGTGCGAGCTAGCACGAATAGCGAGGACTTGGCCAGAATGGTAGCCCACAAAATTGAGGAACACAATATCTGTTTCTCAAAAGATGAATTACCAGTCGAGGGGACTTCACACAATAAGGCACTGCCTATTACTTTAGAATATCGTGACAAAGTTGTAGGACGAGTACTCATCGATAATGGGTCGGCCCTCAACATTTGTCCGGAACTATCTTTGATACAACTTGGATACGATATAGGAAAAATCTGCCAGAGTGGAGCTAGCATCAGAGGATTTGATGGGTCATTGAGTGACTTTTCGGGAGAAGTGGACCTACAGATTCAAATTGAACCCGCAGAATTCACAGCGAAATTCCCAGCAATGGCGATCACTGCCAGTTACAACATGCTTTTGGGAAGACCTTGGATACATTCAGCAGGCGCCAACCTACCAAGTCTATATCAAGCCATCAAGTTTGAATGGCAGGGTCAGGGAATTGTAGTTACCACTGAGAAGGATACGCTGGAGTATCTCCACAACATAGTGCCTGTGATTGAAAATAGCCCTACCAAATCAAACTTCCATATTGAGGAGTATGTGGGAGCCAACTATTATGAAGGGGAGGTCGGTGTACCTATGCCAGCTATGCACAAAATGATTGCCTCCACTATGCTGAAAAATGGTTTTGAGGTAGGAAAGGGCCTCGGAAGAAACATCATAGAAGAACCCTCGATCCCAGAGAAGAATTATTACTTCGGTCTAGTGTATACTCCTAGCGAGGATGAGTTTATGAGAGCCATCAGAAAGGATCCCTGAGCAAAGAAGCTGTCACAGCCAATTCCGGGGTAATATGAGTCATTTCCCAGCAAATCGTCGATTCATAATGGAGAAAGGATGGAAAAAAGTCTTAGGTTGATGTTTCAAGAAGAAGGATGCTATGCCGTCATTGAAGAAAGCCAGGAGCCGCCAACCATATGCAACCTGAGGCCTGGAGAGCATCTGAGCAATTGGATATCTACTCCTCTCTTGGCTCCTCATAGTAATAATAATATAACAATTGAAAACGTCATGACATGTTGAGAAACAAACGAGGGGGATAGCAGGTCAGAATACGAGGAATACAATGAGGAGACAATGATGCTAGATGGGTTGGTAGAAGAGTTAGAAGAATTGGAAAACAAGAAAAAGCTAGACATGGACGAGACCAAGGTAGTCAATCTCGGTGACGAAGAAGAGGTTAAGGAAACAAGGATCAGCGCCCACCTGGAAGCATCGCAGAAAGAGGAGCTTGTGGCTTTACTGAAAGAGTATGTGGACGTCTCATGTGGTCATACACTGACATGCCAAGACTAAGCACCAAGATTGTGGCCCACATACTGCCCATTAAGGAGGGGTTCGCTCCAGTCAAACAAAAAACAAGAACATTTAATCCTGACCTGAGCATCAGGATAAAGGATGAAATGGAAAAACAGATCAAATGCGAATAATAGAGGTAATGTCCTACCCCACTTGGGTAGCAAATGTAGTGCCAGTACCCAAAAAGGATGGGAAGATCCGAATCTGTGTGGACTACCGAGATATCCACCGTGCAAGTCCCAAGGATAATTTCTCTTTACCAAATATCCACATCTTTATCGATAACTGCGCAAAACATGAGCTGCAATAGTTTGTAAATTGTTTTGCCGGGCACTCCCAGATACTCATGAGTGAAGAAGATGCAGATAAAACAGCCTTCATCACCCCTTGGAAAGTTTATCACAACAGGGTAATGTCATTCAGGCTTAAAAACACCGGAGCCACATACATGAGAGCCATGATGTTAGAACCCGTATTTTTGTACATTGGAACAATCCGGACTAATTATGATAAGTCAAGGACAAAACTATTCCGGGATATAAAGTCGGGATTTTTGACCTTTGAATTTTTTTTTTAAGACATAAGTTGTTCATGAATTTGTTGGTATGGAATAATTAGGAGAATTTGGGACCAAAAGTGATAAAATTGGAAGTTGAAAATCATCCATTATTTCCATGATCTAGCCGTGTAATGTGGAGTGGCCCACACCAATTTTGTGTCAACTTTTAAGTGGAACAACACATTAATGTGGGCCAAGGGGAATTGTACAATTCATTTAAGTATCAAAAGATGACCACTTCATTTCATTTCATCCATAACACTTAGAAAAAAATTTGAGATTGAAGAACACCCACAAGGGGCTGTTTTCGGCCAAGAAAAAAAAAAAAAGCCAACTCCCATTTCTAATTCTTCTAAAATTAATTCCTTGGTGTAAACCCACTATATTGAGGTTCCTAAGTAGCGTGGAAGTGTCGTTGGAGCGATCAACCTATTATTTTTCATCCATTGGAAACCCTAGGCTATTGGAAAGTTGAAGAAGAAAGGTAAGAATTCATTATGTTTTGTGTGTTATAAAGGTTGTATGCTTGTTGTAGTATGTTATAATGGAGGAAAATCATGAAATATGGAATGTTGGAAGTGAGTTGTGTGTGTGGTGTTGGAGCCGTGCAAATGGGTGTTTGTTGTGTTGTGTTGAAATTATGAATTAATGCCTAGTTAGTTTATTGTGATCATTGTAAGGTGAAGAACAATTGAGAATCATCCATATATGTATATGTGTAGTGTTGGTCGAAATGGGTCACATTATATGACAATGAACGAATTAATATCGCTTAATGTTTTAGTCGTCGTCGCGATGAGTTCTATGTTGGAAATGAATGTTTATTGACTCAAATTGATGTTGTAAATGTTGCGGACTGATTTGGAGGTTGTTGTATATTTAATGTAAATTATATATTGACGAGAATAGCATTGTTAGAATGCGAATTGTGGATACAAATCATGGTTTGAAAATGAGGAACATGAAAAAAAGTGGGTGTCTCGGTTTGGGGTCGATTTCGGTAGATTTGGAAAATTTATGGATTGTTGGAAATGTTGTATGAATTGCTTAGAATATCTTTAAATATTGTTGGTATGGGTTCGGGTTAGTATGTGAATGTATAAGCGTCGATGTTGGCTTGAAGGTAAGTCGTCGAATTGAATTCACGAATGTTGTTGAATGATGGAAAAGAGAGTTATTAATGTTGAATTACCTTTCGGATTGGTTGTTGATGTTGCTAGGTTGGTTATTGATGTTGTTGTTGATTGATTTGGCCGAGTTAAATTCTCGGGGTAGCCTATTTACAGGGAAAATGCTGCCCAAATTTCTGTAGAATTAAGGGCGAAATTGGAATTTAATGCCCAAAAAGTCTTTAGCTAATGGTTGGCATTTTATGGCTTATTTATAGATCGTGGGCAGCCCGAATCGTAGGTTGGAGTTAGCTTGAATTTGGATCATATTGGAGAGCGTTTGAGGTATGTAAAGTAACCTTCTTTCCTTGGCATGCCTTAGTTAAAATAGGCTATGATTCAAGCCTCGAGGAAACTCTATTCTCGCAATCCGAGCATGTCTATAATTCGTTTTTGTTCCTTGGTATTCTTGTGTTGATATGACAAAACCTTGATCCTTATGACCTTGAAATTTATAAGTTGCAAAAGTTACATGAAAGCTGATTTTTTTTTTTTTTGAGTATATTCTTTAACGATTCAAAAACTACGAACGTCCATAACTCTCACAGAAAAGCTCGGATTGCTTTGAAATTTTCGTAGAAGCTTGTATGATCTAGGATGAGTATGTTTTCCATAGGCGGGCCCAGCTCGGGTCTACACCCGTCCGTGGGTCCCGCGACGCCCTTTTATGTAATATCGATAACTTTTGAAAGAAAATGTTGTAATTATTGTTTCGATTTCCAATATGACTATTTTACTTATCTTTTGGATTATGACAATGATTTTATGCATATGATTTTAAAACGTAACTATGATTTCAAAAAAAAATTCTATTTGATCCGTCTCGAGTGACGTTCGAGGAAAACTTGATGACTATTATCCCGATTTCATGTACGGTCGATTCTTGTCTTTTGAGTTTATAATAATGGTTCGATAACATATGATGACCTTAGATTTCACGGGCGGGCCGGATCGGGTTGACGCCGTCCGTGGTCCCGCGACTTTTCTATGTTTGATTCCAACGACCTATTTTTTTTAAAGAACTTCATGTGGCTATGATTTCAACCCCCGAGCATGATTAATTAAGCGTTGTCGAGTTTGAAATGAAGATTTCTATGCATATGAATTGGGTACGTAACCATGGGTTCCGAAGTCTGACATGATATGTGATAATAGGATGATATTGTCACGCCCCGAACCATGGCCTGGGCGTAACACGGCACTCGGGCCTTGCTTGCATGTGTCCGAGCGAACCTCATGGCTTTGTTTGTCAACATGGGCATCAAACAATATATCTATGTGACGCAATTTAAATAAATCATGAAAATATAATTTGGAATAAAGTCTTGAAATTGTCTCATAAAGATGTAATTTCATGAAAACGTAATAGTCTCGCAAACATGAAAGCATTAACTGATCATTAACTAATATCTCGTCTATGAAACCTCTAAAGCATGTACGAATACTAACTACCAGACATGGCCCTGGACTACCATAACCGCATACTAAATATAGACTCCCATGTTGACCCCCGAGAGGAGCGGGGCTCACCAATAAGCCGATAATCGAGGTGATCCTACTGCGTTGTGTGTATGCTCCCGAAAAATCGGTATCCGCACCGTGAAGTGCAGCCCCGAGCAAAAGGGACGTTAGTACATGGTGAATAGTACTAGTATGTAAAACCTGGCCGAAACGAAGAACATGGCACAACGTAGGTATAGGACGAACCGAAATCGCATGTAACTTAAACATGAGCATGAAACGTGAGTAAAGTCCGAAAACGAGCAATTCAATGAAAATACATGTATATAAAACTTCTTGTAACGTGGGGAATGCTATAGTGTAACCGACAACATGATCCGGTACTTGCGCCTACCAGAGAACACTCACACCTTGCCAGGGGATATGAGATTTAAGTAATAATAGCATGTAAGGATCCAACCGCATAACGAAGGTGTTGCTCCTTGCCGACAACCCTATCCTACGGTGGCAACGTAGTTTCAAAGCATACGAGCCTTCTCGGTTAACTAAGCAATCCCAAAAACATGAACATGATATAGTTGGCTAAGAAGCCCATGATTTTCGTGAAATAACTTGTAAATAACTTGTAATCATGATTTCACGAAATAACTTGTAACATGGTTTCATGAAATAACTTGTAAACATGGTTTCATGAAACAACTTGTCATAGTCTTGCAAACATGTTCTTGATTCATGAGTAATAACAATAGTTCATAATTATATAAGTAATTATCTTGAAAACATGCATGTGACTTGCTACATAAAATCATAAATTTTCATATAACATAATGAGAACACATGAGGAAGAATTCATGATTCATGGATTAAGCTAGGGTTCCTAATAACCATAATGGAAGATTAGGAATACAATGACGAATATAGATACAAAATTCATGTACATAAATACATAACTATGGGCTACCAATATGTTGGGTTTAATGCCCTAGGGTTTGTACTTGAATATCAAGAAAACGGAGCAATGGGGAAGAACGTAGAGATTCCCACATGTGGATGGAAGTTCTACATACCTTAGTCGCTCCAAAACTTTGAATTAAAGACTTGAGCTTTGGAAGAGGATTTCTAAAATCTTGAATGCTTGAACTTGGGATGGGTTTTCTTGAAACCCTAGTTTTTGAATGATAATATCTTGTTTAGATTATAAGGATAAGTGTTAGAATTGAGTTGGAATAATTAGAATAGGCTTACCTTGGTGTTCTTGATGAAAGAAGAGGGTAGGAAGTCGTTCTAGGGCTTGAAGGAATGAAAAATAATGATTTGAACTAGTATGGACGAATATATACTGCCTTGGGAAAATGCAATTTACGTCCAACACCGTGCTGGCCGTATTTTCGTTTACGGTCGTAAACTGCTATACGGGTCGTATTTTGCGATATGGACTGCATCAAGCGTCTCTTCGCAAAAATGGCCATAACGCTTTGCACAGATGTCCGTTTGACCCGTAAGATACCGTTGGAAAGGTATTTCAATGATCTACAACTTTCATCAAGGAAGTTTTCTCAAATTCCAAACAAGTTTTGAAATACGGGCCGTAAAGTGAAATACGGTCCGTATTTAACCATATGACCTCAAAATGTCAAATTCCGCATGTTCAGAAATTCTTGGTTTCGGTTACGGGACCGTTCATGGGCGTAAATTGGAATACGACCACTGTATCATGGGCGTAAACCACCATATCACGACCGAACGGAAAATCTCAATTTCCCACTTTCTTTATCGATTTTCTAAGTCTAGGATCGTGGTCAAAACTTTCATTAAAGGTACGAGGTGTTACAGATATGATGATTCTATACACCGAGACCCTCACTAGAGGGCCGGGACACGCTATGTATATGATGATATGATGATGACATGATGCTATACACCGAGTCCCTCACTAGAGGGCCGGGACACGCTATATGTATGTATATATGGGATGATGATATGATCTTACTTACCGAGTCTCTCGTGAGGCTTCGGACACGCTATATGTATACGCATGTGCGTAATGATTGTACGATTGGTATATGATATGAACATGTATGAATTATGTTACGAAGGTACCATCATCTCCCCTTGTTCGAAAGTTCGTCGTCTTATGCTTGTGAATCCCCTCTTTCGGTCGCAATAAGTAGGGATCGCTAAAGCTGTTTCTCTGACTTCAACAACTAAAGAGGAAAGAGCCCTATTTTGAACAACCACACACCATCCTCGAGTCCAAAAGTCGAACTCCAAGATTGGAAGCCAAACGGTGAACTTCCTTTGTCATAACTCTCTTATCTACGTCCACGTGGGCTAAACTTCCCATGGAACGCCGACTAAGAGCATCCGCTACAACATTCGCTTTCCCACGATGGTAAAGAATATCCACATCGTAATCCTTAAGCAATTCGAGCCATCTTCTTTGCCTAAGATTCAAATTTTGCACAGCGAAGACATACGCAGGCTTTTATGATGCGTGAAAATGTCAACATGCACTCCATACAAATAATGACGCCATATCTTAAGTGCAAAAACTACGGCCAACTCTAGGTCATGAGTCGATAATTCTTTCGTGAACCTCAGCCGACGGGATGCATAAGCTACAACCTTACCATGTTGCATTAAGACACATCCGAGACCAACTCCCGAAGCATCACAATAAACCACGAACCCTTCCGTTCCCTGCGGTAGAGTCAAAATCGGCGCGAGAAGTCAATCTCGTTTTCAATTCCTCGAAAACCGCGCTCGCAGGGCATCCGACCACCGAAATTTAACAACCCTTCGTCGAACTTTGTCAATGGTCCGAAATAGACGAAACCCCCACGAAACGTCGGAATAAATTTCCCCGCTAGACCCAAGAAGCTGCGATATCGCGAAACCGACGCAGGTACGGGCCCGAATTCCGGCCTCGGTCTTCCGAGTCAACTCCGAACACCCCTCACCGAAATCACATGACCTAAGAAGGCTGCGGCGCCGAGCAAAAATTCACACTTAGAGAATTTTGCATACAACTTCATGGCCCCGAGAATGCGAAGAACTATACGAAGGTGCTGCGTACGCTCGGCCTCGCTACGGAGTAAATGAGGATATCATCTATGAAGACAATGACAAAGAGGTCGAGATATGGCTTAAAGACTGTTCACGAGGTCCATAAATGTTTCTTTGGGCATTGGTCAAACCGGGACATGACACGGGGACCAAATGACCATATGCTCGGTTCTAAAAGGCCGTCTTGTGAACATCTTGTCCCACCTGTAAGCCGATGGTAACGGACCGAGATCTATCTTGGAGTAACATTGGCACCCCGAAGCCGATCAAATAAGTCATCTATTGGTGGAAGAGGGTATTTATTCTTGATCGTGACTTTATTGGTGGCGATAGTCGACGCACATACGCAAAGAAACCGTCTTCTTCGCACAAAAAAGATCGGGGCACCCCCATTTCGAGACAACGGGCCTGGATAAAACCCTTGTCTAGAAGATCTTTGAGTTGAGCCTTAAGTTTCGTAAACTACCGAGGAGCCATTCTATAAGGAATAGATATAGGTTTCGTACTTTTAGTAGGTCAATTGCGAAATCAATTTCCCCTATCGCAGGATTCCGGAAGACCCCTGAAAGACTTCTCCGGAAACTCATTAACAACAGCATCGACCGCAGTCAGTCCGGAAGTCAATCCTTAACCGGTTCCAGATGACAGACATAACCCCTAGACACCATTTTTCTCATTTTCGAGGTAAGAAATAAAACCTACCTCGGGACTGCATCAACGACCCTTCCACTCTAAGACCGGCTCATTAGGAAAACTTCGAAATTTACGCCTTGGTTCTACAATCAACTCGACGCATAACAGCGAATATAACCAAATTACATGCCCATTTATTACATCAAAATCTACCATTTATAACTCACATAGGTCGGTACAGAACAAATACGGTGATAGACTGCGGCGGACGACCCTTATGTACACGTCGAGCTATACCGACTCACTAACCGGCGTTGACACTTCAAAAGGTTCCTTTAGCCTTTCGGTTCAATACCAAATTTCCTAGCAATATAGTGACATAGGATAGGGTGGATCCGGGGTCGTGAGAGCACAAACACGAAACTCGAAAACGGTGGTATACACGTGACAACATCGGTACGAGCATCGATATCCGACGCCGGCTGTCCTACGCGGCAAAACCAAGGGCCACCGCTTGTGTTGCCGGCATCTAGGCGCGCACGTCACCGCCCGAGTTTGGTTATTATGAGGAACCGACGAATTTATTGGCCGAGTCCGATTACCTCACGGTGGCGTCCATGGCTCCGGCCGAAGGGCAATCTCGGCGAACATGGCCGTGGCCACACCCATAGCAAATATTCGATCCCGCGCACTCCCCCGGGATGCCTTCCCACACGCTTAGCATCGGATCGGATTGGTGAAGCTTCCGAGTCACACCGACCGAGATTGGGAGCCCGGCGACCTCGAAATTCTCGCCGACGATTATCTTTTCCCGAACTTGGAACCGGGAGCACTTCGCATGGACGGAGCGAGGTCCCGCCGACTTTTTTGTTCTTAAGGAATTTCTTTGTTCCCGTTCATTGAACTGCCGTGGACTCGACCTCTTGTTGAACTCCTTGTCTTTCTCTTCGCAAGGCTTCCTCCTCCTTTAGCCTCGTCTCGTTACTTACGTCTGAAAAGCAACCATGCTTGGAGATGGTCATTCCCCCATTCTCGCGCAAAGAATATCGCCCCATCATATAAATTCGGAATCAAGTCCTCCAACAAACCTTTCTCACTCTCGCCCTCATATCCGTATGTGGAGCATGCTTAGGCCGCATCGACAAATTCCAACAGTAGTCACAACCGACCTACCATTGCAGCTTTCGAGCTTTAGGAATTGCTCGGCCTAGCTTCCCCGACCTCGCTGGCAGTACGAAGTGGTCTAGGGAATGCACTTGCAAACTCATCCCATGCAAGCATCGGGTGCGCTCACCTCTCGGACAATTCCCAAGATTCATACCATGTGTTAGCAATGCTCTGCGAGGTCGACGAGCTCAAAAGGCCGCTTCGGTTTCGTGACCGTCATAATCCCGAAGATTTTACGAAGAGCATCAATGTAGTCCCGAGGGTCTTCGTCTTTCTTTATCCCGTGAAGGCGGGATTCGTTACGAGGAAATCCTTAGTCTTAGGAGCCTCTCCATTATTTTCGAACTTGACCCGCATTCCCCGACGTTGGGCCCGAGCCGCTACCGATTGTGTGAGCATATTGATAGCACTCCTAACATCCCCATCCGAACCGCAGGAGGTGTAACGATGGGAAGCCGATTGGGGGAACGCTCGTCCGAGTCGGAACGGTCTCGCGAGTTCTTCCCGCGATGCCCTTTGGCTAGTGGCCGTAGCCTTTCGGGTGTATTTCCTTTTCGCATTTTTTTACGAAAATACGTACACGCACGAATTAGAAAACATCCTAAAAATCTTGCTCTAGCGCACGATCTAGAATATGAAAGAAGTGAGGACAATCCCCGAATGTCTCGTGGTCAACCGTTTATATGCATGGGGCCCTCACACATATAAAAAGTGACCCCACCGGACACGTTTTGCGACTCCTAAAGACACTTGAACCTAGGCTCGATACCCAAACTGTCAACGCCCGAACCATGGCACAGGCGTAACACGGCACCTCGGGCTGTACGTGTCCGAGCGAACCTCATGGCTTGCTTGTCAACATGGGCATCAAACAATATATCTATGTGAAGCAATTTAAATAAATCATGAAAATATAATTTGCGGAATAAAGTCTTGAAATTGTCTCATAGCATGTAATTTCAAGAAAACGTAATAGTCCGCAAACATGAAAGCATAGCCTACCTATGTGAACTAATATCCGTCTATGAAACCTCTAAAGCATGTCGAATACTAACTACCGTGACATGGCCCTGGACTACTATAAACCGCATACTAAATATAGACTCCGTTGAACCCGAGAGGAGCGGGGCTCACCAATAAGTCGATAACCGAGATGATCCTCACCGCACGTGTGTATGCTCCGAAAATCGATATCCGCACCCTCCAAGTGTGCCCCGAGCAAAAGTGGACGTTAGTACATGCGGAATAGTACTAGTATGTAAAACACTATTAAACGAAGAACATGGCACAACGTAGGTATAGGACATGAACCGAAATCGCATGTACGGAACATGAGCATGAAACGTGAGTAAAGTCTGAAACAAAAATTTTTCAATGAAAATACATGTATATAAAACTTCTTGTAACGTGGGGAATGCTATAGTGTACCGACAATATGATACGGCACTTGCGCCCTACCAGGAGAACACTCACACCTTGCCGTGGGATATGAGATTTAAGTAATAATAGCATGTAAGGATCCAAACCGCATAATGAAGGTGTTGCCTCATGCCGACAACCCTTATCCTACGGTGGCAACGTAGTTTCGGGCCCTATCCGAGCCTTCTCGGTAACTAAGCAATCCCAAAAAACATGAACATGATATAGTTGGCTAGGAAGCCCATGATTTTCGTGAAATAACTTGTAATCATGATTTCACGAAATAACTTGTAACATGGTTTCATGAAATAACTTGTAAACATGGTTTCATGAAATAACTTGTCATAGTCTTGCAAACATGTTCTTGATTCATGAGTAATAACAATAGTTCATAATTATATAAGTAATTGTCTTGAAAACATGCATGTGACTTGCTACATAAAATCATAAATTTTCATATAACATAATGAGAACACATGAGGAAGAATTCATGATTCATGACAATGATTTTATGCATATGATTTTTAAACGTAACTATGATTTCAAAAAAAAAATTCTATTTGATCGTTCTAGGACGTTCGGAGGAAAACTTGATGTGACTATTATCCCGATTTCATGTACGGTCGGTTACTTGTCTTTTGAGTTTATAATAATGGTTCGATAACATATGATGACCTTAGATTCACGGGGGCCCGGATTGGCTGACGCCGTCCGTGGGTCCCGCGACTTTTCTATGTTTGATTCCAACGACCTATTTTTTTAAAGAACTTCATGTGGCTATGATTTCAACCCCCGAGCATGATTACTTAAGCGTTGTCGAGTTTGAAATGAAGATTTCTATGCATATGAATTTGAGTACGTAACCACGGGTTCCGAAGTCGATACGATATGTGATAATAGGATGATATGATGATTCTATACACCGAGACCCTCGCTAGAGGGCCGGACACGCTATGTATATGATGATATGATGATGACATGATGCTATACACCGAGTCCCTCACTAGAGGCCGGACACGCTATATGTATGTATATATGGGATGATGATATGATCTTACTATCGAGTCTCTCGCTAGAGGCCGGGACACGCTATATATGTATACGCATGTGCAGTAATGATTGTCCGATTGGTATATGATATGAACATGTATGAATTATGTTCAAGGTAAGTTTTGTGGTTTCTGTTACCGCATCCATGGCTCACCTACTCCTTATTTAAAGTACGATTCGCCATTGTATTTCTGTACATGCTCGGTACATATTCCGTCACCGACCCCTTTCTTTCTTCGGGGGGGGGCCGCGTTTCATGCCGCCAGGTACATGCATCACCTGGTGATCCACCTTTAGACACCCTCTTCCTATTTGAAGTGCTCCCCTTATTCGGAGCCTACTTTTGGTATATATTCGTTCGACGCATTGTACATATTTGTTCCGGGTACGGCGGGGCCCCGTCCCGTCATATGATTCCATGTCGTCACCGTTTAGGAGGTCCGTGGACATGTTTGTGGGTTGTGCCTATATACGTACGCTTGTGTTTGTATACGTTGTGTTTGGGCGATTCCGTTATTCGCCGCGGCCCTTGTCGGCACATATGTATATATGTTGTTTTGTTGGCTCCGTGTGGCCTTTGTTGGTATTTTCTCGCGTGCAGGTTATTTTGGATAGTCCGTAAAACAAAGGAAACTCTCGCCGAAATTTTTTCGAAAATTATATAATTTGAAACACGGCACTTGTCGGCCCGTGGTATACCTGGATGTGTTTGATATTATCTGAGGAAGCGTTTGGGTGCCCGAGACGGGCACTAGTCACGGCCTACGGGGTTGGGTCGTGACACATGACTACCCTGTTCCATGACATGATGCATCGAGAGATCGAGGTCTACATGGATGATGTCATCATAAAATTAAAAGAAAGCTCGAAGCACACCACACTTCTGCGAAAGTTCTTTGACAAGCTCCACAAGTTCAGTTTGAAGTCGAACCCAGGAAAATGTGCATTTGGAGTACCTGCCGGTAAGCTGCTAGGGTCTATAGTTATCTGAAGGGGCATTGAACTGGACCCTATAAAAATCAAAGCAATTCAAGACTTGTCTCCCCCCAATACTAAGAAAGAGGTTATAAGCTTATTGGGAAGGCTGAACTACATCGGGCGATTCATAGCCTAATCAACTGTGATCGTGGAACCAATGCTCAAGCTGTTAAAGAAAGATGCTCCCACAAAATGGACGGAATAACGTCAGGAAGCATTTGACAAAATCAAGTGGTACCTTTCCAATCCGCTAGTCTTGGTCCTTTCCACGCCGGGAAGCCCCATACTGCTGTATTTGTCAGTATTAAAAAATTCTTTCAGTATCATGCTCGCCTAACATGATGAAGAGGGAAAAAAGGAACATTCCATATACTACCTGAGTAAAAATTTCACATCCTGCAAGTCACGATACTCTCTCGTAGAGAAAACCTGTTGCGCCTTAACCTGGATAGCCCAAAAGCTGAGACACTACCTGTCGGTGTTCACCACCCATCTCATCTCCAGAATGGACCCACTAAGATACATATTTCGATAGCCTATGCCCATTGGCAAACTAGCCAAATAGCAGATGCTACTAAGTGAATTTGACATCGTATACATACCCCAAAAGGCTATCAAAGCACAGGCTCTGGCTGATTTGCTAGCAGAACGCCCCATCGACGACGAACTTGAACCATTACAGACTTTCTTTCCTGACGAAGAGGTAGCAGCTTTAGAAGAAGAGACAATCGAAGTATACTCAGGATGGAGACTATCCTTCGACGGAGCGAGCGGCAATAACTATAAAGGATACTGCATCGAGCAAGCACGATATCAAAAATAGGACAAAGACTACTCCGATGGCTGCAAAACTCAAATTCAAATGTACTAACAATATGGAAGAGTACGAGGCATGCGTTCTAGGCCTCGGTAACGGGGGGGGGGGGGGGGGGGGGGGGGGGGGGGGGGGGGGGGGGGGGACAGGGACACGGTATACAAGAACTACTGGTAATCGGGGACTCCGACTTGCTCATCAACCAAGTGAAAGGAAATTAGGCAACCAAGAATGACAACATACTCCCTTATATGAATCTAGTACAAAGACTGTGCGGAAGGTTCAAGGACATTGATTTTAGGCATATGCGAAGGGCCCAGAATGATTTTGCAGATGCCCTGGCCATAATAGCTTCGATGATACAACACCCGAGACTATCTACATTAACCATTGGAGATCACCTTGAAAGAGGATCAGGCTCATTGTGCCTATGTTGAGGCTGAGGCAGACGGTCAGCCATGGTACGTCAATATCCCAAAGATACCTAGAGAAGCGGGTCGCTACTAGAAATTTCAAATCACCGTAAGACCATCCGAAGATTGGCTAATAGTTTTTTCTTGAGCAAGAAGGTACTGTACAAAAGAACACCACACCTCGTCCTGCTTAGGTGTGTGGATGCTGACGAAGCTACTTGGAACGGTGAACGAGATACACGGGGGCATGTGTGCCTCGTATGAATAAAGCTCGTTCTCGCGAAGAAAATCCTGAGGATAGGGTGCTACTGGATGACTATGGAATACGACTCCTGTAAATTCATGCAAAAGTGTTACCAATGCCAGATACATGGAGATCTGATCAAGGTCCCCTCACAGAACTGTACACGATAAGCTCGCCTTGGCCATTTGTAGCAGGAGGGATGGACGTCATAGGACCCATCGAGCTGCTAGCATTGAAAAGACGCCATTTCATTCTGGTCGCCATCAACTACTTTACAAAATGGGTGGAAGCCACCTCTCACAAGTTTGTCACCAAGAAAGTCGCGACCGCGGCATCCCAGAGTCCATCATCATGGATAATAGTGCCAACCTGAATAGCCACTGAGGAAAGACATCCGTGAGCAATTAAAGATTACCTTACGTAAAAACTCTATCGCCCTCACCGACCACGGATTTAACGGGAGCACTAGAGGCCGCCAATAAAAATATCAATAGAATCGTGAGGAAAATGATTGACAATCATAAGAACTGGCATAAATAGTTACTCTTCGCCTTGTTGGGTACCGAACAATAGTTAGAATATCTATTGGGGCAACCCTTTTCCTTCTGGTCTATGGCACGAAAGCCATTATACCCGTAGAGGTTGAGATTCCTTCCCTTAGGATTATTCAAGAAACGAAGCTAGACAATATGCACGGAACAAAAGTCGACATGAGTAATAAGCCATGATAGATGAGAAAATAATGGTGGCAATGTGCCACAGTCAACTATATAGACAGCGAATGTCCAGAGCCTTCAACAAAAGAGTTCGGGCCCATCTTTTTGAACTCGGACAGCTCATACTCAAAAGAATATTCCCACATAAGGAGGAAAACAAAGGAAAATTCATGCCGAATGGGCAAGGAACATACATGGTCAGGAAGGTGCTATCACGAGGTGTTGTTGTCTTAGCAGAAATGGACAGACAAGAGTGGCCTAAAGCTATCAATTCAGATGACTCAAAAGATATTACGTATAGAATGTCCTTTATTTATACTTTTGCTTGTAATCACATTATAAACTACGCAATGACCTGACTTCCTATGAAGGGATACGTCGGCAGCCCATATCGGACTCGGTCATATTATTAGTAAAACCAAATTACTTCAGTTATTTCGAACTACGTTCGACCTGAATTCCTGCTGTGACAGGACATGTAAGTGCTCTCGAGCTCGGTCGTCATAAAAGAAAAATACAAAAACCCTAGAAAACCTTAGCAACCTCAGAGCTAGGACTATGTTGGAGAAGCGACGCCAAAGTCCACCAGACATCAATATTAGACTAAGGAGACATTTTAGGGGAAAGCCCCGAAACTTCCCATCAAGGATAGTCACCAAAACCCAAATCCGACATTAGGGAAAAATATTTGAGGGGACCTCAAAAATTCCCACACAATGAATCGACATCAGAGTCAACAAGAGTGGAAGTCTGAAACTAGGGCAGAATTTTTAAGAGGACCTCAAAAATTCTACAGGATTTGGAACCAGATGATCACGTCTGCGAGAGGGCTGGAAGACCTCATTTGAAAACACTTGCCCCTTGAGATTGGGAATGGGTTTTTGAACTAACTTTTTTATTCAAAAATTCTTCTAAGACTATTATGGGTATCCTTCGAATTTTCTCATAAACCCTATTCCATGGGTTAAGTTTTGGGTCTTGAATAATAGTAAGTTTATGAGTAATGTTGTCTTGATTGAAATTCTTTATTTGGATGTGACTAGACTTCCATTGTTTGAGTATTTGGAGACACTTCAAAAGGCAAATGTGTGGGTTTGTGGCACCTGTTCGGTACGCCAAGTAGGTTACAATTTTCCTTATTAGACTCGGTTAGAGTATCATACATGTATAATAAATGGATCGGAGAATGCATGACTAGGTCTTCAGACACGGATGTTGGGATGGATGTTAAGGTTGGTACTACTTGTGACTTGTCTGATCGGGCTTGTGGCCTGTAGAGCTCATAGGATCTTATGTGCTTTATTGGATAAATATTGATGGATTGTTTATAACTTGGGAGTCAACCGAAAGTGTGGAGGAAACTGATATGATTATTTGATAGAAATACTTGTCATGTCTTTATGTTAAATTATAATTGATGATTGAAATTCTTGATATGTGAAGTACTTGAGATGTCCTCGTGCGACATTATAATTGACATTGATTTTATGATATGTGTTATTTTGAAATGTCCTTGTGTGGCATGACAAATTGGTGATTGATTTGTGATATGTCCTTGAGTGGCATTGAGATATATTGCACTTCCATCTATGATTGATGAATCTTGACTTGTTCATAGTGATGATTTATAAGAGTATTGAGTTGTGCTGCTTCCTTATCATTGTACATGGCATACATTATCATTATATTGTGAAATTACTAGAAGTTGGTGAAAAGAGAAAGGAAGGTAACAAACTATGAAATAATGTTGATATACGCATCCATGGCCATGATACATTCGTGATGGCTCGCTTCAACATTATACTGATGAAAATGTCATCCTAGGCTGTGTGATACGGGATGAAGATGCTTGGACTTCCGGGGTCCCCCATGGGTTATGCTAACGGCAGTATTGAGGGTTCTACCCCTTAGTACATGAGTATCACCGAATTGCATTGCATTTGCACTTGCATTCTTACATACAGTTGATTGATAGTGACATTACTTGATTGATTGTTGGTTGTTGATTGTTGGATTGCACTACATTGTTTATTTATGGGTTGTTCACTTGTGGTTTTTGATTTGGCTAAGTTTGATAACTTAATTTGATGATGCACCTTGATGCAATTATATGTTTTATGTGATTTTGTGGATAATGAACCCTAGTGTTGTAAATGTGGTAGAACTTATTAGGCTTCCTAAATTCTGTGATGGACTTAGAGGATATGTGTGTCACCAAATTGTTGACTTATGTTTGTGGTGTGATGACCTTAGTTGGACTCCAATACCGATATGGGGATTATTAGTAACAATATCTGAATAATAGAGGCTTAACAAATTGATAGTAATGACTCGGATTAAGGTATAAGGAGACGGATGTAACACCCCGTATCTTAGAACGAAGGTCGGACTCATACCATTAGAGTTTTAAGCGGAAAAATTGAAGGTTTGAACGTTTTGCGAAAATGGTTGAGGTGAAAGCTTCGGGGCAAAGGATAACTCTTTGATTAGTTGGGAATTTGGGAAAGTACCTCAATGAAAGTTGTAGTACATAAAAATATCTTTCTAACGATATAAGGACCAGGCCAATCGTAGACCGGAGCAAGGAGATATGATCATCTCAATATGGCTAATAGTAAGGCTTTAAAAAGTCTATAGAATCGGCTAAGTTTTGATACGTCTGCTTTCCAGTCGAATTTCATGAAAATCTTTTGGGAATTTGAGGAAATTTAAAACATGAAAGTTGTAGCCCTTTGAAATAGCTTTCCAACGGTATATTATGGGCCTTGAGCAGAGCTATGTACAAGAAGTTATGCCTATTTTACCGAACACTGTGCAAAACCGACACACACCGCTTCTCGGGGCGCGTGAGGGCGCGTGAGAGCACGTGCGATGGCCCCGATTCGCGAGATGATCACGCAACTCTGAGTAGTTACCTGCAGAATGTTGCGCGATTCACCCGCATCGCGGACCCATCGCGAAACAGGTCGATTTCGGGTCAAAATTCTGGATTTCGCGTTTTAAGTTATATTTAAGCTTGGGGTTTATTTCCCTAACACCCCATTCATGAAAAATCACCCTAAATCCATAGAGAACAAGTCCCAAACCTCAAGAACACCAAGGTAAGCCTACTCTAATTATTCCAAGTCAATTCTAGTACATATCCTTGTAATCTAAACAAGAAATCATCATTCCTAAAACTAGGGTTTTCAAGAAAATCCATCTCGAGGTTCAAGAATTCAAGATTTTGGAAACCCTCTTCAAAGATCAAGTCTTTAACTCAAGTTTTGGAGTGACTAAGGTATGTAGAGTTACTATCTACGTGTGGGAACATTATTGTTTCTTCCCCACGCCTCATAA
>NC_081346.1:47849382-47855441 GCF_029784015.1 Lycium ferocissimum
GTGTCTTTTTAAAAATCGTGATTAAGTTCGCTTGGCGAGGACTCATATTCCGCTTAAATGGCCGAGATAACTGTTTCTCGTTTTTTAGATGCTAGAAAATATACCTATAGGCCTTGTCGAATAGTTTTGTATACATTCGTTTAAATACTTAAAACTTGTGAAATGGAATAAACTTTAGCATGGAATCCTTTTTTTAAGAAATATATTCGCGTAATCCGGTAGCTAAAAAAGCCGTGGGCCGAGTTATGCCATCTTTGGTCTTTAGGTATCATGCTCTGCTTAGTTATAAAAGGTAGCATAACTTTAGCATGTTGGAGCCATCTGGGTGTCAAAAATGAATTATATATTTGTTAGAAATCTACATTAGCCGTGACCGATTGTGTGCCTACTATTACTTTAAATCCGTTTAAAAAAAATTATATTGTCCATCTTTGGTTAAAAATCAATACCTCAAAATGCATGAAGTATTAAGATTTTAAGCTCTCAGCTTGTGTTATTTGATGGTAGTCTACATTCTATTTTATTTTAGCGTCAAATTAGTTTACTCCTTCTAACTACTCTTTACTTTTCCCTTTGTTTGCATGAAAATACCGGAGTAGAAGAGTTTCACTTTGAGACTCACGACACCATTGTCACATGAAGTCATACACATCATCTTCTCTCGTTCCCGTTTGCTAAAACAAATACATTGAGAGGATCCCATCCTTTGCGAAAGTCGGATTTCAAGCGTTCATGTTATCTTATCTCCATCTTCTCTTCTTATATGACTTGTTACTTCGTGTTGTTTGATTAAGTTGTCATTGTTTATTTTGGTTGTGAGATGAATGACATAAGAACAGAGAGCTATTTAGGATTATGACCTTCAGTTAATAAATAGACGTTTTCTTTTAACTTTAAGAGTTTTTTTTTTTAACGTACAAATGTCATAGCACCATTTTTTTGGAAGTCAAATAGTAAAAGTCATTCTTTAAGCGTTAGTGAATTTGGAACTATTCAACTTTGAGCTGGAACTTGAACGAAATTGACATTAGTCCGTTAATTCTTTTCATTTAAAAAAAAAAAAAAACTTTCTGCCAAACTAAAGTTCTTTCCTCAAAATTAAATGTGCTTTTCTAAATATTAAATTATGTCAACTTTATACTGTACATTATATTTATAACATAACTTCAATCTCCTTTTTATCATGACTTATAAAATATTCGCAAATTTTATATCGAGCGTTTAGCCCTTTTTTTAACTTTAAGTCCGATCGGATTAACCATTTTTAATGGAACTTAGAGGATGCCTAATACCTTCCCTCTAGGTTAGTTGAACCCTTACTCAGAATTTTGGTTTCGTAGACTTTAATAAAATCAACTCTAGATTAATAACTTTAATTAACTTTAGGTGCCCTAATTCACCGTAAATAATTAGGTGGCGACTCTTAACTTTAATTAACCCCGGAATTACCCGGATGTTGTAAACTATTTTGACCTAGGTTAAAATAGGGTATGACAAGTACAAATAAGGATAACTAACTCTTTCTTCTTTTTCGATGGATGGTATTCACTCAGCAATTTATCAGATCAACATTCTCTGCAGAAGATATGACATTGCAAAGTACAAATAAGGATAACTAACTCTTTCTTCTTTTTTGATGGATGGTATTCACTCAGCAATTTATCAGATCAACATTCTCTGCAGAAGATATGACATTGTAAAGTACAAATAAGGATAACTATAACAAAAATAAAGGATAATTCTAGAGAAATATAAATTAGAATTGTATGCATATTCTGTTTATGCCATCGTAAGCATACTATGTTTATTGTTGCAAGTTTCTTCTTGTGATCTTGCATGTCCAAGTGTTCTTGAAGTTGGATTTCATATGAGAAGTTGGAAAGTCTTTTGGAGGAGTAGAGAAGAGTACCAATAATATATTTGAATTTTGAATGCTTGAAATCATCCTCGGTTCGCCGTTGTTCCTTTTTCTCCATACTTCAACCACTGTTGTTCCTTTTTCTCCTTGATTTACCTTCTTCTGCTTTCACAAAAACACTATAGGTACATTTTTAAAACATTTTTACAAGTGCCAACTGTCAACCATCTGAAAATGAATGTTGCCATTCTCATTTCATATATCTTTCTTTTCCTTCTTTATTTTTGTCTCTTTCAGTAGACATGAGGATGGGAAAGTTCAGATTCAGAGTAAGAACCATTGGTACGGATAAAGGAGTACACTCTAGAGAGAATTCATTTACTCTATTTGTTCATTAATATTTATCACTTTTACTTCTTGCTATATAAACCAAATGAAATTTGAATAACATGTTAGAAGTGCTCTTTTTACATGTTGATAAAAGAAACAAAAACTTGGTGTGTCAAAATTTTAAGCAAAAGTGCACAAACAAATTAAGAGTACCTTGTGCTTCATCAAGATAAGCCAAGTGATATTTTAGAAGAACTTTGAAACCATTTTGAGCATCTGCCAGCAAATTATAGTTGAAGCAATAATTAATGTTTGAGCAATGATCTTGAGCAAGAATGAAAGGAAAAAATACTGCTTCAACCTGAGTAAAAATGGTAGCATAGTGCGTGGGGGAATGGAGAATGAGGAAGTTAGGAGACATGGGTGGGTTATATAGTTGGTTTTGGTTAAATAGTTTTTTTTTTTTTTAATATATTTTTCTTATTTTATTATCCTTGTGGGAAAAGTTGCAACCATATCTAAAGCGTCTATTAAAAAGGACGTACCTTCCAATCCCCACAACAAATTAAGCTGAAAAGATATCGTGGCGGTTAAATTTGTCCATATGTTGCCATTTAATGGAAGAAAAAACGATGCCCCTAATCAGAGAGGCTGGAATGTAGTTATTTAATATTTTATACAATAGGGATAGTAATAAATCATACAAAATTCTTTGTTCAGTTCACCTTAGGTAAAATTGTACATTTATAATCAACCCTAAATTCCTAATTTTTCTCCTTATTGTTTCAGTTTAAAAGAAGCATATTTCGTGTAGTGATATCTTAATTATCCTCTAACGATAAAGCTCTAAATTGTAATCATTTTCAAATTCAAAAACTTCATCCGGCTAGTATTAAGGTAACAAATAAAGTAAAAAAAGGAGATGAAAACTTGTGTTTTAGTTGCTATTAAAAAGGAGCCCAAAAAAAAAAAAAAAGTGGGTTTGAGGGAAATGCAGAAACAGAACGTGGGTTTTATTTTCTTTGCAGGAGTTTTTTCTCCCTAATGTTTAGGAACCACCAACTGTTCAGTTTTTTTTCCCATTTTAATCAAGACCACTTCCTTTAAAAAATATAAATATTTAATTATTTTTAAATTTAAAAACAATAACTAATGGAGTAACTAGTCAATAACTAATCTAACCACTTTTTGTCCTAAAACTATCTTGTTTTTAATAATATATATAGATATATATACTATAGTTATATCATACATTCTTTTACAATTATCTTTAGATTCAAATCGTTACGACATTATAACCTTTTATGAAATTACTAAATACTATGTAATTTTATTGGTTTTTGAATCATATCCTTAATATCTATCCATATTTACGTACATCTATATAAAGTTAGCTATAATTAAGATGATTTTCACTTTCAAAAGTTAAATAGTAACTTATTTATTTTTTGCTTTTTTGTTTTTCGATTCATTTTATTTAACTTATGTTTAAAACGCGATTTTGTAGTAGTCGTTTTCTATTACAAAAATCTCTAATTTATTGTTGATTGATGTTATAGAAAGCTGAAGAAGACTTCTTGAGGCATTTGCCAACATAGCTATAGAAATGGAGAAATAAGATCATTACGGAAGAAGGAGATGCGGAAGATTGCAGCAAAGAAATTGAACGGGGTAAGCCTACTACACACATGAAAGCAATAAGCTTTTGAATAATTTACTTTGATTTCTACTATCAAAAGTGACATGTTCTTTCTTTTTTCTTTGGAAAGTTTATAGTTTTCTTGCTACCTTTGAAGTTGCTTTATCTTTTGGAGCAAGAATGAAATATGCAAGCTTGATCAGTGTGTTAGTGATTTTTTTAAATTTCTCTACGTTAGTTCTACTTTTAGATTGAATTATTATTTTTAACCCTATGCGACGAATCTTCGTTATTTCCTTATCTTTTGAAATACTTTACAAACATATACTTCGAGCACACTATTAAATGAATCGATGAAACTTGAATTAGATGGAGGAGGTATGAAACAAATTGAGAAATATACAATTTAATTAGACATTACACAATATGATATTTAAAAAGAAATATCTCAAAAAATGAGATTTTACATTATCTTTATTTATTAAAATATACAATTTAATTAGATATTAAAAGTAAGTAATTAATACAAAAATAAATCTTTGCTAGCCTCTTAGTTCCATTTTAAAGTGGAATACTTCACCCCACAAAGTTTATTTTTTTTAACTTAATTTTTTTTTACGGATTCATGCAATACTTGCTAATCTTATCCGATATAGATCATTTGGAAATTTAGGACACATTTTAGTTTATAGAAGTATTAAATTAGACATTTACAACATATTAAATTAATTAGAATTCTCATAGAATTAAGACATATAAATAATGAATGGCTTATGAATGAATAACAAAATATATCATGCTTGCTTACTTAAAACTTATCGCAATTTGAGGTTGAAAAATAAATCTTTTCGGACTTTAAGTTGAAGATAGACATATATTTAACTCTCTCTCATTATCATATTTATACGCAATTTGAATTTGAATTTTAAAAAAACCTTTTATGAACTTGAATTTAATATATACATATATATATATATATATATATATATATATATATAAATTTAATCATTATTTTACTTATCTTCAATTTTAATTGAGTTAAAAAATAATGTATATGAATTTAAATTGAAGATAATTACTTTTTATTTCATTTTCGTACTTATCAACAATTTGAATATTTGTTGATTATTAAATCTTTTATGAATTTAAAGTGATGATAAGTATTTTTAAAATTGATACCATTATCCTACTTATCACGCAATTTGATTTTACTTAAATAAATAAATATCTATTAATTAAATTAAAGATTAATATTTTTCCTTAAAATTTTTCTTTAAATATAAATTCGACTTTTAGTTTTTTTTTTTATAGATATGTTTAAAGTATAATCTTTTTAAAATAATTTAAAGTGCACATATAAATGTATCATGAACTATATTTAGTATTCAAGGGAGAGTAGGAGTTCAACTTTAAATCTCCTACTCATACGGTAATATGCTTTAATTTAACAAAACTAAGTAATTAGTAAGTATATATTAGAGATGTGTGTTATTATATGGTTTAAAAACAAATGAAATCAAATGTGATATGTCCAAGAATAACTTAAGGGAGGGTTCATGTTACATACTTAATATTTGTAAGAATAAATAAGTTTAGCATAGAATTTTTGTAACGACCCGTTTGGTCGTTTAGCACTTTTATCTTATAATATCTCTAAAACACCCTTTTTGTGGTCAAATTTTGGTATCTATAGCTTGCGATAACCGGTGATTCGGTTATTTAATTGACAAGAATTTTAGACCGTATTTTATACGTCGAGTGATTCGCGAAAATCAACGTGAGATAGAAACCTCGGATTTACTTAGTATAAAAATGTTATTGGAGATTAGGAATTACTTAAGTGTGGTGTTAAGTAAAAATTGGTGACAATAATAAGCAACAAGAGCCATTTCAACATCCAAGGAAAAGGATGACTCAAGTCATCTAAAATAAGGCAAATGGAAGACATACAAGTGTGAAATTAAATGTTGATTCATCCACTACATTTTCAACATATTGTGGACAATTAAAATTGGAAGAAACTTACATGTTACATTCGGCCATAGGGCTGAAAATTTTGAGGAGAAAAGTTGAAGCATACAATTGAATATTTGAGCATCCACTACTTTATGAAAGTATACATTGTTTTAGGAGGACATAACATGGTGGAGAGGATCATTTCACATTTAATATTGCTCATCCATCTTGGCATGATTACAATAGACAAAAGGGTGGTGCATGAATCATTCAACA
>NC_081346.1:47855541-47949981 GCF_029784015.1 Lycium ferocissimum
TTACGCAAAGGAAACGCATTGATGACTTTTCGCGCTCTCCATCGTTCTCGCAGTTTCATTTTTGTTTGGCCATGATTCCCCGTTCGTATCTCATGCCTTACATACTTAAGACATTTTCTCCGTACCGAATTTCCATTCTTTCTGGGGCCACGTTTCATGCCGCGGCAGTACCTGCATGATTAGCGCCCATTATGTAAGATGCTCCAAGCTTGATCAAGTACCATTTGCTCCCCGGAGTGTCGCCGAGTCGAGTTTGTATGATATGTCTTCGGATGGATGTTAGAGACTTTACGGCATAACGCAGTGGGTATTGGTTGTCAGCCTGTGCATGTACGGCCTCCATCACCGATATGTCGGTCCGTGTTATGTACCGAAACTTTATATAATTTATAAATTTTGTTCGATTTTAAAGGCTACGAGAAAAGAGATTATTTTGATTGTGAATTATGATGATGAAGGAGGCTATGTTTGAAATTTTCTTAGTATGTGTATGTCGGTTATGAAAATTTGAACGTGAAAACACCGGAGAAGGCCTAAGGGCAAAATTGGAATTTTGGAAATGTGTTTCGGAAATTACGACACGAGATTTTAATGATTTGGGCTCAAAAAAAAAAAAAAAAAATAAGAAAAACAAGGCCCAAAGATAGAGGGGTGGCCGGCCATGAAGCATGGCCAAGGCCCAAACCCAAGTTAATTAATTTCCCATGTGCCATGCATGTGAGGAGTTAATTATATAAGAGAGTTGGGATTCAAGAAACTTCAAGAAAAATCAAAAGAAATCAAGAGAAAAAGAAGAAGGGCCATCGGCCAAGAGAGAAAAGAGAGAAAGAAAAAGAAGAAAAATCCTTGGAGCCAAATCCTTGGTTCAAAAATTCAATTCTTGTGGAATTATTACTAAGTGCAAGAGCCTCTACAAGTTGGTATAATTTTCAAGTCAAGAAAGTGTTTGTTTTGGCAAGGAGAAATTATTGGAAAAGGTAAGCATTCCATGTTTTCTTTTATGTTATGGAGGATATATGCATGTTGTAGTGTGTGGGATTGAATGAAAAGCATGAAAATTTTGTGTGTTAGGATAGTATGCAAGTTGGCCGTGGGAAGTAGTATATGAAAGGAAATTGTTGAATTTGTTAAGCATGTTAATTATGTTGTTATGGTCTTATGAAATAAATGGGAAGTGTGAAGAATTCGTGTGTTGTGACTTGTAGTGGGTAGGCCGTGTATGTGTGTGTATGTAGGGCCGTGTGGGTGTGCTTGGTGGTGCAAGAAATTGGTGTTAAATTTTGTGTTATATTTTAGTTATGATCATTGTGGAATATGAGTTGAAAATGAAAGTAGAATGAATTTGGTTGAGTTGGAAAAATATAGGAGTTGGCCGTGGATATGGAAGAATTGGAAATAATGATGAATTGTTTTGTTTGATATGTTAGATGCGTTGTTATGACTCTTATAATCTAATGAAGGAAAAATGATGAAAGTTTGCATTGATTTGAAAGTGTTGGAAGAATTATGGCCTTATGTTGGAAAGTTGGAATATTTTGTATACTTTGTATGTATATTGCAAAAATATTATGAAACGCTTCCGAATAGAATTGTAATGATCTTGATTAATATGTTGAGATTGAATTGGAAATATGAAGTTGGAAACGGAAATTTTTGTGTTATGTCGGAAAGATGGCTAGTTGTGCCATCTTGTGCATTTTGTAATACTTGATGTTGTTGTTGGGTTGTTGTTGGTTGTGCTGAGCCGAGCTAAGTCTCGGGGGTGTTATATTTATAGGGGAAGTGCTGCCGAAATTTCGGTAGCCAAGTATAACCCCAAGATGGAAATGATAACTTGCATGAATAGTAACTGGTAAGAATGACCATTTGCAGTTTTTGGACGAAACGGGAAGTGAGATTGGACGCGCGTAAGGCGTAATCCAGGTATGTGAAGCCTTGCCCTTTATTCTTTGGCATGTTCTGAGCCTATCAGGCTTGAAAATGAGTTTTGATTGTACTTCTGTCTCTCGGAATTCGAGATTGAAAATAGCGCCAAATCCTTCAGTAAGACTGAACCAATTTCCTCTAATTGACCTATAAGTATACAACTTCCATAAATGGAGTCGAAACACTTTAAAATGATTATGGACGACTCCCTAAGGTTGATTATCTATGATTTACGTACTTTACTATGGTTGGGTCCGAGGTGGGCCCACAACTCCCCTATTCTCCCGGTATGGTTCAAATCGATGCTCGTTTGTTCGTTTTTCATAAGCAACTCTTAATTATGTTTCCGTCCGCTAACTAAAGAGTATTATGACTATCTATCTGAATCTCGATATTAGTCTGACATCTGGAACGATTCTGGACATTCTGTTCTGCTATAATCTGACTACTCCGATTTGATGTTTTACGAACTATTTCGGTCTTATTAAGTACGTATGTCGGTACCGTATGTATATGGTTTCTCATTTGTACGTTCGTGGATGCCTCAATGCTTCCTTCATGCGCCGGAGCCGGGTTACGTGATTCGTGCACCACCGCATTGTTCACCGCGTCCCTCGGATGTGCGGGCGGGATACGTCGTATCGATTCGGATCCGATTATGATTATGATACGATTATGTGATATTATGGGGATGGCGGCCGGGATGGCATTTGATCGATTACGTACGTCCACCGCGTCCCGTACTACGAGGGCGGGTTACGTTACCGCGTCCCTTGATAAAGGGCGGGATACGTACGTATGCGACGGGATCCGATTTCGTATATGTCCGTGCGCATATGAATATGACTGCGTGCATGATTACGTACGTTGGCTCCGCGTCCGATTTGGAATATGACTGCGTCCGTCACACTTCTGGAAATCGATTCGGACTACGATTACGTCCGTCGACGTTTGAATTCGGGTTCGGTTTGAGAATGTCTGCACGCTCGCTACCTGCGCATTTGATATTTATGATTCCGTCCGTACATTCCCGTAAGTCCGACTCGCCTATGATTACGTACGTACACTTTGTAAGTCCGACTCTGCTCGTGACTCTGTCCGTACGCTCTGTAAGTCCGAACCGCTATGAATCCGATTCTCGTCCGCTCTATTTCGTACTTCGTTACGATTTTACATATCGACTTGGGTTATTTTAATTATGTATATTTTGTTTCCGCTTTACATACTCGGTACATCTTCGTGCCGACCCCCTCGCTTCTCGGGGCCGTGTTACATGCCCACGCGAGTACGCGCGCGCGTGATACGCCGCCGATTAGGTCGTCGGTAGTCTGTTTTTGGAGAGCTCCTTTTGATCCGGAGCTAACACTTTTGGTATATATTTTGTTGTACATATGTTACGTATATATGACTATTTGGGTACGGCGGGGCCCCGTCCCGTCTTCGATTCCGTCTTTGGATTACTTACGTATGTTAGAGGTACGCGTGACATGTTTGTGGGATATGGGTTATCAACTGTCCGGTAAGTATGTGTGATATGTGACTTTGTCGATATAATAACCACTAACGGCTTCGTACAGGTTTTAGTATGTATATATGTGTATGTATGTTCGAGCGGTGCACCTTATATCTGTGTGGATTTATGTGTGTTTAAGCGGAATTAGTAATTTGGTATGTCGGATCTGTTAGGTAGGTACATATGGGTGTCCGAGTAGGACACCAGTCACGGCCCACGGGGTTGGGTCGTGACAAAAATATATCGAGCGGTCGGTTCTCGGAATGTCTTCGCGTAGCCGTGTCTAGTAGAGTCTTGTTTATCGGTGTGTTGGGCCCCACATCTATAAACGGGAGGCTACGGACATCTAGGATGTTATGTTACCCTTTGTTGGAATCTTAGATCGTGCGATAGAGCGGTATTGTTAGGATGGTTCCTCGCAACGAATTGCGTGTTCTACGGCGAGGCTCCGAAAAGAGCATCAACGTCGGTATTTTGGGAATTATTTCGACCCTCTCCTTGCGGTGATTGTAGGATAAAGATGAAGAGGGGCTTTCGATGATGGAGATGGGGGCGCCGAAGGCCCCCGGGATGTCACGGGCCGAGGTAGACGGAAACCCAATTATTCGATCGAGGCGATCCTTCGGAGGATCTGCGACGATCCCACGATATTCAAGACCCCCGGTGAGGAGGATCCCCCGGAGTAGCTACGACACGGATCCGTCCGAGTATGGAGCGGGGGCACGGGAGAGGAGCTCCCCGACATTGTGCCGATCGCTCACTGGTGGAGCACTATGTTCCGCTTCAAATCTTCGGTGAGCGTTACGCCATATTCCACGGCCCTTTATCCGGTCATCGGTGAACCGGGGAGTCGCGGACCACCTATATCCCTCAGATTCAGACGAGGTGGGTGACGAGGAGGAGCACCCCTCGCTCTATAGCTTACTAGATCAGGCTGGAGGCAGCTCGTCCACAGGTATACGAGTATTTATTGAAATTTGTTCTACATATATGTGTATTTGTTGCATAATTATGTAGTTTGGACCGGGGTGGGACCCGCTACGAAAACTTCTGAAAGATTTATTAAGGTCTTTGAACATACCGGCTAAATTACGTGGCAAAGATCGTATGAGGCAATTGACGCGGTGATATTCACACATAACGCATCCGAATGTACGGGAGTTACACCCAGTTAAGCGTCTTTGAGACCACACACACACATGGGTGACCCCCACTTGGGAAGTATGTCAAGAATTTTCACAAATATGGATATGGAAACTAAATAAGAATTTGGGATAGCTTAAGTGGAATTTGAGTATGTGGAGTGATTAAAGATTCTAAAAAGGCGGTTCCCACTATGGTCGCGATTACGTACGCCTATATTTGCACCCACCTTTCGGTGAGTTCCGTTTACCATAACCACAACGTATTCGAATCTAATTACGATTCCATTTAACATACCACCGTACGTTCAACTCCGATCATAAATATACTTTGGCACGTCTTCGACTTTGTCGTCTGACAAATCTCTCTCTCTCTCGATGTCTACGTCTGATATATTCCTGTATGTCCGCCCCCGATCATGGATGATTAATTAACATACGTCGGTATATCCGACCTCAACTGCTAATCTGTTTGGTATATGTGTCTATACGTCCGACTCTTAATTTGAAATTTAGTCCGATAAATCTCTATATGTCGACTCGATTATAGATTCATGATATATCTCGTACGACCGGCTCCGAATTTGAATTCGCTTAAGATAATCGTCGGAATATGATTCCATCCAATGTAATTCGTACTTCGACTTCGGATATGGCTCCGTAAAACGACGTCCGTTTGATCTCTTGGTTCTGGTTAAAATTCTGTCCGCTGTATATCCGATTTAAGATGGCACGAGCAGCCCTAGTATGGTGGTATTGAAGGAAGATGGATGAAGTTGGAAATGAAGGCCGTTGCAAGTTCTTCGATTAAGTGCAAGTATGTAAATGGTAAGAAGACCTCCCCGACTGATTTTGATTTACCATGAGGTTGAATTAACATTCGAGGACGAATGTTTTAAAGGGGGGGAGGATGTTACATCCCGTCTTTTTGCATAATCAAAAAAATTCGAAATAATTGTGAATTATGAGAAAGGAGGCTATGTTTGAAATTTTCTTAGTATGTGTATGTCGGTTATGAAAATTTGAACGTGAAAACACCGGAGAAGGCCTAAGGGCAAAATTGGAATTTTGGAAATGTGTTTCGGAAATTACGACACGAGATTTTAATGATTTGGGCTCAAAAAAAAAATAAGAAAAACAAGGCCCAAAGATAGAGGGGTGGCCGGCCATGAAGCATGGCCAAGGCCCAAACCCAAGTTAATTAATTTCCCATGTGCCATGCATGTGAGGAGTTAATTATATAAGAGAGTTGGGATTCAAGAAACTTCAAGAAAAATCAAAAGAAATCAAGAGAAAAAGAAGAAGGGCCATCGGCCAAGAGAGAAAAGAGAGAAAGAAAAAGAAGAAAAATCCTTGGAGCCAAATCCTTGGTTCAAAAATTCAATTCTTGTGGAATTATTACTAAGTGCAAGAGCCTCTACAAGTTGGTATAATTTTCAAGTCAAGAAAGTGTTTGTTTTGGCAAGGAGAAATTATTGGAAAAGGTAAGCATTCCATGTTTTCTTTTATGTTATGGAGGATATATGCATGTTGTAGTGTGTGGGATTGAATGAAAAGCATGAAAATTTTGTGTGTTAGGATAGTATGCAAGTTGGCCGTGGGAAGTAGTATATGAAAGGAAATTGTTGAATTTGTTAAGCATGTTAATTATGTTGTTATGGTCTTATGAAATAAATGGGAAGTGTGAAGAATTCGTGTGTTGTGACTTGTAGTGGGTAGGCCGTGTATGTGTGTGTATGTAGGGCCGTGTGGGTGTGCTTGGTGGTGCAAGAAATTGGTGTTAAATTTTGTGTTATATTTTAGTTATGATCATTGTGGAATATGAGTTGAAAATGAAAGTAGAATGAATTTGGTTGAGTTGGAAAATATAGGAGTTGGCCGTGGATATGGAAGAATTGGAAATAATGATGAATTGTTTTGTTTGATATGTTAGATGCGTTGTTATGACTCTTATAATCTAATGAAGGAAAAATGATGAAAGTTTGCATTGATTTGAAAGTGTTGGAAGAATTATGGCCTTATGTTGGAAAGTTGGAATATTTTGTATACTTTGTATGTATATTGCAAAAATATTATGAAACGCTTCCGAATAGAATTGTAATGATCTTGATTAATATGTTGAGATTGAATTGGAAATATGAAGTTGGAAACGGAAATTTTTGTGTTATGTCGGAAAGATGGCTAGTTGTGCCATCTTGTGCATTTTGTAATACTTGATGTTGTTGTTGGTTGTTGTTGGTTGTCTTTGAGCCGAGCTAAGTCTCGGGGTGTTATATTTATAGGGGAAGTCTTTACTTGAAATTTCGGTAGCCAAGTATAACCCCAAGATGGAAATGATAACTTGCATGAATAGTAACTGGTATGAATGACCATTTGCAGTTTTTGGACGAAACGGGAAGTGAGATTGGACGCGCGTAAGGCGTAATCCAGGTATGTGAAGCCTTGCCCTTTATTCTTTGGCATGTTCTGAGCCTATCAGGCTTGAAAACGAGTTTTGATTGTACTTCTGTCTCTCGGAATTCGAGATTGAAAATAGCGCCAAATCCTTGAAGAGATCAACCAATTTCCTCTAATTGACCTATTAGTATACAACTTCCATAAATGGAGTCGAAACACTTTAAAATGATTATGGACGACTCCACTAAGGTTGATTATCTATGATTTACGTACTTTACTATGGTTGGGTCCGAGGTGGGCCCACAACTCCCCTATTCTCCCGTATGGTTCAAATCGACCGTTTCTCGTTCGTTTTCATAAGCAACTCTTAATTATGTTTCCGTCCGCTAACTAAAGAGTATTATGACTATCTATCTGAATCTCGATATTAGTCTGACATCTGGAACGATTCTGGACATTCTGTTCTGCTATAATCTGACTACTCCGATTTGATCTGTTTTCTGAACTATTTCAGTCTTATTAAGTCTGTATGTCGGTCTGTGTGTATATGGTTTCTCATTTGTACGTTCGTGGATGCCTCAATGCTTCCTTCCATCGCGCCGGCCGGAGTTACGTGATTCGTGCACCTCACCGCATTGTTCACCGCGTCCCTCGGATGTGCGGGCCGGGATCTGTCGTATCGATTCGGATCCGATTATGATTATGATACGATTATGTGATATTATGGGGATGGCGGCCGTGATGGCATTTGATACGATTCGTACGTCCACCGCGTCCCGTACTACGAGGGCCGGGATCGTTACCGCGTCCCTTATTGGCCAGTGGCCGGATCGTCCGTATGTGACCGGGATCCGATTTCCGATATGATATGAATACGACTCGCACGCACGATTCTCGTCACAAGCGGCTACGTATGTCCGATTTGGAATATGACTCTCGTTCGTCACACTTCCGGAAATCGATTCGACTCGATTCTCGTCGTCATACGTTTGAATTCTGGTTCGGTCTGAGAATCTGTCTGCACGCTCTGCAAGCCTGATTCTGTTTATGATTCCGTCTGTACATTCTGTAAGTCTGACTCTGCCTATGATTCTGTCTGTACACTTTGTAAGTCCGACTCTGCTCGTGACTCTGTCCGTACGCTCTGTAAGTCTGAATCCGCTATGAATCCGATTCTGTCCGCTCTATTTCTGTACTTCTGTCTGCTACGATCTTACATATCTGACTTGGGTTATTTTAATTATGTATATTTTGTTTCCGCTTTACATACTCGGTACATCTTCGTACTGACCCCCTTGCTTCTCGGGGGCTGTGTTACATGCCCACAGGTACAGACGCGCCGCGTGATACGCCGCCAGATTAGGTCGTCGGTCTGCTGTTTGGAGAGCTCCTTTGATCCGGAGCTAACACTTTTGGTATATATTTTCTGTTGTATCTATGTTCTGTATATATGACTATTTGGGTACGGCGGGGCCCTGTCCCGTCTTTTCTCGATTCTCGTACGTTGAGGTCTGCAGACATGTCTGTGGGGTGTGGGTTATCACTGTCCGAGTAGGTATGTGCGATATGTGATTTTGTCTGATATAACAGCCTTAACGGCTTCTGTACAGGTTTTAGTATGTATATATGTGTATGTATGTTCGAGCGGTGCACCTTATATCTGTGTGGATTTATGTGTGTTTAAGCGGAATTAGTAATTTGGTATGTCGGATCTGTTAGGTAGGTACATATGGGTGTCCGAGTAGGGCACCAGTCACGGCCCACGGGGTTGGGTCGTGACAGCGGCCCTCCGGTTGGGTCGTGACAGGTATACCATTCTATCCGGTAGATAAACGAACAGAATGACTTGCTCAAGTTCCTCCACTGCTGATTTTGTTGCATCCGAATCGTCGGGTAGTACAAACGACCTAGGAACTCCAAAGTTGTCTTCTTCCATGTCCATCTTTCCTTTTTCGTTGACTCAGGCCGCACTCGCGTTCTGTGATTGCTATTTTGCATTTTCCATTTCATCTGCATGCTCAGCATCTTTGGGGGCTCTCTCTATTGTTTGAACAACTTCTTCGACTGCGAACATCTCCTTCGTTGCAAGTTGTTCCCCATGAATGATTTTCACCCCTTCTGAGGTTGGGAATTTTAACATTTGGTGCAAGGTCGAAGGCACGACCCTCATGATGTGTAACATCGGCCTTCCGAGCAATGCGTTGTATCTCATTTCTTCGTCGATGACATAGAACTTTGTGTGCTGGATTATACCGGTTGCGCTTATCGGTAGTGTAATCTCTCCTTTTGTAGTTTCGCATGCCATATTGAATCCGTTTAGAACATGGGCCGCCGGCACGATCTAATCTAACAGTCCCAACTGCTCCACTACCTTCTATTGGATAATATTGGCCGAGCTACCTCGATCAATCAAAATACGTTTCACATAAGTTTTGTTAATAAGGATAGAAATTACCAAGGCATCATTGTGGGGTTAAATGATGCCCTCTGCATCTTTGTCACTGAAGGAGATAAATCCATCTGGTACATAGTCCCTGGTTCTTTTTTCTCGGGTGATTGAGAACTTTGTCTTCTTCATCATCGGTCCTCGGGGTGTTTCCACTCCTCCAATGATCATGTTGATCACACGTTGGGGTTGCTTTGTTTCGCTCTTTTTGCTGGGTTCCCGATTCTTGTAGTGATTCTTTGCTCGTTCACTTAGGAATTCTCGAAGATGACCATTCTTTAGTAATCGAGCCACTTCATCCCTTATTCCTTTACAATTGTCGGTTCGGTGCCCGAGTGTTCCATGGAACTCGCATATCAAGTTCGGATCTTGTTGCGAGGGGTCTGTTCATAACGGCCTTGGCCATCTCACACCCTTGATGCGATTGATCGCAGCTACAATGGCTGCCGAGTAGACATTGAAGTTGTATTCGGATAATTTTGGACTTTCACCGTTAGCCGGACCCCAGACGAGTCAAGCTTCGAATTGTAAACCCCTGCTCCTCGAACCGTAATCGCTCTGTCTGTCACTTCTAGCTGTATTGGGATCGGGACCGCTTCTCCCCTTATCCGGTCTGAATATGGATCTTTCAAGTTGGGAATACAGATGCCCCTTGGTGGTGGACATCTCATTTCTGCTATCCTTTTTGGTCTATCCGCATTTTTAATCCGATTTATCAGACCTGGCGGAAACCCGAGCTGATCATCCTCCACCCGTATCTTAGATTCATACCTATTGTGGACATCTGCCAAAGTAATAACTCCGAACTTCAATAGGTTTTCTTTAAGCTTAAGGGAAGCGTTAGAACTTCTGGGATTAAGTCCCTTCATGAAAGCCTGTGCTGCCCATTCGTCGGGAACCGGGGGAAGTAACATCCTCTCCTTCTGGAATCTTGTCACGAACTCTCTGAGTCGTTCATCATCCTTCTGGAAGATCTTAAATATGTCAGCTTTCCTTGCTTGCACTTTTCAGGCCTCGGCATGAGCTTTTACGAAGGCATCTGCGAGCGACTAGAAGGATGGAATGGAGTGCTGGGCAGTGTGCAATACCACTGCATGGCTCCTTTAGTCAATGTTTCACCAAACTTTTTCAGTATTACCGACTCAATTTCATCGTCTTCCAGGTCATTGCCCGTTATGGCGCAGGTGTATGCGGTTATATGTTCCTGCGGGTCCGTTGTCCCGTCATATTTTGGGATATCGGGCATCTTAAACCTCTTCGATATTAGTTTCGGGACTGCGCTTGGAGGGAAAGGCCTTCAGACAATATACTTGGTCTCCGGTCAGCTTAGAATTAGTAGCACACCCAGAATCTGATCTACTCGGGAATTATAGTCTTCCACCTTCTTTTCGTTGGAGTCGATATGCTTAGACAGTGCCTCCAATATCTTTATTATCTCGGAAGATCCGTCAGGCACCGACGTTCTCGATCGCTGCTCATCTCGATTTGCCTACGGACTGGCGCGGGCCTTCAGTTCAGCTCTGCTACCCTAACCTCGTTGTTGTTTCTTTGGAGTTGGAAGATAGCCACATGGTGCTGCATCACGGTTGCCTGCTGTCCCTGCAATAAGTCATAAATCACAGGTAAGTTAATCTCGTCTCCTTCCTCTCCGTTCACCCACGGGCAGTTCCCCTGTCGGCGGGTATATCTCCGCTATCGTGAACAGCTAGGTTCGAGTAGGCAACACTTTCGTCAGCGAGAGGGTTTTCGTTCGGATCTGCTGGTGCAATGATGTTCAATGGTACTTCATTGTTGGGGTTAATGTTGTGGTTATTGTTGTTTGTGTTGTTCGACATGTCACTGTTAACCTGAGATCGAAGACAAAAAGAAAAAGAACAAGTGAAAGTCGACTTGCAAACAAATCACCGCTATTATCCTTAGCCCCACGGTGGGTGCCAAAATGTTTACCCCTTAAAAAGGTAACAATTGAATTTGTAAGTGGTTTAAAGGATATGCGATTTGATTTGCTATCTAAAGGAAAAATGACAATAATGAAATACAGATTACAAATAAAAGAATAAGAAATAGCCTTTCAACTGGATGTACAACTCTGCCTGAGACTTGGGCTCTGCTTGGACCGAACTGTGGATGCTCTTATTATTTGATATTTTTGGTAAAGCTGAAAGAACAAGTTAAAGAGTATGTGATCTTGTGGAAGAAGGTAAAAAATAGATGGGGGCTGAGGGTTTACTCCCCTCCCCATTTATAGCACAAGAATTTACTTTAAACTAGGTAACTAAATCAATTGAAGATAAAGATCCCCGAAATCACAGGATTGACAACTGTCGTTGCGTCGTGCGGAGCGAAATTCGCAACGGACCAGATTTCCCGCAATGTTGCCAACTGCAGGTGTGCTCCTCGGGAATCATTGGGTCCGAACGTATCTATCCGATTTAGCCGAGCTCTATTATCCGTTGCTCCTTTATCCGAACTCAGATCGTTGATCCTTAGGTCAGGGCTACCGACCCTGGTTTTAACCGTATACATGTTTGTTTGGTAAAATAAGTCCAAAATATGATTAAATGTCCAGTTTATTTATTTAATCTATTTCATTGAGCTGGTTCATTCCTGAATGGGTTTCACTAGAGTTTGTTTACAAAGCCACTTGGTAATTGGAATTGGTAATTGCTAGGGTAGTAATTACACAGTATTGTAATTACAATGACCTGTTTGTTTGTCATAACGTAATTACAGTGTAATTACAAGCGTAATGTTTGGTGGCACAAGTGTAATTACACAGTTAGTTTAATTTAAAAATAAAATTTAATTATCAAAAATTAAAAATTAATATTTAAAAAATATGTGCCTTTATAAATAATATTAAATTAGGTATTTAAAAACATGTTGTTTCTTGAAAATATATTAATTAATAATCATATATTTGTAACTAATATAGTAAAAAGTAATTAATATATTTTTTAAATTAATAATATTTTAATTTTAGTTAATTATAAAAAGTAAAATCAGATTTTTTTTTGTGAGAACATCATGAATTGGATATTTAATAATTATAAATATAATGCCATAACATTATTCAAATGTTTGACAAAAACAAATTTATCAACTGTAAGTGAAAAATAAACAGTATGCAACATGAAATAACAAGTCAATAGTACTAAAGAAAATGAATTAAAATCGAAAATATAACCTAAATCCAGAACTTAAAAAAAAAAATTAACATAATACTCTTATGTCATATTCCAATATTACATAAGTAAGTTTCAACGTAACTTAAGTAAATATAATTTCAAAAGAAAGGGAAAATATAAGTCTATAACCCCATTCACAACGAAATTCTACTTAAATAACATCACTCATTGTATGTCAAGTTTGTGAATGACTCATTTTTTCTAATATTAAGAGGTGTAGTTTCAAAAATTAAAATACTAACACAACTATGCTAAATGAATAAAATTAAAAAAATAAGAAAAATACAAGCAATTACATAGGATCACAAGAAGTAAAGATTGGCAATGAAAAGAAGGGAAATGAAAGATAAATAGTATAAAAAGAAAAATATATTTTAAAAATAATTAAAAGTAAAAATAAAAAAGAAATTAAATTAATAGAAATAAAAATAAATTACAATAACCCTCCCCCCCTAAGAATTGGAGAGTGTAATTACACTCAATTCCTACCTAACCAGGTAATTACTTGATCAAACAAATAGGTCAAACTGTGTAATTACACTGAATTCCAATTACCTGGGTTGCTTTCCAAACATGCCCTAATCGTTTCTTTTCCTTTGTTTTGCATATGACACCCAAACAGGTCCAAATGGATTTGGTCCCTTCGGCATCATAACTATTCAAACCTTTTGCGTCAGCCCACCCTTCTAGTTATACGAAGTAATTGCACGGTTTATCCTTCAAATGAACTCGTCTTTGATTTTTGTCCTTCAAATGGGCTGGTCTTTAATTTTTGTCCTTCAAAATCAAACTTATGCCTAGTAGGACATAAATTCTTTAAAGGCACTGGCATAATTTGTGAATATTATGATGCTTAACTTATGCCCCTCTAGGCATAAGTTCAATTTTTAATGGAAAATATTAAAGACCAGGCCATATGAAGGATAAAAATTAAAGACGAGCACATACTAGGCACAAAACTGCAAATGACCCAGTTAGACGAACAGAAAGAGGGAGGTGGGCCCCCAGCCCAACACCAATAGCAACAGATCGCAACGACGGATTTGGGCTAAGAAAGCCCAAGTCAATTTCGTTATCATTATTCTTTTTATACTTGTATTTGTTTCTGTGTAACTTTTAGCACTAACATTTCTTTTGTTTACTTCTTACCATAGATGGATCCTAAAATAGAGAATGAAATTACAGTCGCTACAGTTTTAAATTATTTTTTTCACTGAAAGCTAGATTAATCCCGTATGGGTGATGACCAGTCTAGTTCACTACAAAAGTATTTTTTACAAGTGAGTAAAGATTTTAAATGTTTAAGTGACAACGCCCTTCAGTTTTACTTTCACCCAACGATAGGTGTTTACCCTCAAATAGTGAATAACAATTAAATTTATAAGTGGTGAATAGGATATGTGGATAGATTTAATTATAATATAAGGGAATAGAGAATAAGTAATGATATATATTAGCAAATAATAGTAATGGAAACTAGAAAAGAAGAGTTGACAATTGCCAGAATTAGTCCGGTCCTGCAAGAAGCTCATATTCGAGCCAAAATATTTGAGGAAATATTTATGCCACTTTTCGATTACAATCTGTTGAATAGTAAAAGCTAACCTAAAAAACCTAAGGATAACCTTCTATTTATAGGTACCAATAAATGGGCCCTAGTACAATGTAGAAAAAGTCTTTCTCGAAAAAACCTAAAATGGATAAGGCTTGCCCGTACGGTCTAACACTCGCACAATTGTCAGCGCAAGTAGCAGAATGGTTGGTTGACGCGTGGCCTGCTCCATAACTGATTATCCGGACCCATATTGAGCGTGCTCTTTAGGCTCGAATTTACCGTGTCCGGTAAAATACTCTCGGTGTTGAAACAGAGTTGAACGCGTTCGTGACCCCTCGGCTCCATCCTTTACTCCGTTTCCCATCAGACACAAGTTTATCCGATTTTTACCATATACAGATAGTCCCCACACTTTCCGGATCAAAGTTGCAACGAAGTGACGGGAAGTGGGAAAAAGGAAAAATTCTTCCGGTGTGACTTCCCCAGTAAGTTTATTTATTCAATCCTCGAAAATAAGCGGGAACTGAAACGCCTCCCCATGTCACGTCCTTCTGACTTCGGCCACGTGTCGTCTTTCGGTTGGCCAGCTTCGATAACCGCCTCAGGGTCACGTCTCTTCAAGTCACGTCTCATTAAATTTCGGACACGTGTCCTTTTCTCGGTTGGTTGGCTTCGGTAACCGTCGCAAAGGTTCGCCTATATATAAAGAGAGTCACGGTCATATCTTCACTTTTCACCTTTCACTTTCACCAGCTCTTACTTTTTGCTTTATTTGCTTCGAGATCTTCATATTTTCGTGAAACTGTTAAGGAAATTCCTTGGGGATCTCAAAGTCTTCTTCTTTTTCCAGCAAATCTTCTTGAATTTCTTCCCTTCTCTCTTTTTTCCTCTTTTTTTTTTTTTTTGACTGACAAAAGTTTCTTAACTTTTCCAATATTACAGCCGAAGCATAGATTCCTAGTGCAATTTCGGGTTTGCCGATTGGATTGAAGCAATCGTCGGCCAGCATTTGTACGAAGACCGGACATGGGTAGACTTGTCTCGTGATCGATGGGTTGCGCAGAATCACGGTAACCTTTCCTCTCTTTTAATCCTTGTCCCACCTTTTCCATGCCAATTTACCTTCATTTAATCTTCCGCGGTGGTGATATCCGAGGCAAAATTTAGGTAAAGGTTATGTCATTAGGCTCGACCCACGCCCACAGATGGAATGAGATGTAAGCCCGCAACATCGAGCTCGGATTTTGACATGTCAGGGTCAGCTTGACTTATTGCACTTTGAAAAGAAATCGAGAAAACCCTGGACCAAGGGCCAGAAGAAAAAGGAAAGGTCGAGGGATGATGTTCGGGGCCTGAGGGATGAACTCAAGGCTGATATTTTGATCGCAAGTGTATCGAGATCCTCCGGTTCCACAGCTATCGGGGTCGAAACAGCTTCGGTGGAGGTTCCGACCCTAATCACAGGTGGGGAAGATAAGGTTCCTTTTCCTCCAATAACCGAATATATCCAAGCTCCGATTCCACTAAGGTTTGTTGACTTTATTGATATTACAGGTGACACTTCTCCCGAGGTGGCACCATTGGTCGAAAGAAGCCTAGAAGTGGCCGGCCTTTTCGGGGTCGAGACGACTCAAAGGGTTGAAATGACTCGAGGGGTCAAAACAACAATGGCTACCGACCAGCCCCCAAGCATCGAACCAGCTCCTAAGACTGATGTACCGCCAACGGCCGATGTAAGCCCAACTTCTCTTCCTGCTCCTTCTTCAGAACAGGAAAACCTTGATGATATGTTTGCTAATACCCCTCTTGCTACGGCAGAAGCTTCGGGATTCGGCCATCTCCAAATTCCTCGAGCAACGAGGATTGCCAGTCGGTCTACTGAGTCAGGTTTGCGAACTAGACTTTTAGATCTTTTTCCGGCCCCAAGTGTAGAGCCGAGGAGGACAAGGTCGACCATGGTCACCGTCCCTGAGGACTGCAGCTTTTTATCTCGCCCCGTGGGAGTTGCCAGTTATCTAAGACTTCTTGTTTCAAATTCAGACAAGGAGAAGATGGAAGGAATCTAGTGGCAATGTCTTATGAATGAGGGCATACATGCTGGCAATCGGGTAAGCATTCTTTCGTATCTTTAAAGCATCCGATGTATGATTCTTTATCTTCGTTTGTTGATTCTTTATCTTCGTTTGTTGATTCTTTATCTTCGTTTATTTCACTTTTGCATAGCGTCGTGCTTGTGAATGAAGGCTTTGTCCGAGCCCAGCACCAGATAGATGACTTGCGGGCCCAGCTAGATGCTCAAGGCCGAGAAATCGAGAAGTTCAAACTTCTTTTACGAGAAAAAGAGGATCAATTGAGCCGGGTCATCGCTCCCCGGAATCTTCAATCCGAGCTTAAGGCGGCGAAAAGGGAGAATCTTCGGCTAAAAACTAAACTCGACGACGTAGTAAAAAATAACAAACTCTTGGACGGGGATAATAAAAACCTCAGCTGAGAGAATGCTGATTTTGCCACCAAACTTGGTGAGTTTGAAGCTACTATCACCCAACTAAGGGAAAGGCTTGATTCTGTCAAAGCCGATGCTGCGAAAATGGAAGAGAGGTCCAGGCAGCTCGAAGCTGAGAGAGCTACCGAGAAAGAAAAGTTGAGGATAATTGAAAAAAAGGTCAAGACACGAGCCCTGCTAAATGACGAGCTCAAAGAAAAGCTCGAGGCCGCTGTTCTAGCCAGTGATGCCTTTCAGATCGAACTGGCATCTATCAAAGAGGTTTGAGTCACTCTGAGTGACATGAGGTCCGAGCTAGAGGATAAATTAAAGAAAGCTCAGGCCGACCTAGAGGAATTTTGTGAAGATATGGAGGCCACCGAGGCTCGTTCTACACTCTTAGTTGAACATGAACGGTAAAAATCTCGGAGGATTACACTCGAGCAGGTCGAACGGGGTATGGAAGATATCCCGGCTCTTATACTCGATGCGAGGATGATCAAGGAAAAGGCTAAGAAAGCTCTGGAGGATAGCTTCGAAAATGATTCTAAAGAGACCATTTCTAAGAACTTAGGTTCTTCTCATACCGAGTAAAATAGGGCCTGTACGAGCCTTTTTGTTTTTTTTTTAATCTATGTAAAAATCATAAGTGTAAAGCTTTGGTTTATTATGCCATATATGAAATGCGTATTTCCTTTTTTCCATCATTTTCTTCGATCTTTGAGTCGAATACATTTTATGATATTTGCTTTTAACGTTTGCTTTGTAAAAGAGTGGCTGAGGTTCGGCCCTAAGACTTTTCTCTTACAGAGTCGAGCCAATCTTAACTCATTAGTTGTGGGCTTTATTTTGTTCGGTTTCGTATTGACCGAAGACTTGTAGATGGCTTCCCCGCGGGGCCTTTTTATGCTTTGTGAATTCAGACGTCTCCGAATCACCTTGGGCATTTAAGTCGAGGTCTTTAATTATTTGACCTTCTTCCGACTGTTTGTATTTAGTGAATTAGGTTTGGCTTATCATAACCTTTGTGCCTTTGCCAATTTACAATGGCAGTCCACAGTCGAGGGTTAAAAGATAATTAGGCTCGGTTAACTATAACCTGTGTGCCTTTGTCGATTATATGACGAAAGTCCCCAGTCGAGGGATATATTAATAAAAGAACATATTTAAGACATACTTTTCAGAAGTATTTCTCTTCATATCTCAAATGTTTATCTCATAAAAAACTAAGGATTTCATCCGAACCCTTCTGTTTTTACCGTAACAACACTACCCGGGCACGATTCATTCTATCATTTGGCCCTTACATTGAAACCTAATACAGAAGGTTCGAGTAATTACAAAAAAAAAAAAAAAATTGTTCGGATCTTGACTTTGTTTCTTGTTTTGCTTCGGTGAGCTCTTCTTCGGTCTTGGTGGGGGTATAGTAGTCCCCTAGTGTTTGTTCGAGAAGTATGAACGGGAAAACACTATTCAGTCCCCAGTACTTAATTGGTCTTCGAGATTATGGGCCTTTAGCCTTGTCTTCTTAGGGTAACACATTGTACTTGTTACCTCGTTAAAAATCTTGTCAGAAAACCCACTTCGGGACAAAACCGGGCTAAGAAAAAGAGTGCAACACGTGTTTTCAGACCTAATTCTAACACCTTCGTGATTCGCTTCGGTACAACACTGTAAAAAAGATAGGTGTGAACTTTAGAATAATAAAAAGGGTTAGAGGGTCATACCTTAGCAATAGTATTTCTTCGAAAGTGCCTCACGTTCCGTTGTGCGGTCACAAATTGTTGGCCATCTCCGGTTTCCAACTGGTATGAACCTTTGCCAGTTATTCCGGTTACCTTATACGGTCCTTCCCAGTTTTGTCCTAACTTTCCATCATCGGGGTTCTTAGTGTGCAGGGTAATCTTCTGAAGCACTAAGTCCTCAACTTGGAAATGTCGAAGGTTCGTCCTTCGATTGTAGTATCTTCCCATTCGTTGCTTTTGAGCTGCTAAATGAACCAATGTATTCTCGCGTAGTTTGTCCGTTAAGTCAAGCTTTACGGCCATAGCCTCTTCATTTGACTCGTTCATGGCATATCGGAACTTCAGACTTAGCTCGCCAACTTCTGCGGGGATTAAAGCCTCGGCCCCGTAGACCAGGGAAAATGGCGTTTCTCCCGTACTTGATTTTGATGTCGTTCTGTAGGCCCATAATACCTCCGGTAATACTTCCTTCCATTTGTGTTTTGATGTCTCTAACCGTTTCCTTAGATTTTGAAATATGGTTTTGTTCGTTGATTCCGTCTGTCTGTTCGCACTTGGGTGGTACGGAGTCGACATAATATTTTTGATCTTCAATCCTTTAAGGAAGTTATTTACTTTATTGCCGATGAACTGACGACCATTATCGCAAGTTATCTCGGCTGGGAAGCCAAACCGACAAATAATATGGTCCCATATGAAGTTAATAACCTCCTTCTCTCTAACTTTCTCGAAATCCTGTGCTTCAACCCATTTTGAAAAGTAATCAGTCATAAATAAGATAAAACGAGCCTTACCTGGGGCCCATGGTAGAGGATCGACGATATTCATTCCCCATTTCATAAACGTACTAAGGGATAGGACAAAAGATAACTCCCGGTTGGTATATCATTGGTGAGTGCTTTTGGCATCCATCACATCTACGGACAAAGTTTTTTGCTTCTTCTTCCATTTGGTTCCAGTAATACCCTACCCGGATAATCTTTCGAACCAAGGCTTTACACCTCGGAAATTTCCCCTTAGCCTTCGTGACTTCTCTCATCACATAGGGACATGACGTAAAACAAGCACTTAGACAAAAGTCCGATAGTAATTGATGGCAATATAATTCATCATCTTTCGAGTTAAGGAAAAAAAAAGTTGTTCGAAGAAGCGATCATGTCCCGACCCAACCGGAGTGTTTAACTAACCCGGTGCTATGAATGATGGCACCTCTTAACATGCTTTCACATCACATCTAGGTGAGCCACAAGTGATGAATCAAGCTGTTAATTCATCATTCATAAATCGGAGATCAAACGCGACAATTCACTTATATCATCATTAACAACTATGCCCATATAAATGTACATAAGGACGAGGCTATCAAAATAATATCCCAAAATATCCAGGCCGACAAGGCCAAACATATCTAACCATATACACATGTTGGTCCGTATAAGAAGAGTATGTCATATCATATAAGGGACCTCTTTTCCATTTCATTTCATCTCCCACGTGCCCATAAATATATACACAAAATTTTATCCATATAAATCAAAAGCCAAGCTCAACAACTAGAAGTAGAGTGAATCGTGCTATGTAGTCCCCAAGAAATCCAATGAGGCTATGGATTGAGTTTTGTGCAAAAAGGCCATCACTCAAGGTCTATTCCTTCATCACAAACAAAATGAAGGACGTTATTTGAAGAATGTACACATGGATTATGTAAAGCATGATCAATATCCATATGAAAGCATTTTGAAACATAGTTGAATGAATCATGAAAATGGATGGAGATAATAGTATCACAAATGGCACTTACTAAAGGACATTCCATTCTAAATGCGTATCGTGTACATACATCCATATCCGTTTGTAGTCATATCCGTACTCATTTACATATCATGAATTGTGGGCAATTTAATTGGATGATCGTATTCATCTACGTATTCATATTCATAGCATTTATGTATTTAGTATATTCATATTCATATCATATACATAACATTTACATAGCAGATACATTGCTATACATAGCCTTTCTAAATAATGATGATACGACCATGAAGGTATTAACGAGTGCATTAAAAGAGGACCTAGCAAGCAATCGAGTAGTTAAACACAAAGGACCTACCGAGGCCCAACCTTTATCCATACCCAACTACGGCATGAATCGCGCGCGTAACATACCTATATATACATAATTGTATCTAATGATGAGTCTCGGGGTTCCATAATAGCCATACATAGGCACATATACATATAAGCTCATAAGCATCTTTAGCCTCTTTACTATCGTCATTCATTACATCTATCCTTAGAGGATTTCTCATCGTATAAGAAATTTAGTACAATCATAACATATCGAGGATCATGAGCTTAGTAGCTTTCTAGAGATAGAATCATTTAGAGGATATCGTAGACTCGTAGAAGAATAGATATTTGGCCAAAGAACCATGCCTTATGAAAGAAGGGTTAGCCTTACATACCTTTCCGTTCGACTATCCTATCACTTGCACGTTCTTCTTCAATGCTCACGTTTCTACCTTCATTAGAGTTATACTATCATTAGGAAATCGATGACTTAACATACATAACGAAAGCTAGAGAAAATTGGAAAGCATCTCCTTTATTTATACGAATTCCTCCATATCATATATCAACTCCCAAACATCAATAATAACTTTCACAACATCATCACGATAGCCTTTATTCAACTACATTATCCTTACTTCTCAATTCATCCATATTCATGGTCAATATATGTTGTGAATTTCATTCATTATACACAAGGTCTATTCCATGTTCTCAATATCATTTAAACATGATTATAATCATAATGTATCAAGATAACTATATCATAATCAATCCAAACATTTACTCAAAAGTGACACTATTCCCACATTCACGAAATGCATTTCCTATATCCTTATATAATCCAAGTGTTTCAATATTACAAATACCTTAAACAACATGGAAATACCATAAAACTTACCTTATATAGTGTAGGAATGAACCTTGGTGCAAACACTTCACTTGAGCAAAATCCTAGTTTCACCTGCACTTGGATTTCTTGTCTTGGATGAACTTTAATGGGTTTCTTACTCTTGATTCACTTAGTTTGATGTAGTTGATCACTAATATCTACATGTATGGCATTTGTGTATATGAGAAGTGTAGAGAGATGTTCTAGAGAGAAGGATGTGAAAATGGAAATGAAATAATGAAATTGTCCTCTTTAATAACTCAAAAATCTGATTGTATCTCCATCTCAGATTATATGATATTCTTATTATGCTCCGTATAAACTTATACGGTCCGTATAAGTGATCGTGAAATAGACCCTTCAACGTCCTCTTCTTCCGTCGTGTATGCCCATTGGTCCATTATACGGTCCGTATAAGTGACCGTTAATCCCATTTACAAGGGAGGACCTCCATATTTCGGAGGTGCTATTTTGAGACATTATTTTGTGTATATATTATACGCTCCGTATATGGCGGGGTCCCATCAATCCATATGTCTTGTTCTCCGTCACTTCGTTTGATCTCCGTATGTGTGGGTATGGAACCTTAGACTTCAAAGCATACGTATATTATTATTTTTGATCAACAATATACAAGTGAGTATGTTTTAAATGAAAAACATCGTTAAATGAAAAATCATTTTTTTAATGATAAGATATTGAATGAAGGCGATAAGACATATGAGAGAGTGCTCGGGTCGGCCCTCGGGTACCCGTCATGGCCCGTTTCGGGTCGTGACACTAACATTGAATGTCTTCCTGAAATCTTACTTAGGGTCACATAGTCCGTTTCTCCGGGTCCTAAGTTACTTAGCCGAAGGTACCATAGAAAGACTTCGGCGATATAATTGATCATCTATCGCATCAACGGAAAATTTGGTTCGAAGAGACCTCGATTCTTTTTGGGTCGTTTGGTAGTTTTCGATCACGCAAGTAGTCGATGTATTTGTTGTGACAATCCCATGTTAGACCCATTGCATTTATCTCGGCGTGACCTTTTTCCACGGCCGAGTTCATCAACTGGACGACCGTCCTAGAATTGAACTCCTTCGCTTCAACTGATGAGCCTAAGTTGGCCAATGCATCTGCCTCGTTATTCTGCTCCCTCGATACATGTTGTATGGTCCACTATTTAAATCGATGCAATATTACATGAGTTTTTTCCAAGTTTATCCTTGACCTTGAAGATGCCATTGACTTGGTTCACGACCAGGAGAGAGTCGCATTTTGCTTCGATCACTTCGGCCCTTAAACTCCGAGCCAATTACAGACCTGCAATCATAGCCTCATATTCGGCTTCATTGTTAGTTAATTTTATGGTTTTGATTGATTGTCTAATAACGTCACCTGCGGGGGCCTTAAGAACAATGCCCAACCCGGTACCCTTTAGGTTCGAAGCCCCGTCTGTATATAGGGTCCAGATACCCGAAGCCTTTCCCGAAGTTAACAAAAGCTCTTTCTCTACCTCGAAAATTATCGCGGGGGTAAAGTCTACTACAAAATTGGCTAAGATTTGAGATTTAATAGCCGTTCGAGGCTTATACTCGATGTCATAACCGCTAATCTCTAGGCCCATTTAGTCAACCTACCCGATAGTTTCGGTTTGTGCATGACATTTTTTAACTGATAAGTAGTTACTACACATATGGGGTGGCACTAAAAATAAAGTTTTAGCTTTCTTGAAGCACTTACCAGTGCCAAAGCTAATTTTTCGAGGTACGAATAACGGGTCTCCGCATATCTTAGTGTTCTATTCACATAATAGATTGGGAATTGCGTACCTCCTTCTTCTCTGGCCAAGACGCCACTTACCGCCACCTTGGATACCGATAGATATAGAAATAGTTGCTCATCAGCCTTCAGTGTGTGCAGTAAGGGCGGGCTTGATAAGTACCGTTTCAATTCTTGCAAGGCTTTTTGACATTCCGGTGTCCAAACGAAGTCATTCTTTTTCCTCAGCAGAGAGAAGAAACAGTGACTTTTCTCGGATGACCTTAAGATGAATCTAGTGACTTTTATCGGATGACCTTAAGATGAATCGACTATCCTTCCTTCACCCAATCGCCTTCACATTGTTCACCACTTCGATGTCCTCAATAGCTTTGATTTTGTCCAGGTTAATTTCAATCCCCCGATTTGATACCATAAAGCCTAAAAACTTGCCAGATCGGACCCCGAAGGCACGCTTCTCAGGGTTCAGCTACATGTTGTATTTGCAAAGTACATCAAAGGTATCTTGCAAATGTTTTAAATGGTCCTCTGTTTCCAAGGACTTGACTAACATATCATCAATGTAAACCTCCATTGTTTTACCTATCTGTTCTTCGAACATTCGATTAACTAGGCGTTGGTAAGTTACTCCGGCATTTTTTAATCCGATGGCATGACATTGTAACAATAAGTCCCATATCGGGTAATAAAAGAAGTTTTCTCTTGATCCTTCGGGTGCATCCGGATATAGTTGTACCCGGAGTAGGCATCGAGGAAACTTAACATCTCATGCCCGGCCGTCGTATCAATCATTCGATCGATGTGAGGCATAGGGAACGAATCCTTTGGGCATGCTTTGTTTAGATCTTTATAATCAACGCACATTCTAAATTTGTTACCTTTTTTGGGCACCACGACGACATTAGCTAGCCAGTCCGGGTATTTTACCTCCCGGATAGAACCTATTTCAAAAGCTTTGTAACCTCAAATTTGACAAAGGCATGTTTTGACTCGGCCATCGGTCTTCTTTTTTGCTTGACCGGAGTGTATTTTATATCGAGGCTGAGCTTATGCGTTGTCACCTCCGGTGGCACACCTGTCATGTCTATATGGGACCATACAAAACAATCGGCATTAGCTTGAAGAAATTTAATTAACTTGTTCTTGAGCTCCGAGGTTAACCCCGTGCCCAGATATAACTTTCTATCCGGTAAATGCACAAATAAGATAATCTGCTCCAGCTCCTCCAGGGTAAATTTGGTTGCATTCGAATCATCCGGTAATACGAATGATGCGGCACACCGAAGTCATTCTCTCCGAAATTCGGGATCATCTCCTTCTGTTCTTCATTCGAGCCCGCATTATTTAATTGCTATTTGGTGTCCTTGCCTTTGATTGGTTCATCAACCTTTTGAACTTGTTTCTTCAGAACAAGGGGGGTTTTCTAGACCGCGAACATTTCCCTTGCTGCGGGTAGTTCACCACAGACAGTTTTTATCCCTTTCGGAGTTGGGAACTTCAACATCTGAAGTAAGGTCGACGGAACCACCCTTATGCTATGAATCCACGGTCTGCCGAGTAAAGCATTATACTTCATCTCCCCCTCGATGACATAAAACACGGTCTGCTGAATGGTCCCGTCGATGTTGACTGGCAAAGAAATTTCTCCCTTTGTAGTTTCGCTTGTCATATCGAATCCGCTGAGCACACGAGCTACCAGGATGATTTGATCCAGCAACTTCAGTTGTTCTACCACTCTCCATCGGATAATATTGGCTGAACTACCTGGGTCAATCAAAATACGTTTAACTTGAGATTTAAAGATAAGAATAGAGATTATCAACGCATCGTTGTACGGTTGCATGATGCCTTCTGCATCCTCATCATTAAAGGAAATAGTTCCTTCAGGCATGTAATCCCTAGTCCGTTTTTCTTGTGTAATCGAAACCTTTGTTCTTTTCATCATCGGCCCTCGAGGGGTATCCGTTCCTCTGATTATCATATTGATCACATGCTGTGGTTCCATGGGCTTGGCCTTTTTGTGATTTTCCCTTCCTTTATAGTGGCTTTTGGCTCGCTCGCTCACTCAGGAATTCTTGAAGGTGACCGTTTTTCAACAACCGAGCCACCTCTTCCCTTAATTGGCGACAATCCTCGGTTCTATGACCGTGAGTCTCATGATACTCACACATCACGCTCGGATCCCTTTGATCCGGATCGAATCTCAATGATCTTGGCCACTTGGGTTTTGTGATACGCCCGATAGCCGAGACAAGGTCTGATGTATTGATGTTGAAGTTGTACTCTGATAATCTCGGTATGTCTCCATTGCTGGCTGAACTACCGGCATCGCTTCTAAATAACAACCCTCGGCTGTTTGACCCACGATCAGCTCGCTTATCGCCTTTACTCGAGAAATGATTGGGGCCGCTTCTTCCTTTATCCGACTTAAAGCTGGATTTCTTCGGTTGAGAATATGGTTGGTACCTTTCCCTCGATGGCCGTGTCTCCGGTTCATAATTTCTCCTCGACCTTTCAGAGTTCCTGCTTCCATTTACTGGACCCGGGGGGAGTTCAAGTTGATTATCCTCTACCCGAATCTTCGACTCGTACCTATTATGGACATCTGCCCAAGTTACTGCCTCGTATTCTAACAAGTTCTCCTTTAATTTGAATGAGGCAGTTGAGCTTCGGGGATTGAGCCCCTTATTGAAAGGTTATGCCGCCCATTCTTCCAGGACCGGGGGAAGTTCCATTCGTTTCCTTTGGAACCGATTCACGAATTCACGTAGCAGCTCATTATCTCTTTAGGTGATTCTAAAAATATCCGCCTTTACGGCCTGTACCTTCTTGTCGGATGGGCTTTGATAAATGCATCTGCGAGCATCTCGAAGGAAGTGATGGAATGCTCGGGCAGATAGTCGTACCAAGTCAATGCCCCTTTGGACAATGTTTCACCAAACTTCTTCAGCAATACCGACTCTATTTCATCCTCCTCGAAATCATTGCCTTTTATGGCACAAGTGTACGAGGTAACGTGCTTCTGTGGGTCTGTTGTCCCATCATACTTTGGAATATCCGGCATCTTGAACCTCTTTGGGATCAACTTTGGGGCCGCACTCGGAGGGAAAGGCCTTTAAATGTATCTTTTTGAATCCGGTCCCTTCAAGATCGGGGGTTCTCCCAGGATCTGATCCACTCGAGAGTTATATGTTTCCACCCTTTTCTCCGTTGAATCAACCCATTTTGCCAAAGTTTCGAGCATCTTCAAAACCTCGGTAGACGAACCAGCTCCGGACTCGTTGCGCTTGACTATCCGTGCTTCCTCTCGCCTTGGTTCAGTAACCCTTTTTGGCTTTGCCGAAGCTACTTTGTCGTCTTTGCTCTGAAGCTGAGCTATAGCAACTCCTTGTTCGGCTATAGCAGTCCCTTGTCCCTGCAGCATTTCAAATATTAAACGTAAGTTAATCTGATTCAGTATATCCGGTGTTTTTACGGGCTTGGGCCCGAGGCAAAGTAATTGACTTATGGCTATTCAAAGGATATGTGGCCGGAAGGGCGGCATTCGCCTGATTGACGGTATTTTGCCAGTTGAGGCCTTTTCTTGAGTTGACAGCATTTGGGTCGGCTAGATCCGCCGGTGGGTTCCGTAACCCACTGTTGTTTTCGTTTTCAGCAACTATCTCATTGTTGTTCACATGCCCGGAATGACCGCTGCTTGCCATTTCAAACGTAATATTTTCTGCAAATCTGCAAACTTTCAAACAACAAGTGAAAAAAGAAGTAGCAACATATTAAACCACCACTATTATCCTATGCCCCACGGTGGGCGCCAAACTGTTTACCCCCAAATAGTGGATAACAATTAAATTTATAAGTGGTGGATAGGATATGTGGATAGATTTAATTATAATATAAGGGGATAGCGAATAAGTAGTGATATATATTAGCAAATAATAGTAATGGAAACTAGAAAAGAAGAGTTGACAATTGCTGTGAATTAGTCCGATCCAGAAGAAGCTTCTCTTATCCGAGCCAAAATACTTAAGGAAATATTTATGCCACTTTTCTGGTTACAATATGTTGGATAGTAAAAGCTAACCTAAAAAAGGAAGGGATAGCCCTCTATTTATAGGTAACAATAAATGGGCCCTAGTAAAATGCAGAAAAAGCCTTTCTAGAAACCCCTAAAATGGATAAGGCTTGCTCGTACGATTTGACACCCGTACTGTTGTCAGCGCAAGTGGCGGAATGGTTGGTTGACGCATGGCCTGCTCCATAACTGATTATTCGGACCCATATTGAGCGTGCTCTTTAGGCTCGAATTTACCGTGTCCGGTAAAATACTCTCGGTGTTGAAGCAGAGTTGAACGTATTCGTGACCCCTCGGCTCCATCCTTTACTCTGGTTCCCATCAGACACAAGTTTATCTGGTTTTTTACCGTATACAATAGGACTAAAAATGAATTTTTAGTTTTTGTGTTATGAACATCAAGCGAAGTATGTTTTCCAAAAGATTTACTTTAAATTGGTTGTTGGAATACATAATTATCATTATGGTTACATTCAACTAGAAGCTAGCCTTGAAACTTAATTATATCTTGAATTCTCAAGACATAAGCATGAAATAATATTAACGGGAGTGGCTGCTATAATAGCTTAAACGAAGTTGATATAGGTTGATTGTCTTTAGTCTTATAACTAGTAAATCTGCATGCGCTTCGCACGGTCTTGTAAAAGATTAATAAATTATAAAATAATCATCGAGTTAATTATGAATTAATATACTATCCCTGATGTATGAAAAAGAAAAAAAGAATTAATATACTATCCCTCTTTTTTTTTTTTTTTTTTTTATGAGAAAAAACATTTATAAATAACATATATATTTGGTTTATTTTAACATTTGCACACTTCTGTCTAATGTATAGTTAGTTGCATATTATCAATGAAGCTTATTTAAGTTTCATCTAATTAATGAGGCTCAAGGAATATTAAAATTAATAATGACACAAAAATATTTAAATTATTATAAGTTATGAATTAGAAAGGTGAAAATTTGTACAAATGAAATACAAACGTTTCGATTAAAAACAAAAATCATTAGACCGCTTTCTCTTGCTATTGCAACACAAATTTATAATATTTGTGCTGTGTGAAATCTTTAATGCATAATATTGCCATTTAAAGCATGGTTTTATGAGATAAACATTTTATTTAGTGACTACAACATTATATTAGCGATAACAATCACTAAGTAGCCACAGTAATAGTTTAAATTGAAATATATAAGTTAATAATATACTTAAAATAATTGTAATAGAAATCATAACTAATTTTGTTAAATCCTGTATATAGAAAAATAATTAATTGTTTGACATTTAATTATGACTTCACTAATTATAGAAAGATAAAATTTAGAATTATAAAAATAATCTTTAACAGATTACATTTTAAAGAAGAGAGAAGGAACCAAAACTAATTTCATTTTACTTCTAAAAATAAAAAATAACTATCATCTAATCTGCAATTTTATGTTCTTTCTGCATATTAAAGATTAGATTTTGTACTTTTCTAAATTATTACGTAGTAAATTTGAATGTGTCCTCTAAAATAACCTGAATGAGAGTCAGTCATCTATGACACACGGAAATAACTCAACTATCTCAAATTAAATTATTGGACCAAAAAAAAAAAACTATTTCAAATTATCAAACAAACTGCTACATAATAATGTTATTAATGTACGCTTCTCAAAAGGCCTTATTGCATCACCCTCATTATAGTTATTATATTATATGATAATAATAGCCATTCAAGATATTCATCAAACTTACCATTTAAAAGGAATTAATAATTTATTTATTTTTTTAAAATGAAGAGGCTACAACATGACCTTAAGTTAACTAACAAAATTAGCAATCTAAAAGAGTGAATGGATATGAGCGGCAAACACATTAAAAAAGAACACACCGTTGAACCAGGAATAATACATAGTCATGAAATAACTTACAATATATAAATTACACTTTCTGCAATAGGAAAATATAGTTTCAAGCAAAAAATTTCAATAAGCAAATATAGAGGCAAAAGAGAAGTATAAATGAACTGAAAATTATAATGAAAACCCATCACCTTTGGATATAAGCACATAGCCTTCTTATGTGTAAGAAGGTAAACATCTGCTTGCCTTCTTCTTTGTCAACTGCTGCATATATACAAAGATCCTAGGCTATAATAAAGTTAACTAAATATACACCTAACCATAATGGTAACTAAATATTCTTCTAATATATTTACAGAGATAAAGATGGTAACTAAATATTTACATATTCTAACACACACCCGCAGTCGAAGCAGGAGGTTTGCGGACGCTTAGGCTGTCGCGAAAATCTTCAAATAGAACCAAGGGAAGACCTTTAGTAAATATATCCGCGATCTGATAGCGCGATGGGACATGTAGGACACGTACATGACCACGAGCAACTTGTTCACGGACGAAGTGAATATCCATCTCGATATGCTTAGTGCGTTGATGTTGAACAGGATTGCCGGATAGATATATGGCACTAACATTATCACAAAGACACCAACGTAGCCTTTCGTATTGGACAATGAAGTTCTAGAAGAAGATTGCGTAGCCAACAAGACTCAGAAACTACACTGGCTACCCCTCGATATTCGGCCTCCGCACAAGATCGAGACATGGTGACCTGCCGCTTTGTTATACCCCGCGTTTCAGAGCATGAGTATGGCATGTACCTCACCGTAGTAATGGAGTGTCGGAGACGTCCCATGATGTTTTGAAAGGCACAAGCCATGGAAAGTACGTGACAACGAAGAAATAGGGTGAATTACGACCTCGTAAGTCGTAATCGGGAAAGAGTATTTTGAAATACGGGAACATGGCCATTATTAGTATAATGAATGACAAATATCATTTATGGAGAGTTTCGGAATATTTCGAAATCGAGTAAATTGAAGAAAATAAGTTCGACGAAAATTTGGGAAATGTTGGGCGAATTTTTAGTCAACTTTGGAGGCGCATATCTCATAGTATATGTGGAGTTTTAAGGTGTTTCAAAATTCTAAAATGAATTTCGTCGACTCTAGTTTGTAATGCAATAAACCGCTCGTTGATAGGACATCAGAGTAGAGAATTATAGACGTTACAAACTGAATCGTCGACGCAGTAAACAAAGATTTTCAGCACCGCTACGCATCGTAGCTACGGTGGGAAACCGCCTCAGCCCCTATAAAAAGGGTTAAAACCCCATTTTTTTCATCCAAAAATTTCCAGAAAATTCAGCAACAAAAGGGAGCAAATATACCTCACAAAAATGAGAATTTTGAGTGAAATTTCAAGTAACGAAGTACCAATCGAAGTCCGGGCAACGCATAGTCACGAATATAATTTCGTTTGGAGTTAGAGGAGCATGGGAACAAGAAAATGTTGAAGATTTTTCTACTTTCATAAAAGCAAGGTATGAATCTTCAAATCCCTCTCTTTATTAGGTTTGATTAAGGAATATTTGCAAGAATAGAGTTATAGTTGTTGTGTTGATGTTGTTGGATTATGGATTGAGGGTTGAAGAGAAATTTGGATGGAGATACATATATTTATCTTGTAGGATGTTGAGAATGTTGTTATTGATGTTATTAGTATTAACTTCGACTTCTTTACGGAAATAAAGTTATTAATTAGTCGTATCCCAAGTTGGTTGGTTGGGAAATTTAGAAAACAAGAAAGTGGGCTGTTTTATGGCATATGTTGGTGTTGGAAATGATATTATTACTATTGGTTTTGTTGTTGATGTTGTTGGTTGTTGAATTGGAATTTCGGATAGGCACATAAAATGGGGAAAATGCTGCCCGAATTTCGACAGAATTTAAAAGGACTTTCATTAAGTGTTTAAGACGAGTGTATGACGATGATCCTAACGATATTATGGATGGTTCTATATGTAGATTACGAGGCTACGAATAATTCTTAAGCGAATTGCAAGACAGGAAATAGGTCGAAAGTCGAGAATTTGTCTTCCAGGTATGTAAAGCCTATCCTTTCTTTCTTTTGGCATGTCCTAGATGTAAGTGTTATATCCCGCATTTTGTACGTCGGAATATTTTAAGACGATTGCGGGAAGTTAAGGACAAGGCTATCTTCAAAAATTATCTTAGTGCATAAGTTGGTTATGAATATTATTTGTGAATATTATTGGACGGAAATATTGAGAAAGGCTAGGGGCAAGAAGAGAAATTCGCAAAATGGGCCGTGGAAATAATGCGAAGGTCGGGGACAAAATGGTAATATGGAGAGAAGTCGAGGGTAAAACGGAAATTTCACATGAGTCTCTTGAATACTCCAAAAAGGTCATATTGACCATGTGGAAAAAAAAAAAAAGAAGATGACAAAATAAGTCATCTTTGCCATGGAAAAATAAAGAAAATTCTAGAAATAAAAGGAAGGGAAAGGAAAAGAAAAATCTAGAGAGGGGCATGTGCCCCTCACATGGCCATGAGAATTATATATATATAGATGAGGGAGTTCATCTTTTAACTAAAGAGTGGGAGAAAGAAAGAAAGAACAAAAAAGAGAGAGAGAGAGGGGTGTGTTCGGCCATGGTGGCCGAACATGGAGTAGGGAGAAATGGCCAAGGAAAAATTATTCTCCTTCTAGTTTTCTACTAATTGGAAGATTCTCGTCGACATGGAGTAGTCGATGGAACAAGGCAACCACTCGCTTTGGCCATGGAAAGTCCAAGCCGAATGGAAGGAATAGAAGGAAAAGGTGAGGTTCTATCCTCTTTGCATGTTTTATGAATGTTTTGGACATGTTGTAACGTATGGAAATGGATGAAAATCATGGAAGGTTGTATATTGTTGTGTAGGCCGTGTGTATGTGTGTGTGTTGTATGAAAAATTGATGAATCAATTGCATATAGAAAGTTGGTTGTTGTAATGTATAGAAATAAATGAAAGTGTATGGAATATGAATATTGTTGTTGTGGCCGTGAATATGGGCTGAATTAGAAGGTAATATGATTTTAATACGCTTCCTTGAATTCATGGAAGTAATGTTATAGATGTGTGGAATTGTTGATATAGTTTATGAGTTGAAAGAAAGAATTAAGTCGTTATTGTTTTTGTTGAAATCGGAAGGTGTTGGATGAAGTAGTATGTAGATTAAGTTGTTGGAACGTTATGTAAATTGAATCGAAATGAATTGAATATGAATTGAATGTTGTTTGTAAGATTGTTGACATTGTGGCCGAGTTCCATTCTCGGGTTGTTGTTGATTGAAATCGGCCAAGTTAAACTTGGTGGCATGGTATATTTACAGGGGAAATGCTGCCGAAATTTCGGCAGACAAAGTGTTACTTTGAAAAATCAACTCATAAATGCCCCTAACTAAGGTTTGGTAAATGCGACCATTTGTAGATTTTTGGCGGATTTGGAGCTCGAATTTGGAGAAGCGTAAGAAGCGGAAAAGGTATGTAAGACCTTACTTTCTTTCTTTGGCATGTCTTAGACGTATAGGCTTGATTTCGCGCCTCGGGGACTTCCCTAACTCTAGAAATCCGAGATTGAAGAATAGTTACTATTCATCCAGTGGCATTGAACCAAAAGTGCTTGAATAGTGAAAGAAAGGTCGAAACACCCTAGAGCTTGCAAGAATAAGACCCGATCACCCTAAGGCTTCCATAAGCAACATTATGAAACGTGTTCTACGTAAATTGTGTACGCCGCCTCATTCGACCGAGGCGGGCCCACTATTTCCCGATTCCCTCCCCGTTGTCCTATTGGGCTTATTTTCCATTCTATAGCTAAGAACACTTATGGACATCCTTCCGACTACTAAATAAAAGTTGTTTTTAACTAAACCCTCGACCCCAAGATATGATTTTCTTTACCAAAAGATTACAAGTGTTTTCCAAAACATACATTTTTCTTTAAAAACTAAGCTTTACAATATTTTTTCTTTACTAAAAGTTTACAAGTGTTTTCCAAAATATACATTTTTCTTTAAAAACTAAGTTTTACAATATTGCCAATTTTTATGACCTAAACAACGACTATGATCCTATGACGACCATGAATCTATAATGTCTAAGATCCTACGACGACTATGTTCCTATGATGACTATGATGGCTATGATTCTATGATGGCTATGATTCTATGGTGTCTATGATTCTATGGGGACTATGATTCTATGATGACTATGGTTCTATGATGCCTATGATTCTACGATGACTATGATCCTATGATGGCCATGATTCTATGATGACTACGATTCTATGACAACTATGATTCTATGATGACAATGATGATGTCGATATGCTATGTCTATGACCCGATATGCTATGCTATGTTCTATGTTGATAGTCTCGCCTTATGATCATCATTCCTCCAAGGTGAGACAAAGCGTCCATGATTACTCCATAATGCGATCGGAGGATTCCGACCTTACGTCACTCCGATAAGTACATGATTTTCCTTGGGTTCCCCCGCATGCTAAATATGAACAAGGGTGGGGGGGATGGGAACTATGTATACTTGGGAAATGGGAAGGAACTATGTATCATTGCCACCGGTCACCGTTTATCATCCCGGACGCGGATGCCCGGACGCGGGATTTATGGCGCAAGTTGGGAGTGTTCGGCTATGCGGGCGAGCCGCTCGCGCGGTACTATGACCTCGATATGACCAAATAAGCATGCATGACATCCGCCCCGTGGGCACTCATATGCACAAAGTTACCCCGCTATCCTATGATACGTTCTATGTTCTCCATGCAAGATATGATTCCTATGTATAGGTCACGGCTGACATGACATGTTCTATGTTTCTATGCGGTTATTGTTCATGTATACATTTCTTACTATGTTATTATTCATGTCTTACATACTCGGTACATTGTTCGTATCGACCCCTCTTCTTCGGGGTCGCGTTTCATGCCGCGCGGTACACCCGTATGACGCAAAGTTAGCATAGAAGATGTTTCGGCGAAGTTGGCAAACTCCGTTTGCTGAGAGTGTAGCCAAGTCAGCGCACACATGCTATGATATCTGATTACAGTTAGAGACTTTGCAGACAGAGTCGTGGATCTAGAGTGTCAGCCTAAGAACAGAGTTCCACTGGTTGATGTGTTTTTATTTTACGGAGCCCTCATATTTGCAAACTGCGTTTACTTGAGAAACGACGAAAAGATTTTGAAAAAAATTTACTATGTATTTTACTTCATTTTGTCTTAAGAATCCAAAGAGTTCACATGTGTAACAAGAGTTAGCGGGTTCGCTCGGCTCCGTACACGGGGTCGGGTGCCCATCACACCCTGATCAAGATCGGGGTGTGACAGTAAGTATGATACGATACGAGCCTCGGGGTAACTCTACTCCTAAGATCCGAGCATGTCTACGATTCTTATTCACTTCTTGATGATTGGCACTCTTAATATAGTCGAACTATGGTCCTTATGTCTTTTGTATGATTGGATTTCAAATGTTGTATAAAGAGTTTTTGCTCCAAAAGGATTTTATGTCGTATAATGTCCCTAACTTTCATATATGGTCTCGGATTGCTATGATATGTTTGTAGAGAATTCTATAATGAATAATGCCCGTAACTTTCATAGGCGGGCTCGGATTGGCTTGATACATGTTTATGATCCCTGAGACGTTATGTGACGTATTTCGTAATGATATTTCAAGAGTCCTAAGTGTGACTATTATTTGGATACTCGAGCGTTGATTTGTCTACTTATCTATCGAGTCTGAAATGATGATTTATATGCATATGGTTTCTCACTACTCTGCTCGTGCTAGCTGTTATTACTTCTTTCACTGAGTCCCGGGCCAGGGCATGTATTCGTGCACAACTCCACTGCATTATTCACCGTGTCCCTCACTAGAGGGCCGGGGCACGTTATATGTATATGATGATCTTCACCGCGTCCCTTTCTAGAGGGCCGGGGCACGTTATATGATATGATGATGATATGATGATATGGGGGAGGCGGCCAGGATGGCATATGATGACTTCATTCACCGCGTCCCTCACTAGAGGGTCGGGGCACGTTATATGTACATGTATATGATGATTTTATTTACCGAGTCCCTCACTGTAGGGCGGGACACGTTATACATGCATATGTACTTGATGATTATTTACTTATGTCACTCGGTCCCAAATGGGCATATGATATTGATACGCATGATTTATGTTTCGGAGGCAAGCCTTATAATTTTCTATACTCCTTACTTGATGCGATTCGGTCGCTTTTCGCATTCCATGCTTTACATACTCGGTATACATATTCATCATCGACCCCTTTCTTCGGGGGTCGTGCGTTTCATGCCCGCAGGTACAGACGATCGTTTTGGTGATCCGCCAGTTTAGGACATCCATTCTGCTGTCTTGGAGCGCTCCCTTGTTCCGGAGCCTATATTTTGGTACAGACACTTCCATTGTATATGCATATGTCTATTCAGGGGTACGGCGGGCCACTGTCCCGTCATATGATTCTGTTGTTACTCTTAGAGGTTTGTGGACACATGTGTGGGTTGTGAATAGTTACTGTTCGGTTATGTCTGGGTGATTTATGCTTTGGGGCGGTCCTATCCGCCGTGGCAGCCTTATCGGCTTGCATATGTATAGATATTTTGAATGTGCATGTTATGATAGCTTGCCTTCGTTTATGTATAAGTTCTTAGTATGCTAGTTGTGGACTGACTATAGTAACAGGTGTGTACGAGTGTCCAGCTCGGGCACTAGTTACGGCCTACGGGTTGGGTCGTGACAAAAGTGGTATCAGAGCAGTTCGTCCTCGGAGTGTCTACAAACCGCGTCTAGTAGAGTCTTGTTTATCGGTGTGTTGTGCACCACATCTATAAACGGAAGCTACGGACATTTAGGATGTTACCTTTCTTTCATATCTAAGATCGTACGATAGAGCCAAGTCATAGGAAATGAGATTCCTTATACTAACCTTTGATTTCGGCGGAAAGGACGACATCGACAGAAGGAAATGACTGACGATATTGGAAGTTACAAAGCACGCAGGTAAGCAAATGTACGAAAGGTATATGTCGAATAAGGTATTGAAGTACGATCGAAATGTAAAGTTGAAAATCGAAAGGGAAAGTAAACAGGAAAGTGTAACAGGTGCAGTTTGAGTTGAACAAGAACATACGAGGTAAGTTCATCATTTTCGTACTGTTGTTGATATTGGGAGCCCTGTGTGGCTGTGATATGATATGATATATATATATATATATATATATATATATATATATATATATATATATATATATATATATATATTTTGTGAGGCATACGTGTAGATTTTGAGATAGTAAGAAACACAGAGGAAACTCTATCAAAATTTTTCTGGAAATAAAAAGAGAATAAGAGATAGGTTTGTAATATGTCTTGAAAGGTCATGCCAACAGAATGATAAGATTTGACTAAGGCGAGTATGGGCGACCTCGAGAGATAAGTTAACTATTTGAATTGATGGTAATAGTAATTAGGAGGACGATATCGATATGGTAAAAAGAATTTGGAAAGGGCTTGTAATACTAAGAGCTGATTTAGAAAAGGCTGGCAAATCTTGATGGAGTGCTATATTAAGGTACCAACTGAATTGATAAGCAGGGATAAATTATGACGAGTTTATAATTAGAAGAAGTAATAGTATGATTAAGATAAGGGTACAGAGGAAAAAGAATTGTGACGGATATGAATGTATGATAAGACAGCTTGTGAGATATTAAGGATAAGATTGACCAGAAAGGGTAAAAGGTTAAGAAGTGTTACACTATAAGATTGATTACGAACAGGATATTATGTGAATATAATAAGGATTGTTATGAAAATGAGCAAAGCCTAGCGAGGAAGTGACTAAAAGATATGACGTGATCTATGTGACTAAAGTATAAAGGTGAGCTATTGATAAAAAAAAAGGGGATTTATGAAGTTCTTCTATAGGGAGAGTTCAGAATAGAGATTATGAGATAACGGAAATGATAGCGAGCACAAAAGAAGAAGGGGTTAATTGGAAGAAGAAGATGAAAAGAAAAGCGGGCGAGATAACAGTGCGGTAATAGACTATGACATGTATAACCGAGAACACGAGCAATATCAGTGACGGAACTGTGAAAGACCAAATTATAGAAAGATGAGCAACGAGGTAGAATGAGTGCTAGGAAATGACTGGTATGATAAGAACAAATAGGGATGAACAAAATATTTCTTGAAAATGAGAAAGGGATTATGTAGAAGTAGTATTTTCCGAAGGATATAGAGGTATTATAAAATTCCTCGTGCGCAGAAAAGAAGGATGGACATAGACTGGAGAAATATGGTAAGGGAATACTAAAGGAAGCACCCAAGATAGACGTAATTAAATGAGTACGAATATGGAACGATAAGGGAATATATAGTTATGAATTTAAAGGTGTAGTACGACGACATGGTGATAAAATAAGACCATGATTGAGACGAACCTGGTGTGTTTTTGAGTAAGTTAGAAGCCTGTGTTGGGTACACAGTAAGGGTAAAAAGGCATAAAGTATAAAGGGGTACTGCGTGCACACGACTTCACCTCGAAAATAATGGAATCTTTACGCGACAAAGACGGTGGGCTTAAGGAACAGATGGTGCAATATAACTTCATCAAAAAAACAGATGATATAAGTTGAGATAAAGATACTATTTCGAGAGAACTTTGGATACTTATCGTTGGAATATAAGTGCCACCTAACTGAGAATTTGGAATGACCACAAGTATTAAATAATTATTGATTGGAGTAAGTGGAATGTAGCCTTGGAGGGGTTGCTACATTGGTTGAATTACTCAAGTACGAATTATCACATAAGATTTGATACTATATATGGAAAGGTTCTCATCGCTTCACAATTTGGTTAAGGCTTCGCACATCGATAATCAAAGTTATGTGTTACAAATAAAGACACGAGTATGATACAGTATACCAAGTGAGTTGGGAAAAAAAACCCAGATGAAATTGAGATTGAAAATAGGGACATAGAACGGAATATAAACAGATAATGGTATAAGTACACCCTTAAGGGGGGAAGCGGGTGCGAGAGATGCAAGTGTAGGATGGAGACAATCGACACTACAATATATTTGATATGATACTTAGACTTCAAGTGAGATCCCTTGCAGAAACAAGTTAGTAAGACCTGAAAGCTAGCAATAAACGGATAGAAGTCAGGATACTACTTGAGACCGGGCTGAGAATTATTTATAAGGATCTTGAAGGATATGACATTACAAAGTGGGTGCTTATAAAAAGAAGGAATACGACCAGAGAATGGTAACGAGTAAATTAAGAGATATTATAAGGGATAGCAGTACTACCTGAGGGTTGAAAATATCTCCTGCGCCGTGAAGTCGTAAGTCACCGTTTATATTGAATTGCGAGAATATATGTTACAGGACCATATGAATGATCGTCCTGATGGAATGGCTAGTAAAATGGTGCGGAGACGACAATAAATAGTTGAAGAGTAATGGAAGCTAGTTAAGTTTAAATTAGCCGCTGGTGTAGGAGAGCCAAGGACTCAAAGAGGGAAGCACACTCGTATTGAAAGGAAGTTATGATTAAGCAAGATTTTATTTTAGTCTCCGGCTTATGAATTATTCGGTAATGATGTTCGATTAGAGGAGAAGGAAATGGGAGGAAAGATTCAAACAAGGATTTGAAAATAATTTGAATAGTGGATTAGTATGTTGCAAGTATAATCTTGCGATAGGGGATATAACTAAAAGAGATGGACACTTAAGGAATTAAGAGGTTCGCTTGGTTGACAAATCGAAATGACAGACAATAGGCTCAAACTATGGGAAAGGCTTATTAAGCGATAGTCGGCAAAGGTTAAAAGTAAAAGGAGAGATCCAAAGGAAATGATCAACGGATATTGCGTTTGATTAGATCCATCGGGTGACAATGAAACCTCGTGGAGCAAGCAATATGATGGCTCTTATTGGAAAAGGGACAAATGAAGGTTACAGACAAAATCAAGAATGAAAAGATCTGAATTAGCCGCATGATTATGAATCTTGGTTATTTTTCGACAAACTTTTGGATTCACCCCTAATTGTTAGCTGAACTAAGGATCAGAAACCTTAAGAGTAAATTAAAGGAAATGGATGGTTAAAGAAGAGTTTTGAGATGTTTTTGATATAAGTACAAGAATTATCGTTAGTTAATCAGCTACCAGAAGTTCGATTGAAGGAAAGAGAAATTAAGCGAGGCATTACGGTGTTAAATTAGTTGAAGGATAAAGTATCGCAAGAATTAATTCAACTGCTATAGAAAGCAAAGGGTGCTAAAATGGGATCATCTTTGAAGTTATGTTTAAGGAAGTGAGGATAAGAATAAGTCAACTCCAAGGAGATGAAGGCTTGGGATATCCGTGGAACGTAAGAAAAATACGGAGGATTTAAGAGAACAAGAATTTCTAAATAAAAAGGAAGGTGGCATCAAAAATGAGGTAAAAGTATGTAGTAATCACTGCATGAAGAGGGCATACAAGAATGTGAACAACGAAAGTTGAAGAGACAATGAAGGCGGAAAAGCATGGAGAGTTAGTGGACAACCAAATAATAAGAAAAAGGGATGGCCTTGAGTACAGGCGTAAATCTTGACTACAAAAGAAGAAGAATAGATTGCACAGTTCGAATAAGTTCAGTTTTAACGGGCGAGTAAGACTGGTAAAAGTAAGTAAGGTAAATGCAAAATACGGGTAAAAACATTGATATCTACCTCAGGGGGAACTCTGCCTCAACATTCGAGGACGAATGTTTTTAAAGGGGAGGAGGATGTTATACCCCGCGTTTCAGAGCATGAGTATGACATGTACCTCACCGTAGTAATGGAGTGTCGGAGACGTCCCATGATGTTTTGAAAGGCACAAGCCATGAAAAGTACGTGACAACAAAAAATAGGGTGAATTACGACCTCGTAAGTCGTAATCGGGAAAGAGTATTTTGAAATACGGGAACATGGCCATTATTAGTATAATGAATGACAAATATCATTTATGGAGAGTTTCGGAATATTTCGAGATCGAGTAAATTGAAGAAAATAAGTTCGACGAAAATTTGGGAAATGTTGGGCGAATTTTTAGTCAACTTTGGAGGCGCATATCTCATAGTATATGTGGAGTTTTAAGGTGTTTCAAAATTCTAAAATGAAATTCGTCGACTCTAGTTTGTAATGCAATAAACCGCTCATTGATAGGACATCGGAGTAGAGAATTATAGACGTTACAAACTGAGCGTCGACGCGAAACGGCATTTACGCGGTACCGCTACGATGCGCGTAGCTACAGTGCGCCGCCTCAGCCCCTATAAAAATGTCACGACCCAACCCCGTAGGCCGCAACTAGCGCCCGATCTAGGCACTCGTGCACACTGCCTTATCATTAATACTCGATCATAGCGAGCAAAGTAGAAACGTATACATACGAAAGGTACGACACCGCGTATACATATACATACATATACCATATGTACGGACGAAGACATACGGATCACAAACATAGCGAAACGCTTGCTACCCACACCCACGTTTATGTCTACAGGCCTCTAACAGTAATAACAGAATCATATGACGGGACAGGGCCCCGCCGTACCCTGAATAAATATATACACACATAACAAAAGAGTCTGTACCAAAATCCTGGCTCTGGACAAGGGAGCTCTCCAAAATAGCTGAGTAGGGATCCTAAGCTAGCGGCTCGCCCAATCGAGTATCTGTACCTGCGTGGCATGAAACGCAGCCCCTGAAGGAAGGGGGTCAGTACGGAATATGTACTGAGTATGTAAAGCACAGAATGAAATAAGTAGAACCATAACCGTACTGGACTATGTCGAAATAAGTATAGAAATCAGGAAATCAAAAACTTGCACATGTGAATCATATATCATGTATGTCCATATCACATCATCAAGTCATTATGCACATATAACGTACACACACACCGGCCCTCCAGTGAGGGACTCGGTAAATAAATCATATAACCATCATATATAGTAATCGTGTAATCATATGCATATGCCGTACCCGGCCCTCTAGTGAGGGACTCGGTGAATAGGATCATCAAATGCCATCCTGGCCACCATCCCCATCACATCATCACATCATATATGTATATATATATATATATATATATATATATATATATATATATATAAACGTGCCCCGACCCTCTAGTGAGGGACTCGGTGAACAATGCAATGAGGCTCCACGAATACATACCCGGCCCGGGACTCGGTGAAAGATATATTAAGCTTGCACGAGCAGAGTAGTGAGGAAACCATATGCAATATAAAACAAACAATGTTTGCCAAGACTCGAAAGAACAATCCAGACGATAGATCATTTAAAGGAAATCAGCCAATAGCCATAAATCATACCTTTCGGAGTTGCGACGAATTATGTCAAAGACAAAACCTTTGGGATCGTTTGTACATGGAAAAATATATCATAGAACCCAATAGAATAGTCAAAACGATCACTTTTTAATAATCGGAACTTAGTCAAAAGTCGTACTTGCATAACGCTCAAAATAAGTCAATTAAGTCAACGTGGAAAAAATCTCGGAAATTGGGGGCCCACCTCGAGTTAAGTCGAGGTGGCGTACGTAAAATGACGAACATTAGGCTTTACGGAGCCACCTATGAAGGTCTCAAGGTAATTCGGTTCTATTCGTGAGAGTTATAGATGTTTAAGCTATTTTTCCAACAAAACATAAAGTATCTAATTCAATTCCATTGAATGAAAAAGGGCCAAATCTAAGCTCGGATTCCTAGGAGTAGAGTCATCCCCGAGGCTCGTATCAAAGCCTATTATGTCTAGGACATGCCAAAAGGATAAAAGGTGAAGCTTTACATACCTTATTCGTCTCCTCGCTTGTCCAACTTAAGTCCCGATTTCCTCAAAATCTACAAATGGTCATAGTTACCAAACATTACTATAGGCCTTTTAGGAATGCAATCTTAACTCAATATTTGTCTCAAGAAATTTGGGCAGCATCTCCCCTATAAATGCGCCATCCCGAGAATCCAACTTGGCCAAAAATACAACAACAAATCCGAGAATTTAACTCGGCCACAATATCAACAACGACAACCACAACAACACCAACAACATCCACAATCGAATTAAGACACATTCTAGCATGAATAGTATTCCTTTCTATATAGCGCGACAACTTCCAATCTAATATCAATGTTTTCATATTCATCTACTAATCAAGATCACTCCAATACAATTCGAAATCATTTCATATCATTCTTACAAAATATTCACAAAATATACAAATTTTTCCACCAAAACCATAATTCATCCGAAACTTCTAATCTTCAACATACATATTCATAACACATTTCCATCTTCCTATTTCATCAACCATAATCATAACTTGTACCTTGAAAACTTCATTTCCATAATATCATAAAATCATCCTAAAATGACAAAATTTTTCTACATTCCATTCCAATGCCTACTTAAACCATTTTACTTTCATTCACATTATAAAGGTCCAACAACACAACTAACGCATTAAACAAAATTAATTCATTCCCCTTCTACTTCCATGCACCACACGGCCATACCCTATATTTCCAACTTCAACCAAATTCGTTCAACTTCCACTTCCAATATGAATTCCACCATAACCACAACTAGATTACAACATAAAATTCAACTCATATTATCTATACAACAATGCATACACACACGGCTACATACTTACATACATGCCCACTTTGTAAACTTCCATATTTCCATAGTTTCCACTCATTTCTACATACTACAACATAAACAAACCTTCATAACATAATAAAAAGGAATAAATCCTTACCTTTCTCTCCAATCTTCTTCACTTGACAAAGTTGTAAAATTGATGAACCAAGCTCCTTATCTCCCAAAATAGTTACACCAAGTTGTAAAGGACCCTTGAATTAGTGGAAATACCACAAGAAAATAATTTTGGAGGAAGATTTTAAGGAGCTAAAATTTGATGGTCATGGCCGAATGCCATGTTTCTCTTTGCTCTTGTTCTTTGTTTTGTTCTTGCTTTCTAATTTTCTTGAATCTTCTATACATAATGCCCCCTTTATATTAATTATCACATGGATAATTAATAAAAATCCATGGGCTTGGGCCATTGTATGGCTTGGCCACCCCTCTCTCCTTTGGGCCTCATTTTTCTTTTTATTTATTTTTAGCCCAATTCATTAAGATCTTATTTTTGTAATTCACGAAACTAATTTCCAAAATTTCAATTTCGCCCTTAGCCTTCCCCGATGCTTCCGCGTCAACACTTTTCATAAGCAACATATTTATTGGCTAAAATCAAAATATTGTTCTACCTCATACAAGTCGCACTTATTTCAATTTCTTCGAATGTTCAAAATTACGGGATATAACAAAAAAGGGTTAAAACCCCATTTTTTTCATCCAAAAATTTCCAGAAAATTCAGCAACAAAAGGGAGCAAATATACCTCACAAAAATGAGAATTTTGAGTGAAATTTCAAGTAACGAAGTACCAATCGAAGTCCGGGCAACGCATAATCACGAATATAATTTCGTTTGGAGTTAGAGGAGCATGGGAACAAGAAAATGTTGAAGATTTTGCTACTTTCATAAAAGCAAGGTATGAATCTTCAAATCCCTCTCTTTATTAGGTTTGATTAAGGAATATTTGCAAGAATAGAGTTATAGTTGTTGTGTTGATGTTGTTGGATTATGGATTGAGGGTTGAAGAGAAATTTGGATGGAGATACATATATTTATCTTGTAGGATGTTGAGAATGTTGTTATTGATGTTATTAGTATTAACTTCGACTTCTTTACGGAAATAAAGTTATTAATTAGTCGTATCCCAAGTTGGTTGGTTGGGAAATTTAGAAAACTTGATGTGTGGGCTGTTTTATGGCATATGTTGGTGTTGGAAATGATATTATTACTATTGGTTTTGTTGTTGATGTTGTTGGTTGTTGAATTGGAATTTCGAGATAGGCACATAAACAGGGGAAATGCTACCCGAATTTCGACAGAATTTAAAAGGACTTTCATTAAGTGTTTAAGACGAGCGTATGACGATGATCCTAACGATATTATGGATGGTTCTATATGTAGATTACGAGGCTACGAATAATTCTTAAGCGAATTGCAAGACAGGAAATAGGTTGAAAGTCGAGAATTTGTCTTCCAGGTATGTAAAGCCTATCCTTTCTTTCTTTTGGCATGTCCTAGATGTAAGTATGTGTCACGACCCAACCCCGTAGGCCGTGACTAGTGCCCGAACTGGGCACCCATACGCGCTCACGAACCAGATTCGGCATACAAATGACTCATACATAAATCAGTATCAAACGTGGCTCCAAACCGACGGATACAAAACATATACTACACAGAAGCTGGCAAGGCTATCATAATATACATAACATAGCAAAGCATACATACACGAAGCCGACAAGGCTGCCACGACGGATGAGCCGCCCAAACACAACTTACTCAACGCATCCGAACAAAACTGTACATAACCCACATCTATGTCTACAGACCTCTAATACCGAACAACAGAATCAGATGACGGGACAGGGCCCGGCCGTACCCTGAATAAACATAAACATATACATCGGAGAGTATATACCCAAAATATCGGCTCCAGAACAAAGGAAGCACTCCGAACAGCAGAATGGAAATCCTACGCCGATGGATCACCAAAACGTGTATCTGTACCTGTGGGCATGAAACGCAGCCCCCGAAGAAAGGGGTCGATGTACGAATATGTGCGAGTATGCAAAGCGAAGGTACGAAACGTGAATCGAGTCATGATCGAAACAGAAGTACAGAAAGTAGACATAATAACTGAAGTATCAAAGCGCTTGCGTCTGACATACAAATCATACATATGAGGTACAGAAGGCAAACATAATGATCATCATATACATACCGTAACACATCATAACATCATAACCAATCATATGAGATGCCATTAGCCAATGTGGGATTGGCCTAAACCAATGTGGGATTGGCCTAAACCAGTGTGGAATGTTACCTCACCATTGGGTTTGCCCCACCACCGGCTCCGATTCCAATTGATCATATTACAGAATGCATACAGATAACATATTACGTAACATATACATACGATGCCGTCGAAAGGGGCTCGGCGTACCGGCCACATCATAACATCATAATACATACCCGGTTCCCGGCCAAAAGGGGCTCGGCGAACCGATCTGATACCAACTGATCATATCATCATACATCATATCATATCATCATATATCATATCGGACTTCGCATCATGTTCATATTTCGAAATACACATCATACTTCAGAATATAGCATAGTGCGTACGATAACTTAACCGGCCTGGGACTTGGCGAAAAATGTAATAACAGAATACACGAACAAAGTTATGAGTAACCAAATACAGTTTAAAAAAATTTCAAAGACTTAATATGTTAATCACACGAACCATCGTTTATAAGCCAAAACGGTAGTCAAATCAGATTTTCTTCCGAATATCACTCGGGGGCATATCAAACCGAACTTTAGAAATGATAGTTACGTACCAAAATCATGTGCATAAGATCATCATAGACTTAAAAGGTAGGTAAACTGATCATACTTGAAATCGGGATAATCGTCATATCATATTCTTGCAAAAGTCATCCGAAGTACGTAAAGGAAAGTCGCGGGACCCACGGACGGGTGTCAACCCGAGCCGGGCCCGCCTATGAAAAACATAGTCATCATACATCATGGGATCATTTTTGAGCATATCGAAGCGATCCGGTGCTGTCTGTGAAAATTATAGACTTTCGTAGTTTTCGGAATCATTTAGGAACAAAACTCTTTTAAAAACCAACTTTTATGCAACTTTTGAAACTTAGTCATACAAAAGACATAAAACCCATATTTCATCATATCAAACATACGAAGACTAAGAACCAAATAAGAATCACAGACATGGTCGGATCGCGAGAGTAGAATTTCCTCGAGGCTCGAATCATAGCCTATTTACGACTAAGGCATGCCAAAAGAAGGAAGGGTTACGCTTTACATACCTTGATCGCTCCCAACGCTAATCCAGACTCAAGCTAATTCCAACCTACGTCTCGGGCTGCCCAAGGTCTACAAATAAATCATAATATGCCAAACATTAGCTATAGACATTTGGGCATTTAATTCCAAATTAGCCCTTAATTCTACAGAAATTTGGGCAGCATTTCCCCTGTAAATAGGCCACCCCGAGAATTTAACTCGGCCAAAATCAACAACAACAACCAACCTAGCAACATCAATAACCAATCCGAAAAGCAATATAACATTAATAACTCTCTTTTACATCATTCGGCAACTTTCAATATATTCGATTCAACGACTTACGTTCAAGCCAACATCAACGCTTTTACATTCAATTACCAATCCGAATCCATACTAGCAACATTTAATAACATTTCAAACAATTCATACAATATTTCCAACAATCCAACAAGGCTCCAATTTGCCCGAAAACTGTCCCCAAACCCGAGACACAACTATGGTCCATTTCTAACTTCCGAATCATGATTTGTATCAACACTCCACACTATAACGATATCATTCTCATAAATATACAAATTACATCAAATGTACAATAACCTCCAAATCAGTCCACAACAATTACAACACCAATTTGAGTCATTAAACTCTCATTCTCATCATGAAATTCATACGACACCAACTAAAACGTTAAGTAGAATTAATCCATTCATCGCCATATCATATGACCCATATTCGGCCAACACTACACATGCACATATTTATGATTCTCATTCATTTCTCCACTCTACAACAATCACCACATGCTAACTAGACATTAATTCATTGCTTCAACACAACACAACACACACACACCTCACACGGCTATATACTACACACACCACCTTCACTCCAACATGCCATATTTCATGATTTTCACCCATTTTAACATACTACAACATACATACAACCTTTATAACACATAGAACATGATTAATTCTTACCTTTCTTCTTCAACTTCACAAGTAAGCTAGGGTTTGCGATCCACACAACGGATGGTTGGATGACCCGAACAACACTTCCACGTTACTTAGGGACCTCAAATTAGTGGATTTGTATCAAGGAAATAATTTTGGGATGGCTAGAATTTGACTTCAAATTTTGTGGTCTTGGCCGAGAGCCATAGCTTGGAGGTTCTTCAACTTCTTATTTTTTTTTCTAAGTGTTGTAATGAATAAAAGATGACTTAGAAGTCATCTTTTAAGCTCCCATATGAATTGCACAAGTGTCTATGGCCCACACATATGTGTTGGAGCAATTAAAATTGAACACAAAATGTGTGGGACCATCCAATCAAGCCACACGGCCACAAGGCCAATTTTGCATGATTTTCAACTTTCCAATACTACAATTTTGGTCCCAAATTTTCCTAATTGTCCCACACCAACAAATTCATGAACAACTTATGTCTCAAAATCAAATCGAAGGTCAAAAGTCCCGACTTTGTATCCCGGAATGGTTTTGTCTCCAACCTATCATAATGTGCAAAAATGCGGGATATAACATATGATACGATACGAGCCTCGGGGTAACTCTACTCCTAAGATCCGAGCATGTCTACGATTCTTATTCACTTCTTGATGATTGGCACTCTTAATATAGTCGAACTATGGTCCTTATGTCTTTTGTATGATTGGATTTCAAATGTTGTATAAAGAGTTTTTGCTCCAAAAGGATTTTATGTCGTATAATGTCCCTAACTTTCATATATGGTCTCGGATTGCTATGATATGTTCGTAGAGATTTCTACAATGAATAATGCCCGTAACTTTCATAGGCGGGCTCGGATTGGCTTGATACATGTTTATGATCCCTGAGATGTTATGTGACGTACTTCGTAATGATATTTCAAGAGTCCTAAGTGTGACTATTATTTGGATACTCGAGCGTTGATTTGTCTACTTATCTATCGAGTCTGAAATGAGGATTTATATGCATATGATTTCTCACTACTCTACTCGTGCTAGCTGTTATTACTTCTTTCACTGAGTCCCGGGCCAGGGCATGTATTCGTGCACAACTCCACTGCATTATTCACCGCGTCCCTCACTAGAGGGCCGGGGCACGTTATATGTATATGATGATCTTCACCGCGTCCCTCTCTAGAGGGCCGGGGCACGTTATATGATATGATGATGATATGATGATATGGGGGAGGCGGCCAGGATGGCATATGATGACTTCATTCACCGCGTCCCTCACTAGAGGGTCGGGGCACGTTATATGTACATGTATATGATGATTTTATTTACCGAGTCCCTCACTAGAGGGCCGGGACACGTTATACATGCATATGTACTTGATGATTATTTACTTATGTCACTCAGTCCCATAATGGGCTGGATATGATATTGATACGCATGATTTATGTTTCAGAGGCAAGCCTTATGATTTTCTATACTCCTTACTTCAGTACGATTCTGCTTACTGCATTCCATGCTTTACATGCTCAGTACATATTCCGTACTGACCCCCTTTCTTCGGGGGCTGCGTTTCATGCCCGCAGGTACAGATGATCGTTTTGGTGATCCGCCAGTTTAGGACATCCATTCTGCTGGCTTGGAGCGCTCCCTTGTTCCGGAGCCTATATTTTGGTACAGACACTTCCATTGTATATGCATATGTCTATTCAGGGGTACGGTGGGGCCCTGTCCCGTCATATGATTCTGTTGTCACTCTTAGAGGTTTGTGGATACATGTGTGGGTTGTGAATAGTTACTGTTCGGTTATGTCTGGGTGATTTATGCTTTGGGGCGGTCCCATCCGCCGTGGCAGCCTTATCGGCTTGCATATGTATATATATTTTGGAATACTGCATGTTATGATAGCTTACCTTCGTTTATGTATAAGTTCTTAGTATGCTAGTTATGGACTGACTATAGTAACAGGTGTGTACGAGTGTCCAGCTTGGGCACTAGTTACGGCCTACGGGGTTGGGTCGTGACACGCTTGGCGGACCAAGAAATGAGATTATCACCAAGAAAGACACAATAACCAGAAGTCGAACACCTGGTATCTGGACAACCACCCCAATCTGCATCCGTATACGAAATGAGAGTGGTGGGTTTAGATGGATAAAGATGCAAGCCATGATCAAGGGTTCCCTTAATATAGTGCACAATATGTTTGAGAGCATTCATATGGACCTCCATCGGGTTATGCATGAATAGACAAATCTATTGCACAACATACGAAATGTCTAGTCTCGTGAAAGTGAGATATTGCAGTGCACCTGCCAGGCTGCGATAAAGTGAAGGATCCTTAAATGGTGAGGTAGAAGTGGCACTTAACTTCAGTTTGGTGTCAACTGGAGTGGCACTTGGCCTACAAGACAACATGCTAGCTCGTTCTATGATCTCTTCGGCATACTTCTTTTAAGATAAAAATAAACCACCTGCATGACGAGTAACAGCTATTCCCAAGAAATAACTGAGTGGTCCCAAATCCATCATAGCAAATTCAGAGTTGAGAAGTGTCATGATAGACTTGCGAAGATCATCAGAGGAGGTAGTCAAGATGATATCATCCACATACAAAAGAAGATACGCCATATCAATACCTTTTCGGTAGATGAGCAGAGAATGATCAGACTTGCTGTGGGTGAAGCCAATACTAGAAACATAGTCAGCAAATCGTTTGTACCAGGCCCATGGAGCTTTCTTGATGCCATATAAGGACTTCTTTAGTAAGCAGACATAGTCAGGATGTGTGGGGTCTCGAAAACCCACGGGTTGATGCATGTAGACAGTTTCCTCGAGTTCACCATGTAAGAAAGCATTTTTCACATTAAGTTGGTGAATAGGCCAAGCATTAGAGAGAGCTAGACTGAGAACAGTGTGGATGGTCGCCGGTTTCACCATTGGCTAAAAGTATCACCACAATCCATGCCAATCTGTTGAGTTTTGCCATCACCTACAAGTCGGGCTTTATGCCTCTCAAAGGAACCGTCAGAGTTTTCTTTATGCCTAAAAATCCACATAAATCGAATAACATGGACATTAGGTGGGCGGGACACTAACTCCCACGTCTTATTTTTAATAAGAGCCCTATATTCATCTTCCATGGCCATTTTCCAATTCGAGTCACGTAAGGCAGACACGGGGTTACGAGGAAGAGGAGATTTGGAAGCATGAGTAATGAAGCTGTATTTTGGGTTAGGCTTAACAATACCATGTTGACTCCTAGTGATCGATTTTTGGGCTGGAAGAGGACAGTGGACTGGTGGGCTTGGGCCGGAACTGGTCGTGGGCTGGACAGTGGGGCTGGCGGTAGCATCTGAGGGTGAGGCAGATGTGGCCGTGGGTGGTGGACTGCTAGGACCAGTGGGCAGTGGAGTGTGGTTGCTGGAAGGTGGGCTGGTTTGCGAGGCTAAGTGGTGGATTACATAAGGAGAGGGTCCATCATCCAGAAAGTCATAATGGTGACGATCTAAGGGAGTATGCAGCTTAGCAAATGGAAATTGGGTTTCATTGAACATGACATGACGACTTATGATGATTTTCTTGGATGATAAATCATAGCATTTGTAACCACGATGATGGGATGGATAGCCTAAAAACACACATGGGGTGGAACAAGCTTGAAGCTTGTTAATGGTATTAGATGGGAATATGGGGTAACATAGGCAACCGAACACCCGAAGATGAGAATAGGATGGGTCTTTGTGATATAGTACTTTGAGAGGAGATTGATAGGCTAATCCTTTATGAGGAAGAATGTTGAGGAGGTAGGAGGCCATTTGTAATGCATGATGCCAAAATGAAGGAGGTAAGAACGCATGAGTGAGTAAAGTGCGAACCATGTTGTTGATTGTTCGAATTTTTTTTCGGCCTTTCCATTTTGTGATGAGGTACGAGGACAGGAGAGGCAAAAAGACAAGCCATTAGATTTGCAAAACTCCCAGAATGGACCGTTATCAAATTCCCGACCATTATCGCATTGAATGTTCTTTATTTCTCGTTCAAATTGAGTGCGAATGAAATTTCGAACGACTAAGAAAGTGGGAAACGTTTGAGACTTAGTTGATAAGGGAAATTTCCACAAAAAATTAGAGTAATCATCCAAGAACAAAACATAATATTTGTGGCCCGAAAAGCTCAAAACGGGAGATGTCTAAAGATCACTATGGATAATATCAAACGGCATACATGTTTGTGAATGAGATGCAACAAATGGAAATTTAATATGTTTTCCAAGAGTCCAGGAATGACAAACATGAGATTTAATCGGTCCATTACATTCAATAAATTTATTTAGCCTAAGGGAGTCGAAAATAGGTGCTCTCGGATGACCTAAGCGATCATGCCACATAGATGAAGTTAAAGCTGCAAAAGAAGATGGTGGTGTGGTGGTGATGGGATAAAGCTCGCCCTGACTATCACATCTCATTAGACGCATCCCCGTCCGGTAATCCTTCACAGAAAAACTAAAAGGATCAAATTCAACAGAAACTGAGTTATCTATAGTGAATTTTTGAACTGAGACTAGGTTCTTGATAAGATGAGGAGCATGAAGAACATTTTTTAAAGCTAAAAGTGGGTTGGGGGGAGCCAAGTTGGTATGACCATAACCACGAATTGGAATTGAATGATCATTTCCGACAATTATACCACGATTATTGCTCAAATTAAAATAAGACGAGAGATTACCTTGCGCGGATGTCATATGAGAAGTAGTTGCGGTATCCATGTACCAATTTGCATCTGGAGGAGTGAGCCCAAGTGTGTGCATCGGCCCTCGATGTCGGTTGGAGTGGGCTGAACGTTGGTAGAGTAAGCTTGTGGTGGACGTGGCCAAAGTATGTCAGCTTGCCTCTGTTGAGTGTTAGTCCTGGGCCTTGGAGTGGTTGGATACGGATAAGGAGGCACATGCCACGGCATGAAGGGCCACTGCCATTGCTGTGCATTCCCCATCCAAGGCTGTTGCCATTGTTACTGCTGGTCATGGTGCTGCTGCCAGCTACCGCGTCCACTACCGAAACCACCACTGTTTCGGTTGCCACTGCCCCTATTGCCACCGCCTCTGCCACGGTTCTTTCCACCATTGTTTCTACGGTTTTGATGCTTTTTACCACTGTTATTCTGACAGTTTGGGTGGTTATTTCCAGAAGAGAGATTATCGTCGTAATCCCGAGCAAGCATGGCAATAGTGGATCCCGTGGCAAGCTATTTGGTAAAGCCTATTTCTTCAAGAATGAGCATGGAACGGGCTCGATAAAAGAGAGGAAGGGGATTGCTTTGACGGATGAATGTGCCCACCGCCTTATAGGCGTCAGTGAGTCCGGCTACCATTTGAAGGACGAAGCGGTTGTTGGAGACTGGAGCACCGACGTTCTTGAGTTGATCGGATAGAATCTTGAGTCGTTGACAATACGCGGAAGCATTAGGGAAGTCCTCCATATTGGTGTGAGAAAATTCATGCTCAAGAGTGATGGCTCGAGAATTTTTGTTGTCCTGGAATATGTCACACAGCCTATTCCAAGCATCCATGGCCGAGGAGTCGGGTTCAAGGATAGTATGCAATAGGTCAGTAGAGATGGTAGCATAAATCCATTGAAGAACCGTGGCATCAAGAGTCAACCATAACTCTTTTTCAGCATCGGTTTTGGGCACCTTTTCTTTTCCGGACTCCGGTGGAAGGATATGGTGGAGGACTCTGTGGGATTTGACGTGGATTTTGAAGAGTTCCGCCCATGTCCCATAGTGGACGTTTTCCATCTCAAGAGTAATAGAGATGTGATTTTTTATGTTGGAGACAGCCAAAGCTGGGTGGAAGAAGGACTTGGTGGAATCAGATGAGGAGGAATCAGTCATGGTGGCTAATTAGAGGAGAAAGAAGATGAGGATGACGCAGGGATGGCGGAAGAGAGAGGAGCAGAATCGTGCCCTAGTCTGATACCATGAAAGAAGGTAAAAATCTGCGTGTGTTCTTCTTTGTCAACCGGTCCATATATACAAAGATCCTAGGCTATAATAAAGGTAACTAAATATACACCTAACCATAATGGTAACTAAATATTCTTCTAATATATTTACAGAGATAAAGATGGTAACTAAATATTTACATATTCTAACATTATGCAGTACTGATCCCCACCTAAAGATCCAATTTTTATTTTTTCTCTATATTTCCTCTCTTCTTAAAATCAAAGAACTAAAACTTCAACTCAAAATGGAGGAATGCTGATGAACCGAAAATGAGAGAACAATTGCATGTCTCACAATTAAGAAATTCATTTTCATAATATAATACTAATTAAATGAGAGAACGTTACATGTTCACAATTAAGAAGATATTTATTCTTAAAATAATACTAACATAAAATTGATCTTCACCTATCAACAATATCCAATTTAGTCCGTTGTAGTTTTTTCCATGAGAATAGGGAAAGATAGGGTAGGTGAAAGGTGAAAGGTTTATAACTGATAAAATAAAATGTGTTTAAGAGAATTTAATAGATTGAAGTAATAATAAGGAGTATGATTAATGAGGTATCTTCAATAACTTTTTTTTTTTTTACAGATTTTTTAGACCAAAAAAAGAGAAAAAATCAAAAATTTGAGAAAAGATAAATGGAATCCTTGACGAAAGAGAGGTGCCACATCACTCTTCTTTTTCCTAGCTTTATAATATATATAGATAGATTACAATCACATGTTTGTCTTTAAATAATCTTACCTTGATCACTATTATGTGTTTGAATATATGTGGTACGATATAAGAAAATTATCGCTCATAGTTGGTATTAGTTTATTATTCAAAAAATTCCAAAGTTATCTAACACACAAGTAAGTTATGACAGTTTACGATATGAGATTGCATATGTATTATTTTATTCGGCAGCTATTTAGCCCGTGAATTAGCTGCTCAATTAACGATCACACGAAATCTTTGTGTGAAAAATACTTTTCTCTATGATAAAAGACTCTACACATGCATTACTAAAGTTCTCATTAATCTGTGAATGTCTGCAATTAATTGTACCTTGGTCACTGTTCATATTAAGGGAGTGATGATCGTCATATTTATTTGGTTATCAACATTAGATGCATCTTCAGTAAATGTTAACGGTTATAATAAGAGATACATATTTGTTTCATTACTAAATGTTACTTACGGAATTGCAAGAAACACATGACTATTAGAATGCTAATAAATATTTTCATAAAGGCTTATTATGACTAACCATTTAACTTTATAATGGTTAAATTAAGTGACAATACGATTAAAGTATTATTAATTATGGTTGGTTACATGATCACTAAAAGGGAAAATATTTTCAAATGCCTACTATGTATATTACTGATGAACTGCTCTATTGTTTGTAAAAATATTATTCTTTGTAAGTTTTCTAATAATGTGAAAAAGTTGTAGTTCACAACTATACAAGGAAAGAATAAGCTTTGAAAGCCCTCATCAGGTAAGCAGCATGTTATTTTTCAATATTTTATGACATTCAATTAATCCATAAGATTGAAAATACATGAATATTGATCTAATAGATTTAAGATCAATTATGAAAATGTATAAGAAAATATTCTCAATTTTTATGATATTAAATGTGCTCCTGAAGCAGCATTTACGAGGAAATAAAAGGTTTTAAAATATATTATGAGATTATTACATGCCTAGTTGTGACTAAACAAAATTATGTTACATTCCTTGGAGTGAATGAGACAAATTGTGATAAACATTATATGAGGGTAAGACAGTGAGTTCAAGTCCCAATGCACCATGAGGGTAAGACATCGGGTTCGAGCCTTGATGCACCGTGATGTTAAGATGTTGGGTTAGTGTCACCCCCGGAACCATGGCCTGGGCGACACATGACACTTGGTGCCTTACTGCATGTGACCGAGCGAACCACATGGCTTGCTGAATCATTATGACATGACATGTGCGGAATTATAACGTGAAAATATGATGAGCCTTTATAAATCATAATGTCATAAATATTTAATAAAAATAATTGTGAAAACGTGGATGTGGAAATTACCATACTGAGCCAAAATTGCAATCCGACTCTGAATATCTGACATAACATGACTGACTAACTAGTTTATGAAACCTCTGACATGAATCTGACTGCTAAACTGTTCGTCGGGACAAGGCCCTCGGCATACCTTAAATGCACAACTGACATAAATAGAAGTAAAGACACAATTCCGAATGAGATGGGGCTCACCAAATGCTGATACGAGTAATGTCCTAACAAGCAAATCTATTGTCCTGTAAATCAATACCTACATCGTGAAATGCAAGCCCCCGGGCAAGAGAAAAGGGACGTCAGCACATTGAATGTACTGGTATGTAAAGCAACTGAAAGAATAAGCATAGCACATGAAATGATAATGATAAGAGCTGAAACTGAAACTTGGTCATGAACATGAATATCTGACATGAACATAAATACATATATAACATGAGTAAAACATGGTAAGTAGGAAGAGCATTTCATAACCCGACAACATGATATCACCACGTGGGTACGTGGAGTCTGGTACCTCGCTGGACCAGCAGAGTCCCCATACCTTGCCAGGGTATAAGGTGGAACGTGCCTGATGGATCCATTTAGTGGAAAATTAAGGAATCGTCCTAACTGGGCGGAGCGATCCTTGTCCTACGGTGGCTACGTAGTTTCAGGCTATCTGAGCCTTCTCGGTAATTTGTGCAACTCTCAAAAACATGAACATATATAGTTGGCTAAGAAGCGCATGATTTTCGTGAATTAACTTGTAAGTGACTTGTAATCATGATTTCACGAAAATAACTTGTAGGCATGGTTTCATGAAATAACTTGTAAACATGTATATATCTTGAATCATGGCATAAAGGTAATTATATAATACAATTGCATGAAAACTTCTAGACATGTAGGCTATTCATGAAATAAGTATTTTTATTTTAAAATCATGCATGCAAGAACCCATGGAATACAAGTTATGGGTTTTTATGGATTACGGATAGATTCTCAATAACCAAAATGGAACATCAAGAATACAATAACGAACTATTCATAGAAGCATGGTATATCATAGTATATAGACTTAGGATTTATCATGAACATGGCTAAAACCCTAGTTTTAGGAGTACTTTTGTATAATTATGGAAGAACGTGGCGTGAGGAAGAACAAGGACGTTCCCACACGTAGATTGTAACTTTACATACCTTAATTGCTCCAAAAAATTGAGGAAAATCTGAATCTTTAAAGAAAAATTCCAAAATCTTGAATCTTGAACCTTGAGATGGATTTTCTTGAAAATCCTAGCTTAGGAATAATGATTTCCTAATTAGATTTAATGAATACATGTTAGAATTGACTTGGAATGCTTAGAGTAGGCTTACCTTGATGTCTTGGAAGGATGAGAGAAGAAAACCTTTGTTCTAAGGCTTGGAATTGTGAATATTGAAATAAAAGAACTGAAGGCCCGTATTTATACTAAACTGAGTCGGAAAACTATATGGTCAATTTATACGGTCCGTATAAAGTTATACGGTCCGTATAATATGTCCATATTTAATCATGGTGCAAAACAGAATGTCGAGCTAAAATTTCATGAAATACGGCCATTTTATACGGTCCGTATAAAATTATATGGACCATATAATTCGTCCGTATAATATGACCAGTGAGCGAACTGCTCTGCAATCCTTCAGTAAAATGGCCATAACTTTTTGTACAGATGTCCTCTTGACCTCCATAATATACCGTTGGAAAGCTATTTCAAAGGACTACAACTTTCATTAAGGATGTTTTCCCAAATTCCTTATTAATAAAGGGGCAATAGTCGCTTGAATTAGGCCTTTCTGCAAACTCACTTGAAAACACCCTCTGTAGAGAGGCTTCCGACTTTGCTTTGTCCAAATACTCTTCTTATGACTTGATTAGTTTTCAAAACACTTCCTAAATCCTAATATTGGTTCCATTATACCCTTGCTTTCCGGGTCGGACCCTAGCAAGAATGCACGAGGTGTTACAATATCTCCCCCTTGGGATCATTCGTCCTCGAATGATAGGTCATGGTTAAGAATATGGCTGGACATGTCATGAATACTTGAACGTGATGCAACATGACATGAAACATAAGAGCTTGATATGATTACGTAGGATCATGGTCATGGATCATGAGAACAGAATAGTGATTACATAGAAACATGTACATGAGAACATGAAACTGAGTAGTACCTACATGAACGAGAATCGTGAAACATTTGTCCTCAATTTATGAATAGTGGTTAAGAATTAATACTAACTCTGGAATTTACAAAATTATGGCAGGACTTCCTTCGTAAATCAGACTCTCACGACATTGCTTAAACTCCTGCCAGCTAACTAAAATACCAGCAAAAACCTTACAGGGTATCTTAATACGCATGATGTGATATAACGTGATTACTGAATCTTGAGTGTGGCTAACATGAATACTGAGCTGGCCTGAACATATGGATATTGGCTGAATGATTACATAATTACTATACGTGGGGTTTGGAAGAGAATCTGTAGGCACAAATGACATGATTATTGGAAAATAGGCACGAACATTACATGATTATCTGGGCATGAGGATCATGACGTGGGACATAAATACATGAAAACTGTCTGGCATGAATATATGAGTGCTAAACTATCATGAGATACGAATACGAATACGTGTAAACATAGATATCATAACATGAGATCTAAATGTCGAAACATGATTGTTACCGCAGGAGATTTGTATGCTGAGCGGAGATGAGATCTGAACACTTAGAGGCTTGATCATAGATGTTTGTATATCACCATCACGATTGACATATAAGATATGGGTACGACTTAGGCTTTGAATGTAAGCGCAACTCGGTGCGAATGAGATAGACTTGAGTCATATAATAGGAATATGATCCTAACATATGTATTCATAAAGCTCTAGCGTAGGCATGACATGAATACATCAAATCTGAGTAGAATACTTTTGAGATAAGTACCATAGAATACCTGAAGGGATCTCACTTTGAACTTGGAACATACCTTACTTCGAACCTTACCTTGTTTGCTCTGAAACATAGATATGAATACCTTGGCTTATCTTGCTTGTTATTGTGACCGGATCATAAAGGATTGAGAGAAAGGAATCATTCATACGAATCATATGAGACACTTCGTCTTAGAACATAGACGTGGCATGGGTACATCCAACTGAAGAACATAACATGGAACATGCATACATGGAAACGGGATTAATATAGCATAAAACATGAATACATGAGTAGCATGGCATGGGGCATGAGATACATGGTGTTTACATGAGTACTTCGAAGATATATACCCTGGCATTTGGACATTAGGTTATGAATATTGAAGTGAGAATAGACATAAGTGTGATTTGCATGGAGTACAACTTGTAGGATTCACTCTTGAGTACTTAGAGACATAGGGCACGGATAAGATATCACCTTTGGAACTTAGATATACTTACAGAATGGGACATGGTTCAACATAGTTTACTCTTATTGCTGTGAGTCCACACCCGCGTTAAAAAAAATAAGGCTCATGGAGGAAGGGATCATAGGCATAAATACGTCATTCATCAGGCACCTAAGACATGAGCAGAAAGTCATCTTGAACATAACAGGGCATAGGTACTTCAAAAAAAAAAAAGGGCATCCTTTGTGCTAAGCTATGCGATGGTTTAAAACATTAGCCAGAGGGACATAAGCACGAATTACATCGAACTGTGGGTAGGTCATCCATCTTGATCTACTTTCATCATTGCCTATCCCATTCATTGTTACGATACCGTTATGGGTGGGATGCATGAAGAAATGAATTAGGGTAGGAGTACGTGGCAACATGGATAGCATAATCATTGGGGTCAAAATAAGACATTTACCTTAGGCATTCTTCTCTTATTCCAGGGATAGGTGTAGATCGCATAGGCCTTTTTGTCTTTAAACGTTGACATTACATTCTGCCTGATCCTTATCAAAATCATCATCATATTTGAAAATCACTTAGAAGCTAGAACACGAACGTATAAAAGCACGATAGATACGTGGGACATGAATGTGGTTTTTAACTTTAGACATGAGCACAACCTGATGTGCGAAACATGAATGGACATTTCCTTTGGGTAACTTACCATCGTATGGAGTCTTAATTCTTGTATCTTGAACGTGGAGTGTAATGCTCTAACATAGGCATGATATAGGTATGAAAGGGACGAGCAGAGTGCGTTTGGGCATTAGTACCACATAGTGCATGAATTACTCTGGAATTTGAACCGTTACGCCCTTAAACTAGCTATTCGATCTAGAACTTTATCTCATAACATATTTACCTAGTATTTGAACTCAACGGGCATGACAAAGATCACATTCTATGCACCTTATCTTGGCTAAATGAAGCTGGGATCCTCTGACATAATCTCCTTAACATCTATCACCTTACGAAACACATAATCTATATCAGCACCTTATCGCACGATCTCCCCCTTAATTCAAAAGATAACGTTTGAAGCATATGGATCTCTTAAGTTAGTGATAAGTGGTCGTCTAATTGTTCTGCAAATTTTCTCTAAATTTTATTCTATCTCTAAGACTATCCCATAAAACTTGTCTTTTTATCTCCTTACCTACTTCCTCTATTACCCATCAAAATAATATTCTTGTGGCAACTTACTAACACCATGCCCTCTAATTCAGCCTAAGCCACGTAAACAAGTTAGAACTATTATGAGAGACTCAACATCATCTGATCATATCTTATGATTAAAAGCTTCCTTCTTTTAGTTACATACACAGTCATACTAAAATAGGTCTACATCCTCAAAGAAAATTTAAAATACCCTACACTGAACTTACTTACTATTCTCCATTAAACACCTGTTAGCATCATGTTCGTTGATTCTGTCCCGAACGATAAAGTGAAACGTAGATTATTTCTAACTTCCCTCATCATCTGACCCTATTCTGTGGCCGTATACTATCTCTTCTGTCCTATAGACATGGATCAAACTTAGGGAACTTTCGTCAGTCTTAAATGATAGATTGGAATACTTAACCCCGAACTTTCTATACACTTTAAAATCATATCATACTAGACACATCTGGGGGTAAACACTTAATCACCTAACCTTAGAGGGAACTGTCACATCTTATCATCTTATAGTAGTATCTACTCCTTGTAGTAACTTACTAACGTCATATTCTCTATGTCTGATCTGAATAACTTTAATAATTTAAAACTATCCCCAGAAATTCAATATTGTCTGCTCGCGATTTTCTTATCATACTCAGTCCCTTCTTAGTCATGTACATAGTTCATATGGAAAAAAAATATATCCCTGAAAAAGTCGAGACTTTCTAGTATTACAGGTGGTTTGCTCTTAGGCTATTTCCCTGCTCAAAACTACCGTGGACAGTTTACGCCTGCTGCGGTTAACTTCATAACATGTTACCTTGTAGGGTCTTAAATCTGAACTATCATCCTTATACTATATCTCCATGGTCAAAGAATCCAAATAAACTATCATCCTTATACTATAGCTCCATGGTCAAAGAATCCAAATAAACTTACTCTGTAAGGTATATAACCTACATGTACTACAATATCGAAACTTGTTATACCGAAACTTGTCTTTAAAATGGTACTACCACCTGATAAACACACCATACACCATTTGACAAGTCTTGGGTCTCTAATTTTCCTGCTTGTCTCTTACGCATTCGATACGTTCGGAATTTGATGGAAAGAGAATGTTACTTATTTCCCTAAGCTCCATAGAATGAGTTAGAATAATTCCTAATGACTTTATCTTAAAACAATACATCGATAATGATTAGCTTTACATCTTATTCATCCACTGAGACGAGGCGTATTTGGTAGAATGGAGAACAATGCACGAGTTCAAGTGATTTCTGATAACATAGCTCTAGTGCACGATCTAGAGTTGAAAGAAATGAGACAATCCTAGATGTCTTGGTAGTCAACTGTTTATATGTGTGGCGCGCACACACATATAAAAGCAACCCCACTGGACACGGTTTCAGAGACTCCCTAAGACACTTGAACCTAGGCTTTGATACAAAGCTTTGTCATGCCCCGAACCATGACGTGGACGAAACACAGCACTCGGTGCCTTACTACATGTGACCGAGCGAATCACATGGCTTACTGAATCATTATGACATAACATGTGTGAAATTATAACGTAAAAACATGATGAGCCTTTATAAATCATAATAAGTCATAAATATTTAACAAAAATAATTGTGAAAACGTGGATGCGAAAGCTACCATACTGAGCCAAAATGGCTATCCGACTCTGAATGTCTGACATAACATGACTGACTAACTAGTCTATGAAACCTCTGACATGAATCTGACTGCTAAACTGTTCGCCGGGACAAGGCCCTCGGCATACCTTAAATGCATAACTGACATAAATAGAAGTAAATACACAACCCCGAATGAGATGGGGCTCACCAAATGCTGATACGAGTAATGTCCTAACAAGCAAATTTGCTGTCCTGTAAATCAATATTTACATTGTGAAATGCAGGACCCCGGGCAATAGAAAGGGGACGTCAGCACATTGAATGTACTGGTATGTAAGCAACTAAAAGAATAAGCATGGCACATGAAATGATAATGATAAGAGCTGAAACTGAAACTTGGTCATGAACATGACTATCTCTCTCTCTCTCTCTCTCTCTCTAACATAAATACATATATAACATAAGTAAAACATGGTAAGTAGGGAGAGCATTTTATAACCCGACAACATGATATCACCACGTGGGTACGTGGAGTCTGGTACCTCGCTGGACCAGCAGAGCCCCCATACCTTGCCGGGGTATAAGGTGGAACGTGCACAGTGGATCCATTCAGTGGAAAATTAAGGAATCGTCCTAACTGGGCGGAGCGATCCTTGTCCTACGGTGGCTACATAGTTTCAGGCTATCTGAGCCTTCTCGGTAATTTGTGCAACTCCCAAAAACATGAACATGATATAGTTGGCTAAGAAGCCCATGATTTTCGTGAATTAACTTGTAAGTGACTTGTAATCATGATTTCACGAAAATAACTTGTAGGCATGGTTTCATGCAATAACTTGTAAACATGTATATATCTTGAATCATGGCATGAAGGTAATTATATAATACAATTGCATGAAAACTTGTAGACATGTAGGCTATTCATGAAATAAGCATTTTTATTTTAAAATCATGCATGCAAGAACCCATGGAATACAAGATATGGGTTTTCCTGGATTACGGACAGATTCTCAACAACCAAAATGGAATATCAAGAATACAATAACGAACTATTTATAGAAGCATGGTATATCATAGTATATAGACTTAGGGTTTATCATGAACATGGCTAAAACCCTAGTTTTAGGAGAACTTTCGTATAATCATGGAAGAACGTGGTGTGGGGAAGAACAAGGACGTTTCCACACGTAGATAGTAATTCTACATACCTTAATTGCTCCAAAAACTTGAGGAAAATCTGAATCTTTAAAGAAAATTCCAAAATCTTGAATCTTGAATCTCGAGGTGAATTTTCTTGAAAACCCTAACTTAATTACAATGATTTCCTAATTAGATTTAACGAATACATGTTAGAATTGACTTGGAATGCTTAGAGTAGGCTTACCTTGATGTCTTGGAAGGATGAGAGAAGAAAACTTTTTTTCTAGGGCTTGGAATTGTGAATAATGAAATAAAAGAACTGAAGGCCTATATTTATACTAAACTGAGTCGGAAAATTATATGGTCAATTTATACGGTCCGTATAATATGACCATATTTAATCATGGCACAAAACAGAATATCGAGCTGAAATTTCAAGAAATACGGTCATTCTATACGGTCCGTATAAAATTATATGAACTGTATAATTCGTCTGTATTAGGGGTGGGCGTTTGGTTTTTCGGTTTGATTTTATCAAACTTCGGTTTAGCTATTTCGGGTTTAGTTTTTTGAAGGTGGACACCAAACACCGAACCAAACTAGTTTGGTTCGGTTCTTTCGGTTTCCGTTTTTTAAAGTTTGGTTCGGTTCGAATTTTTTCAATTCGGTTTTTTTAATATAATATTAGAAGCCATTCCATTGACACTAATTCATATTCTCAAAAGCAATAAAACATAAAACTGATAAATTGAAATCAAAATCAAACAAACAGGATACACAAGAATAGAAAACTATAATCATGACATAGGATTACTAGGTATTATATACATACCATAAGAATAATTAAGAAAACACATAAAGGACATACATTAATCCTAAAGAGATATCCTAGTTACCTTTCTTTGTTAAGGATATTTGATTTTTTCAATTGAAGTGGAAATTAGGGATACAAATGCAAAAGAGGACTTATTACAATTGGGCTTTTTTTGCTTTAAACTTAATGGGTCTGGACTATTTTACTTTTTTTGGGTAATGTATTAAATTTCGGTGCGCGTTCGGTTTTTCGGTTCGGTTTTATCAAACTTCGGTTCGGCTATTTCGGTTTCGATTTTTTGACGATGGACACCAAACACCGAACTAAACTAGTTCGGTTTGGTTCGGTTTGTTGAATTTTCAGTCGGTTCGGTTCGGATTTTTGATTTTCGGATTTTCAATTTTCGGATTTTGTTGAACTAGACTTGCCCTTGTAACCTTTCCATATCGTTACTTGCTTCCTTCCGTCGTATGTAAGGCTTACATATGGAATTTCATTCTCCTATGACTTGGCTCTATCGCACGATCTATGATAGAAAGAAGGTCACAATCCTAGATGCCCCGTAGCCTCCTGTTTATGAATGCGGCGCGCTTCACACCATAAACAGGACTCTACTGGACACGACTTTGCAGACAACCCCTAGGACAGACCTGCTCTGATACCACTTTGTCACACCCTAACCTTATTAGGATGTGATGGGCACCCGACCCTTACTTAGGGCCGAGCGAACCCTCAGACTCTTACCGCATACAAAGTCACGCCAAACTTTTTAAATCAAATAAGATAAAATACATAGCAAAATTTTCAGCAATCTCCTTTCTCGTAGCCTTCAAATCGAACAAATTTATAATCATACAAAAGACAATACATAACACAACCGACATATCGGTGATGGAGCCGCACGTACCGACAATCAATACCCCACGACGCCGTAAAGTCTCTAACATACATCCGGAAATCATAACAAACAAACTCGACTTGGCGACCCTCCGGGGAGAATGGAGCTTGCCATCTCTGTCGGAACACCTTCTATAATAACTTCGGCTATGCGGGAGTACACACGTGGCATGAAACGCAGACCCCCGAAGACAGGGGGGGTCAGTACGGAAAATGTACTGAGCATGTAAGGCATGCAATACAGAAAACAGAACCATAACTGAAACAAACAGGACTAAAAAAAATAAGTACATTAGTCAAAATACCAGACGCTTATTTTTCAGACACAAATCAGACATACCTGTGTCAGAACACATATATATCAGAATATTTATTTTTGAATACTTATATCAGAATATTTACATCGGAATGCTTATGTCAAAATATTTAAATCAGATCATTCATACCAAAGCATTTATATCAGAATAGTTGAACCAGAATGCTCATATCTGAGTTACCAGACACTTATATCAAATTCGGAAAAATAGTCAAAGGTTTCCGTAGTTATCTTACGGAAATAAGGCAAATAGAACAATACAATTAAATCTCGGGGACCTGGGCCCCACCTCGGGTCAAGTCGGGTAACGAACATAAAAACGTGGTCATTATGTGCCATTGGATCATCCTCGAAGATTTCAAGGCATTCCGCTTTCATTTTCAAAAGTTACGGACGTTTGAACATTTCTTTACAAAAAGCGTAAGTTATTTAGTTCAATTCTACTGAATGAAAAAGGGATAAATATAAGCTCGGATTTCTAAGAATAGAGTCATCCCCAAGGTCCAAATTCAAGCCTAGTATATCTAGGACATGCCAAGAGGAAGAAAGGGTAAGCCTTACATACCTTTCCCGCTTCCTAAGCTTCTCCAAATTCGAATCCCATTTTCTCCAAAATCTACAAATGGTCATGTTTACCAATTGTGAGTTGTAGCTTCCAAGAGTTCAACTTAAATTCATGTTTGTCTACCGAAATTTCGGCAGCATTTCCCCTATACATATAGCATCCCCGAGACTTAGCTCGGCCCAATATATCAACAACAACAACCCAACAACACAAACAATCATTACAAAACACAATATAGCATAACTAGTCTCCTTTCCAACATAGTGTAATAGTTTTCATTCCAACTTCACATTTTCAAATCAATACCAACCTTCTCATATTCATTTACTAATCAAGATCATTACAATAAAATTTGGAAATATTTCATATCATTTCTACGAAATATTCACAAAGTATACAATTTTTTCACCAAAACCATAATCCATCCAAAACTTCTAATCTTCAACATACATATTCATAACATATTTCCATCTTCCAATTTCATCAACCATAATCATAATTTACATCTTAACAATTTCATTTCCATAATATCACAAAATCATTCTAAAGTGACATAATCTTCTACATTCCAATTCAATACCAACTTAAACCATTTAACCTTCATTTACATCGTAAGAATCACAACAACACAACTAACATATTAAACAAAATTAATTCATTTCCATTTCTATCTCCACACCACATGGCCATAATTCCCACTTCCCAACTTCAACCAAATTCATTCAACTTTCATTTCCAATATAAATTTCACCATAACCACAACTAGAATACAACATAAAATTCAACTCATATTATATATACAACAATATACATACACGGCTACACCCTTACATACATACCCACTTTGCAAACTTCCATATTTCCATAATTTCTACTCATTTCTACATTCTACAACATAAACCAACCTTCATAACATAATAAAAAGGGATTAATTCTTACCTTTTTCTACAATCTTCTTCACTTAACCAAGTTGTCAACTTGAAGAAACAAGTGCTCTTTCTTCCAAAACAATTGCACCAAGTTGTAAAGAACCCTTGAATTAGTGGGAATACAACAAGAAAATAATTTTTGGGATCAAAATTGAAGACCTCAATTCTCCATGGTCATGGCCGTATGGCCCTTTAATTTTTTTCTCCTTCTCCAAGTTTCTTCATCTTTCCTAAAAGATGAAGAGAAATATATCTTATTTATCCCCCCTTTTTTTTCCATCTATCCATATTTATTCTTTAGTCCTTTAAGTAAAGAAATATGGACACTTAGCCTTATTCTTTCTCTCCAAAATTCTAGAAATTTCCATGTATAAAAGATGAATATTATGGCAACTTGTCATCTTTTTTTTTTTTTTTTTTCACATGGCCAATATGGCCCTTTTGGAATTTTCATGAACCTTGTGTAAAATTTCCATTTTGCCCCTCGACTTTCCTCAATATTACCATTGGCCATTTTACAAATTTCTCTTTTTACCCTTGGCCTTTCTCAATATTTCCATACCACCAATGTTCATAAATAATATTCCTAACAACTCGTACATTAAAATAATTCTTGAAAATGATCTTGTCCTTAACTTGCCACGACTTTCTCGAATTATCCGAATGTATGAAATACGATATAACATCCTCTCCTTTAGAACATTCGTCCTCGAATGTTCAACTGATCTTATGAGGTCTTGTAGCACTTCGGGGTCCCGTTTTATGGTCGTTCTTCTCTTTATGCCCATTCCTTATCCTTTACCTTATGCTCCTTGGCCTTCACACGAATCCTCAGTTTATGTCATAGGTTTCCCTTCTGGTACTTGAGAATACGGTGATCCCTTTTTGGTCTAATATAATATAGCCTCCCCCCCCCCCCCCCTTTTAAGGGCTCCTTATATGCCAACAGTTCTTCTTTTCAACTCCGTGTACAACATAGCAAGATTTCTTATAATAAGTTTTTCCTTTTACTTTCCATCGATACCCTCACATATGAGATATCATACATGTTCATATACATATACACATATAATTAGTATCAACTAACCCACAAAATACTTCCAGACGCTATTCAAGCCTATCCAAATTCCAGAGCCGTGACGTACTTTCTGTCTATTCTCTATGTTATATCCCGTATTTTTTTTAACGTCGGATTATTTGTAAGCTGAGGTGGGGCCCACACGTCAAGATTTTTTTTGGAACATGTGAAAAGTTATATAAATCACATATGTGGATTTAAACACAACTCAAGAAGGACCCTTGGGCCAAATCAAAGTGGAAGCCCTCCAAAACGAATATTTTTAAGAAAATGTTTTTCGGGTGACTCGACTTTGAGGGGCAAAAACGGTATTATAAATTTGGAATTTGGAAAAATACAAAGAAATAGAAGTTGTAGATAATTGAATTAGATTTCCAACCATAGGTCGTGGGTTCCCAGGTGACGTCGGTACAAGGAGATATGGACATTTTAAGGTCGAAAGATCAGTGGGCTATGCCCAACTCGGGACCAACCGGGTTGGCCCAAAAGTGAGGTTGGCCGGCCATGGTGTAATGGCCCAAGCCCATGGGAATTTTCCATGTGGCAAATTAATATAAGGGATCATTTAAGTTGTCTTGAAACATTTAGAAACTTCAAGAAATAAGAGAACAAGAACAAGGAAGAGCAAAATAAAAGGGCCATACGGCCAAGCTCTTGAATTTTTGCCCCTTTGAAATCTTCTCCCAAAAATTATTTTCTTGTGGTATTCCTACTCATTCAAGGGTCCTCTACAACGTGGTATAGTTGTTTCGGAGGATAGACCGCTTGTTTTGTCGATTTAACACTTTGGACAAGTGAAGAAGATAAGAAGAAAAAGGTAAGATTTTACTCCTTTTGTCTTGGAAGAAATATATATAAGTGTTGTGGAATGTGGAAAGGAATGTAGAGTATGAAAATTTTGTGTTATGGATATATATATTCATGGCCGAAAATGGTATGCATGGAAAGGAATGATTAAAATTTTATTTGTTATATTAATTGTGTTGTTGAAGCCTTGTGATGGAAATGGAAGGAAATGGTTCAAGTTGGTATGGAAAATTGTTGAAAATGATTATAGGAAATTATGTGATTTCAATGTAGTTTTTATGTAATTATGGAAGTGAAGTCTAAATGTGAATTATTATGTTAGTTGGTGAATTTGGAGGGATGTAAGTACGTATTAGCATGAAAGGTTGGTTGTTAAGTTGTTATGGGAAGTTTTGTGATTTTATGGTAGATTTATGTAATTATGAAAATGAAAGTGTTAAGGTGCAAATTATGATTATTGTTAATGAAATTGGAAGATGAAAATGTGTTATGAAAATTTATGTTGAAAATTAGAAGTTTCGGATGAATTATGGTTTTGGTGGAATTTTTGTATATTTTGTAAATATTTTGTAGAATGATATGAAATGCTTCCGAATTTTATTGGAATGATCTTGATTAGTAAAGGGATATGAAAACATTGATATTAGTTTGGAAGTGCGAAGTTAGATTGGAAGTTGTCGCACTATGTTGGAAAGAAGACTATTTATGCTAGAATGTGTTTTGTAGTGATTGTTGACGCCATTGGTATTGTTGTTGGTATGGTTGTTGATATTTTGGCCGAGTTAGAATCTCGGGGATGTTGTACGTACGGGGAGATGTGCCCAAATTTTGTAGACAAGTATTGGTTAAGATTGAATTCTTAAAGCCTTATGATTAATATTTGGTAAATGTGACCATTTGTAGATTTTGGAGCGTTTGGGAATTGAATTTGGAAGTAGCGTAAGAAGCGGAAAAGGTATGTAAGGCTTTACCTTTCCTTCTTTTGGCATGTCTTAGACCTAATAGGTTTGGATACGAGCCTCGGGGACGATTCTATTCCTTGAAATCCGAGTTTGAATTTGTCCCTTTTTCATTCAATAGAATTGAATTAAGTTTTTCATGTTTTGTTGAAATAATTGCTTAAACATCTATAACTTGTCCAAATGGAACCGAATGACACTAAGACCTTCATAAGTGACCCCATAAAGTTTAATGTACGTAATTTGTGTACACTACCTCGACTTGACCCGAGGTGGGCCCAAAATCCCCGAGACCTATTTGTGTTGTCCTATCTGATTCATTTCCGTATGATAATTAAGGAAAACTTTCGGCTATGGTTTCGAGTTGTTGTGATTCGTATGTATCCTCTGAAATAAGTATTTAGAAACTCCGATATAAGTATTCCGATTTGGCTATTACGATACAACTAGTCCGATACAAGTGATTTGATATGAGTGCTCCCAACTCCGATATAAGTGTCCCGATATGAACATTTTGATACGAATACTTCAAGTGAATATTTTGATATAAGTATTTTGATATAAGTTCCCTAATATGAATATTATAATATGAGTGTAATCCGATATAAATAATTCGTTATGAGTGTTCGATACAAGAATTACGACATAAGTATTTCGATACAAATATTCGCGTGAGTATTGAGATAAAAGTATTAAAGTATGAATATTCGGATATAAATATTCGACAAAAAGTATTTCGATAAGAGTATTCTAATCTCGGTATGTAATACGATATAACAATTATGATATGAGTAATGTTATGAATAATTTGCTATGAACATCATAGGAATATCTTACGTAAACTACGATGTTTTGGATGTCGATTTGACGACATCACGTATGACTATTCTAGTGAATCTTCGGATATTGGTAAGTGTGTATATGTGCGAGTCTTGATTTGTATGCATATGGTTTCGCACTACTACGTTCGTGCAAGTCTCTATATGTCTATTCACCGAGTCCCGGCAGGGACATGTTCTCGTGCGTACTCCATTTGTATTGTTCACCGAGACCCACCGCAGAGGGCGGGACACGTATGTGATGATGGCGCGCATCCGGACCGGATCCCTCTACCGAGTCCCTTGACGAAGGGCGGGACACGTTATCCACCGAGTCCCTCACTGGTGGGCCGGGACACGTTACATGCATATATGACGTTTGATGTGACATACATGATTCTATTCACCGAGTCCCTCACCGAGGGCCGGGACACGTTATATGTTTGCATGATATATGATTTACCGAGTCCCTCACGGGAGGGCCGGGACACGTTATTTGCATACATGATATATAACTACGCTCATACATGATTTTATTCACCGAGTCCCTTAATAAAGGGCGGGACACGTTATATGCATATGCTATACATGATATTGATATGTGTGATTCCATTTACCGAGTCCCTCACAACGGGGCGGGATACGTTATATGTATAAAAGGGTATGTGGTATCGATATGCACCTCGACCTTGTTCACCGAGTCCCTCACTAAAGGGCCGGGACACGTTATGTGCATAAGTATGTATATGTATATGTATTTGAATTATGATTTGAGATCTACTACTTTGTTACGCAAAAGAAAACGTATTGATGACTTTTCACAGTCTTACTGGTTCTGTAGAGTTTCCATTTTTGGCTATGATTCCCTGTTCTGTATTTCACGCCTTACATACTCGGTACATTTTCCGTACTGACCCCCTGTCTCCGGGGGCTGCGTTTCATGCCGCGCAGGTACTCCCAAACGAGTTGAAGATATTATAGAAGATATCCCAGCGGTGGTGGCAAACTCCATTTGCTCCTGGAGGACTGCCGAGTCAGAGTATAGTATATGTGTTATGGTTTCCGAATGATGTCAGAGGCTTTGCATACAGAGTCGTGGGTATAGTATGTCAGTTGTGTATGCGGCTTCATCAGCCGATATGTCCTTCTGTATTATGCGTTAAATTTCGTATGATCATAGATTTGTTTGATTTGGAAAACATCGGACAAGAATATTTTGAGAGAGTTTTTTACGTGTATTTTATTTTATTTGATTTAAAAGCATAATAAGATTTTGTATGTCATAAAGGTCTGTGGGTTCGCTCGGCTCCGGATATGGGATCGGGTGCCCATCACACCCTAGTGGAATTGGGGTGTGACACTCTAGTCTAGCCCGTTGCGCGTTGCGTGGCCTTTTATGGTCTCCAACCATCTCGTATATTTTAATTTCACTTAGGCTATTCTAGTTTTTCATTTGTCTTTTACAGACTAATCTTTGGAATTTCTTGCATACTTCCCAGGGGGTCACCCATCATGAAATTGCTCCCACCTGAGCACGCTTAACCTCGAAACTTTAGTGGAATTCAGTGCCTTAATGCTGCTATAATCGCGTACGCTTTTTCATATGGCCTTTGTTACATAATCCGGAGCCAGTCAAAGTTTCTGATTCCGAGGCATATTCGTAACACATCCTTTCTTTTGCAATTACCGTTTTGCCCTTTTCGGTCTTCCATATCACTTTCACAATTTCTTATTATTCGAAATCAGACACCGCAAATGCCAACAATACCTTACGGGGCATATGGCTACATATCACCTTCTAGCCATCCCGTAACTTTACTGTTTCGAGATAACGAACAAATATTTTCGTACTTGCCCTTGTAACCTTTCCATATCGTTACTTGCTTCCTTCCGTCGTATGTAAGGCTTACATATGGAATTTCATTCTCCTATGACTTGGCTCTATCGCACGATCTATGACGGAAAAGAAGGTCAACAATCCCTAGATGCCCCGTAGCCTCCTGTTTATGAATGCGGCGCGCCACACCGTCCCGAGGACTCTATCATGGACACGACTTTGCGTACAACCCCAGGACGGACCTCGCTGCGATGCCACTTTGTCACACACAACCTTATTAGGATGTGATGGGCACCCGACCCTTACTTAGGGCTGAGCGAACCCTCAGACTCTTACCGCATACAAAGTCACGCCAAACTTTTTAAATCAAATAAGATAAAATACATAGCAAAATTTTCAGCAATCTCCTTTCTCGTAGCCTTCAAATCGAACAAATTTATAATCATACAAAAGACAATACATAACACAGACTGACATATCGGTGATGGAGACAACGTACGGACCGACAATCAATACCCACGGCGCCTCTGCCAAAGTCTCCAACATACGTCCCGAAATCATAACAAACAAACTGCGACTTGGCGACCCTCCGAGAATGGAGCTTGCCATCTCTGCCGGAACACCTTCTATAATAACTTGACTCATCACGGGAGTACTGCGTGGCATGAAACGCGACCCCAAATGGGGTCGGTACGAAAAATGTCTCCGAGCATGTAAGGCATGCAATACGAAAAACGAGAACCATAAGCTGAAACAAACGGACTAAAAAAAAAAAAGTACATTAGTCAAAATACCGAACGCTTATTTTCGGACACAAATCGAACATACATGTCCCGTAACACATATATATCGGAATATTTATTTTTGAATACTTATATCGGAATATTTACATCGGAATGCTTATATCAAAATATTTAAATCGATCATTCATACCAAAGCATTTATATCGAATAGTTGAACCGGAATGCTCATATACGAGTTACCAGATTACTTATATCAAATTCGGAAAAATAGTCAAAGGTTTCCGTAGTTATCTTACGGAAATAAGGCAAATAGAACAATACAATTAAATCTCGGGGACTGTGGGCCCCACCTCGGGTCAAGTCGGGTAACGAACATAAAAACGTGGTCATTATGTGCCATTGGATCATCCTCGAAGATTTCAAGGCATTCCGCTTTCATTTTCAAAAGTTACGGACGTTTGAACATTTCTTTACAAAAAAGCGTAAGTTATTTAGTTCAATTCTACTGAATGAAAAAGGGATAAATATAAGCTCGGATTTCTAAGAATAGAGTCATCCCCAAGGTCCAAATTCAAGCCTAGTATATCTAGGACATGCCAAGAGGAAGAAAGGGTAAGCCTTACATACCTTTCCCGCTTCCTAAGCTTCTCAAATTCGAATCCCATTTTCTCCAAAATCTACAAATGGTCATGTTTACCAATTGTGAGTTGTAGCTTCCAAGAGTTCAACTTAAATTCATGTTTGTCTACCGAAATTTCGGCAGCATTTCCCCTATACATATAGCATCCCCGAGACTTAGCTCGGCCCAATATATCAACAACAACAACCCAACAACACAAACAATCATTACAAAACACAATATAGCATAACTAGTCTCCTTTCCAACATAGTGTAATAGTTTTCATTCCAACTTCACATTTTCAAATCAATACCAACCTTCTCATATTCATTTACTAATCAAGATCATTACAATACAATTTGGAAATATTTCATATCATTTCTACGAAATATTCACAAAGTATACAAATTTTTCACCAAAACCATAATCCATCCAAAACTTCTAATCTTCAACATACATATTCATAACATATTTCCATCTTCCAATTTCATCAACCATAATCATAATTTACATCTTAACAATTTCATTTCCATAATATCACAAAATCATTCTAAAGTGACATAATCTTCTACATTCCAATTCAATACCAACTTAAACCATTTAACCTTCATTTACATCGTAAGAATCACAACAACACAACTAACATATTAAACAAAATTAATTCATTTCCATTTCTATCTCCACACCACATGGCCATAATTCCCACTTCCCAACTTCAACCAAATTCATTCAACTTTCATTTCCAATATAAATTTCACCATAACCACAACTAGAATACAACATAAAATTCAACTCATATTATATATACAACAATATACATACACGGCTACACCCTTACATACATACCCACTTTGCAAACTTCCATAATTCCATAATTTCTACTCATTTCTACATTCTACAACATAAACCAACCTTCATAACATAATAAAAAGGGATTAATTCTTACCTTTTTCCACAATCTTCTTCACTTAACCAAGTTGTCAACTTGAAGAAACAAGTGCTCTTTCTTCCAAAACAATTGCACCAAGTTGTAAAGAACCCTTGAATTAGTGGGAATACAACAAGAAAATAATTTTTGGGATCAAAATTGAAGACCTCAATTCTCCATGGTCATGGCCGTATGGCCCTTTAATTTTTTTCTCCTTCTCCAAGTTTCTTCATCTTTCCTAAAAGATGAAGAGAAATATATCTTATTTATCCCCCCCCTTTTTTTTTTCCATCTATCCATATTTATTCTTTAGTCCTTTAAGTAAAGAAATATGGACACTTAGCCTTATTCTTTCTCTCCAAAATTCTAGAAATTTCCATGTATAAAAGATGAATATTATGGCAACTTGTCATCTTTTTTTTTTTTTTTTTTTTCACATGGCCAATATGGCCCTTTTTGAATTTTCATGAACCTTGTGTAAAATTCCCATTTTGCCCCTCGACTTTCCTCAATATTACCATTGGCCATTTTACAAATTTCTCTTTTTACCCTTGGCCTTTCTCAATATTTCCATACCACCAATGTTCATAAATAATATTCCTAACAACTCGTACATTAAAATAATTCTTGAAAATGATCTTGTCCTTAACTTTCCACGACTTTCTCGAATTATCCGAATGTATGAAATACGGGATATAACAGGTTCCATTATACCCTTGCCTTATAGGTCGGACCTTATCCAGAATGCACGAGGTGTTACAATTGGGTCCCAACACGTTGTGGCCTTAGACAACTTTATAAGGGTAAGACATCGGGTTTAAGTCCTTGTGCACGATAATGATAAGACCTTGGATTCTAGTCCTATCATATTATGGCCTAACACGCCTTTATATGGGCAAGGCGTTGAGTTTAAGTCCTAATGTACCATGGTGATGATAGCATGATGACTAAAGCAAAATAATGTGCTTTTGATGAAAAATCTTGAACCTTGTCCCACTGTATATGCTTCATTCCTTGAAGTGAATGTGGTAGCAATAGATCAAAAGTCTGAAAGAGGACAAAATAATTATTGTGATCACATAAATATATGTGACGTTTTGCAAGGTACAAAATAATAATAATCATCATTGTGGTAATACAAAAGGAATAACATTATGGATTCTTAAAATTGTCCTTCATAAGGTGAAGGTAATTTTTGCCATTAATGTGGTAAGAAAGGTCATTGGGCATGCGGTTGTTGTGCGATCTAATTTGATAAATTTTATAAATTCTCCATCAAAATAAAGGAATACAAAACACTTGGCCTTTCAAAAAGATGTTGAGGTGGATCTATGAGTATGATAAATGTCAAGAAATGACGATGCGCCTATAATGAAAATTTATAAAGCATGTATATGTTTTTAAGTTACGTTTTCGGGTGATCAGACTTCGGGAGGCCATAACCTCATCATTATTTGGGAATTTGGGAAAACTCCAAAAATGAATTGTAGATAATTGAAATAACTTTCCAACCATAGGTCGTGGGCCTGTATGTGACATAGGGATAAAAAGTTATGAACGTTTTAAGGCAGAAAGGTCAAGCTGGGCAGTGGGCTCGACCCAACCCGATTCCAAGTCGGGTCAGGCCCACTACCCTTGCTATTTAAGGGAAATTTTTAGCCTTATCTGCCTCATTTTCATACCAAAGATCCAGAAACTTTTAGAGAGAGATAGAGAAGAGTTAGAGAGAGAAAGTGGAGAATCGAGCAAGTTCGAGGCCCCGAATCCCGAGGCTCGTGAAGGATAAAGTGTAGTACGAGTTATCGTCGTCATTTTAAGCTAAAAGTTGAACTTGGGGGATGCTGGTTTCGTGGTGGCTGCTCATATAAGGTATGTTTAAGATGTTAATGATGTTCTTACCATGATCATTGATGGATTTGACGGGTTAGAATAAAGAAAATGACGTTGAAAGTTCGGTTATAATTTTTGGATATCAAATGACTTGGGGGCTGTTTTGGGATGATTAAATGGATATAATTAGTTGGATATTGATATAAAATGATTGTTGATATTGTTGTTGATGTTGTTGATAAGTTGGTGTTCTTGAATTTGGGAGAATAAAGTAAATGTAGATATTGTATACAAAGCGTATCTTGGTGTTTTTGGTGTATATCTTTGGGAGTTGATATTTTGAGTTTAAAGAGGCTTATATGAGATGGTTGTTGTTGTTGTTGGTTGCTGATTGCGTTGTTAAATTGAATTGGAATTAGAGGGAAACGAAGATTTCAGGGAAAAATGCTTTGCCCTAATTTACGGAAGTTAATTACGAGCTTAGAGAAGTATATGAACCTCTTTCAAGTTGTCTACGGTTTCCTTTACCTTGATTGTATATTGGCCAGTGTTTGGAAGCATAAGTTAAGCTAATCACGTAAGCGACAAGGTATGTAAGGCAAACCTTTCTTCTTTTGGCATGATTCTTGTTGTTATTCGTTCTATATGTACTCCATATGATTCCATTCTTAGACGAGTAAGGTCTAAATGTTCCTTGTGATGCCTTATTGATATTGTACTCCTATTCACTTCCGAAGGGAACACCCATAAGGTGCCACGTTGAGTTGTGTATATGGTTTTACTAAGGATTTCGAGGAAATTAGGTTTATACTAAAGGAAACATAAAGTTTGATTTTCAAAACCACTCCGAAGGGGGTGCGAGATTTTACTACTTCATTTCATTTACGATTTATGTTTACATTCCATGGTATCATCCCTTTGTATTGATATGATCATTTATTCTTTGGGTAGGGAAATAAGATGAAATTGAATAGAATATAAGTAGTAAGAATTTCATAACAATTCTATCCTCAAACCTGGAAGTATGTCCTCCTAAGTCTAGTGAGATACAAATTTGATAATTTCTTATGAAAGACTAAGGCTAATAACTGGATTGTGATGAATTGATTAGTGACTTATGATATGAATTGAAATTGATATTTGTGGATTGAGTTTGTGTTGACATGATTGCGATATTAAGCCGGAAGCGGCTGCCCGAAGGGGCCATCATTATTATACCGGAAGCGGGCGTCCGAAGGGACTATTGTGATACTAGCTGGAAGCGGCTGTCCGAAGAGACCATTCTGTTAACATGTCGAAAGCGGCATGTGTGTTGGATTGCATTATTTACTTAAAGATTGTTTTGAGACTTCGTGTGCACATTTTTGTTTCTTCCAGCGAAGGCTGCAAGTATTGAGTTAGATTGTGATTTTCTCTCCCCTAAATCAAATTATGATTATGATTTGTTACCACCTTGCATACTCAGTACATTGTCCGTCACGACGTCCTTTTGCACAGGGACGGCGCGTTCATGCCGCGGCCCCGTTGTTTGGTAGGTTAAGTGTATAACTAGAATGCTTGGACGTCGGTACTGGATTGGCAAGTTCCACCTCATTACGGAGGCTGTCTTGAGTCATGTATAGATATGCATAATTATGGGTATGTCAAGGCCACGTGTCGACTCATAATATTCGGTTCACTTCTTAGAGACTTCTGAAGACGTTGTCTGTGGTATATTTGTCGAGATGTCGACAAAGTGATGTCAGTTGAGTCATTTGTGGATTTAAAAAGAGTATGTATTTTAGACGATTTCAATTGGCTTAAAGTACTTATTTGATTGAAAGTTTTTATAATCGTCATAAAGATAATGATTTCTATTTAGAAAAGTTTCACGTTTTTAAAAGTTTTTGAAATGACAGGTTTTGATAGAGCGAATCTCTAAGGGTTCACTCAACTCTGATGAGAGTCGAGTGCCTGTCATGCCCTACCATTGTTAGGGTGTGACAAAGTGGTATCAGAGCAGTTCGTTCTAGGGGTTGTCTACAAAGTCGTGTCAGGTAGAGTCTTATTCATGGGTGTGTTGTCGACCACACTTATGAACAGGAGGCTACAGGGCATGTAGGATGGTTTCCCTTCATTGAGATCATAGATTGTGCTATAGAGCTGTGTTATAGGCCTTTAATCCTTGCCGCTAACTTTAAGATTTGAATTTTGATTAAGTGATTGTAAAGTGCAGCTATGATTGCGAAATTGGAATTGTTCGTAAGAAAGGTAAGTTCTCTGACGATTAATGATTGCTATGTGAGGTAAATGCTGCAGGTTAAGGATTGCAGTAAGAAAGGTATGCTTCTTATGGAATTGAGAATGCCATTTGTGAAGAGCATTTGTACAGGTATGTATAGGGTATTGTAATATGAATGTGGCCCTATGAGGCATGTTGATATATTTTGATTATTGCCCTGTGAGGCTTGTTGGTTAGCTGTGTACAGGTGGGTAGTACAAATTACAGAGCAGGTTCTGCCAAAATTTGGTTAAAAATTGATTGTGATCAGTATATATATGTGTGTTATGATCAGTAAGATACACAAGTGTAAATTGAAGAATGAAAGGTTAATAATAGTTGTAAATCAGCTGAAAGGAGGGTTATGAGATGGGTTCAAAATGAGTTTAAGAGTTAGGTTGAAATTACTCGAGGATATAGAGGTGAGTCGAGGGTTAAGATAAGTTCTCTCGGCGATTAGAAGTAAGGTTGATGAACTAAGATTAATATGATTCGAATAATGTGATCAGATTATGAGAAGAGACTTAAGAGCGAAAGCAATGATAAACAAGGAGTCATTCGAGAGGTGAGTTAGTATTAAAAAAAAAGTTAGCTTAAACGAGTAAATGATAAAACAAGGAAGAGAAAGAAACATGATTATATATGTTTGAGGAAAGGGAGTAATGTATCCCATATAGAAATCAATATAACTGAAAGCATCAATGAGGTTAAGGGAAGTTGAAGCTTATAGAGGAAAGATAAGTATTGAAAAGGACTTTAGGAATTGTGAAGGGTTAAGTGATATTAATAAGCATAGGAATTGGATACGAGTATTAGTCTTTATTTAACATTCGAGGACGAATGTTTCTAATAGGGGAAGGATGTTACACCCCAGAAAATTTCGCCTTACTAAGGCTGCAGACGGCTTAATGTGAGCTCAAGGAGGAGCAAATATTACAAGTATAAAGGATAAAATTCTACTGTATTAGCATGAGGATAGCATGAGTATGATAATTGGAATTCGTACAGTATGATTGGAATGACACGTTAAAAGATATATAGCCCTCGTAATCGTAAGCTGAGGTGGGGTCCACATGTCGAGATTTTATAAAGGATATATGATGAGTTATATGGATAATATATGTGAAGTTAAACACAACTCAAGAAGGATCCTTGAGCCAAATCCAAGTGGAAGCCCTCCAAAAAGATGTTTTTAAGTTACGTTTTCGGGTGATCTGACTTCAGGAGGCTGTAACCCCATCATTATTTGGGAATTTGGGAAAACTCCAAAAAATGAAAGTTGTAGATAATTGAAATACCTTTCCAACCATAGGTCGTGGGCCTGTATGTGACATAGGGATAAAAAGTTATGGATGCTTTAAAGCAGAGAGGTCAAGCTGGGCAGTGGGCTAGGCCCAACCCGATTCCAAGTCGGGTCAGGCCCACTAACCTTGCTATTTAAGGGGAATTTTCAGCCTTATCTGCCTCATTTTCATACCAAAGATCCAGAAACTTTTAGAGAGAGATAGAGGAGAGTTAGAGAGAGAAAGTGGAGAACCGAGCAAGTTCGAGGCCCCGAATCTCGAGGCTCAAGAAGGATAAAGTGTAGTACGAGTTGTCGTCGTCGTTTTAAGCTAAAAGTTGAACATAGGGGATATTGGTTTCGTGGTGGCTGCTCATATAAGGTATGTTTAAGATGTTAATGATGTTCTTACTGTTATATCTCGTATTTTTGTACGCTGGGACATTCCGAGCCAACCATGAAAAGTTAAGGACAAGACCATTTCGGGATACGAGGTTGAGAATTTGACCTTCGATTTTGTTTTAATGCACAAGTTGCATATTCATCTTTTCATTGGTATGGAGTGTTAAGGGTAAATTTGGAATAAGAAAAATTTGGGGTTGAAAGTGAAATTATGGAAACTAATGTTTCATGAAATATGGGGCCAAAAGTGAAAATTTGGAGACTTAATTTTCATGAAATATAGGCCATGTGGCCGTGCAAGGTGGATGGGGGTGGCCCACATGGATTAATTATTATAAGTAGTATAAGATGACTAATTAGTCATCTTCCACACTTGAAGAAAAATCAAGAAGTTTTGAGAAAGAGAGAAAGAGCCATACGGCCATGGAGATGGAAAAGTGAAGACCAAAGCTAGCCATCAAAAAATTATTCTCTCTTAGGTTTTCCACTCTTTGGAAGGTGCTAAACAACATGAAGTAGTAGTTGAATCAAGCAAAGCTCTTGTTCTTGCGAAGTGATATCCTAGCCGAGTGGAAGAAGTGGGTGAAGAAGGTATGGTTCAATCTTCTCTTTTATGTGTTATGAATGGTTTGTGGATGTTGTAGTAGGTAGAAATGAATGAAATGCATGAAAATATGGATGTTAAAGTTGAGTAAGTGAATGTTGAGGTTTGGCCGTATGTTGTGTGTGTTGTGTAGAAATGGTGAATTAATTTTATTTAGCATGTCTTAGTTGTTGTTGCATGCATTCCATAATGAAAATGAAGGTTTAATGATTTAAATGGAAGTTGGAATCGTTTGTAGGTTGTTGGAAGAAATAATGTAATTTTAACATAGTTTTTGTATTATTGTGGTTAATGTTGCTAAATGTGGAATGTTGGTGTAGTTTATGAATTTGGAGGAAACGAAACGTGTTGTTGTGGTTTCTATGGAAGTTGGAAGGTTTCGGGTGGCTTGGTGTATTGATTAGGTTATTTTGAATATTGTGCGAGTTGCTTGAAATGTTGTTGAATCTCGATTGAATGATTCCGGACTAGTACTTGAATATGTAAGCATTGGTGTTAGTTGAATATATGTAGTTGAATTGAGCATAATTGGAATGTTGTCGAAATATGTAGAAAAGAGTTATTGATGGTAAAATGCCTTTTGAATTAATTGTTGATGTTGCTAGAATGGTTGTTGGTATTGTTGTTGAAGATTTAGCTGAGTTGAAATATCGGGGATGTTGAATTTACAGGAGAAATGCTGCCCAAATTTCTGTAAAATTAAGTGCTAGTCGAAATTGGAGTTTTAAGAATCTATGGCTAATGTTTGATACCAAATGGTGTTGTTTTAGATTTTGAGAAGCGAGGCCTAAGTTCGGATTTACGTAGGAAGCGGACGAGGTATGTGAAGCTTACCCTTTCCTTCTTGTGGCATGTCTTAGTCGTAAATAGATTGTGATACGAGTCTTGGGGTAACTCCATTCTTAAGGTCCGAGCTTGTGTGCGATTTCTATTCATTTCTTAATGTTGGCTCTCCTAATGCAGTCGAACCATGATCCTTATGTTTTTACATGATTTGGTTTCAAAGATTTTATAAAGGTTTTTATTCCGAAAAGGCTTTGTAACTACGAACACTCGTAACTTCCATAGACGAGCTCGGATCGTTTCGAAACGTTCGCGGGAGATTCTACGATGGATAAGGTCTCCAACTTTCATAAATGGACCCGGATTGATTTGATACTCGTCCGTGGGCCCCGAGACTCTCCTTTGTGTGGTACTAACGACTTTTGAAAGGATTTAGTGTAACTATCGCCTTAACTTTCGAGCGGCGACTACTTATTTCTCTAACGAGTTTATATCGACGATTATGCCCCTACGTTCCATAAGTTACTTCATATAGTTTAATACGTATCTATGAGTCCTAGAGCTCTATTTGATATGCTTTCGAACGACCCTCGGAGGACACTTGATTTGACTATCGCTTCGGTTTTTAAATGATGGTTCATTTTGATTTATCTATCGAGTTTTTGAAAATGTTTTAAATTGCATATAGTTGCTCACGACTGCTCGTGCATTCACACATTACCTCTTTCACCGAGTCCGGGCCGGTTATGTTATCGTGCGCACTATGTATATTCGGCAGTATGATGTGTTACGGTTCACCGAGTTCCTCGCTAGAGGGCCGGGTACCGCTTATGGTGTTATGATGTGTTATGATGTTATGATGTGTTATGATGTGTGACGGGGATACGGAGATCTGAAACCTTCTGGTGTGATGATGTGGTGTGGCGCCAACGACAGGCGGGCGACCACCGTTCTAAGAGCCTTATGCATGACTTGTATTTTTATGAGTAAGCATTTTGATATTTTGAATATTGCATTTACTTTCCGTACTTCTGGTTTTGACTATGATCTTGTTTCCTATATTTCATGCTTTGCATACTCAGTACATATTTCGTGCGACCCCGCTTCTTCGGGGGCGTTTCATGCCGCGCAGGTACAGATACTTATTTGGATGATCCACCAGCTTAGGATTCCTGTTCAGCTGACTTGGAGCGCTCCCTTGTTCTAGAGCCTATGCTTTGATCCAGCTTCTGTTATTGTATATATGCATATGTTTGTTCACGGGTACGGCGGGGCCCTATCCCGTCATATGATTCTGTTATTATTCTTAGAGGTCTGTAGACATATATGTGTAGGTTATGGGTATTCACTGTTCAGTCGTGTCTGTGTGATTTGTGATTTGGACGTCTGTTATATCCCGTATTTTTGTACGTTGGGACAACTCGGATTAACTATGGTAAGTGAAGGACCAAACCATTTTGGGATACAAAGTCGGGACTTTTGACCTTCGATTTTATTTCGAGACATAAGTTGTTCATGAATTTATTGGTATGGAACACTTAGGAAAATTTGGGACCAAAATTGGAATTAATGGAACTTGGAAATCATGCAATTATATTGCACTTGGCCGTGTGGTCATTTGAATTGGCCCACCCATTTTGTGTTCAATTTTAATTGCTCCAACACATGGTGTGGGCCAAGGGACATTTGTATAAGTCTTATATTACTTCACAAGATGACTACTAATTCATTTCATCATCCAACACTTAGAAAAAAAAAAGAGCAAGAAGTTGAAGAGCCTAGAGGCTCTCGGCCAAGAACAAGGGAAAATCAACTTTCATTCAAGCCCTTCTAAAAATATTTTGTTGATGCAAATCCACTAAGTTGAGGTCCCTAAGTAAGGTGGAAGCGTTGTTCGAGTCATCCGACCCTTCGTTGTGTCAATTGCAAACCCTAGCCTATTTGGGGAGTTGAAGAAGAAAGGTAAGATTTGATCATGTTTTATGTGTTGTAGAGGTTTTATGTATGTTTTAGTATGTTAAAATGGATGAAAATCATGAAATATGGTATGTTGGAGTGAAGGTGGTGTGTGTAGTATATAGCCGTGTGGGGTGTGTGTGTGTTGTGTTGTATTGAAGCCATGAATTGAAGTCTAGTTAGCATGTTGTGATCATTATAGAGTGAAGAAATGAATGAGAAACATCTATATGTGTATGTGGGTATATGGCCGAATATGGGTCATGTAGTATGGCAAAGAATGAATTAATATCGCTTCTTGTTTAGTTGTTGTCGTTATGAATTCTATGTCGACGATAATAGCTTAATGACTCAAATTGATATCGTTAGTGTTGTGGGCTGAATTGGAGACTATTGTACATTTGATGCAACTTGTATAACTATGAGAATGACATCGTTATAGTGTGGATTGTTGATGCAAATCATGATTCAGAAGTTAGAAATGGGTTATAGATGTGTCTCGGGTTTGGGGACAGTTTTCGGGCAAATTGGAGCTTTGTTGGATTGTTGGAAATATTGTATGAATTGTTTAAAATGCTTTGTTGAATGTTGTTGGGTTGGATTTGGATTAGTATATGAATGTATAAGCGTTGATGTTGGCTTGAATGTGGCCGTTGAATCGAATATATCAAATGTTGTCGAATGATGTAAAAGAGAGTTATTAATGCTATATTGCCTTTCGGATTGGTTATTAATATTGCTAGGTTGGTTGTTGTTGTTGTTGTTGATTGATTTGGCCGAGTTAAATTCTCGGGGTGGCCTATTTACAGGGGAAATGCTGCCCAAATTTCTGTAGAATTAAGGGCTAAATTGGAATTAAATGCCCAAAATGTCAATAGCTAATGTTTGGCATGTTATGACTTGTTGTAGACCTTGGGGAGCCCGAGGCGTAGGTCGTGAGTAGCTTGAGTTTGGAGTAGCTTTGGAAGTGTTTGAGGTATGTAAAGCTTGGCCCTTCCTTCTTTTGGCATGCCTTAGTTTTGAATAGGCTATGACACGAGCCCCGAGGGAATTCTACTCTCCCGATCCGACCATGTTTGTGATTCTTATTTGTTTCTTGGTCTTCGTATGCTTGCTAAGATGAAATACTGGCCCTTATGTCTTTTGTATGACTAAGTTTCAAAAGTTGCATAAAAGTTTGGTTTTTAAAAGAATTTTGTTTCTAAATGATTCCGAAAACTACGAAAGTCCGTAACTTTCACAGATAGAACCGGATCGCTTCGATATGCTCAAAAATGATTCCATGATGTATGATGACTCTGTTTTCCATAGGCGGGGCCGGCTCGGGTCGACACCCCTCCGTGGGCCCCGCGACTTTCTTTATGTACTTTGACGACTTTTGAAAGGATACAATATGACTATTATCCCGATTTCAAGTATGATTAGTTTACTTACCCTTTTAAGTTTATGATAATGATCTTATGCATATGATTTTGGTACGTAACTATGATTTACGAAATTTGGTGTGAGATGTTCCCGAGTGATATTCGAAAGAAAATCGATTTGACTACTTTGTTTTGGCTTATAAATGACGGTTCGTTGTGATTAACATATTAAGTCTTTGAAATTGTTTTGAATCGTATTTGGTTACTCACGATTCGTTCGTATATTCTGTGGTTACATTTTTCGCCAAGTCCCGGGCCGATTATGTTTTCGCACGCACTAGGTTGTATTCTGAAATATGATGTGTATTCCGAAACATGATGTGATACGAAGTCTGATATGATATGATGGTCTGATTTACCGATGCGTATTCTGAATTATGATGTGACCGGTACGCCGAGCCCCCTTTCGGCCGGGTACTGTGTATGTATGCTATGTTGTATGTTATGTATATGGATTCGGAAATATGATCAGTTGGTTTCAGATCCGGTGGTGGGGCAAACCCAATGGTGGGGAAACCCGGTGGTGGGGCAAACCCGATGGTGGGGCAAACCCGATGATGATGCAAAATTCCACATTGGTTTAGGCAAATCCCACATTGGTTTAGGCAAATCCCATTGGTCTAGGCAAATCCCACATTGGTTTAGGCGATCCCACATCGGTTGATGTCAGCTCATATGATAAGGTATGATGTTATGATGTGCTTCAGTATATATATGTGTGATCTGTATTTCAGGAGTAAGCGTGTTGACATTCGATCGTTATATTTGTTTTCCGTACCTGTTGCATGACGTGCGTGTCGGATGACAACATTTTGGTATTACGGTTATTATGTTCACTTTACGTACCTACTTCGACTATGACTCGGTTTGTTACTACATCTTACTGCTTTGCATACTCGGTACATATTCGTCGCGGCCCTTTCTTCGGGGGATGCGTTTCATGCCCGCAGTACGGATACGCGTTTGGGTGATCCATCGGCGTAGGATTTCCATTTCTTTGTTCGAGTGCTCCCTTTGTTCCGAGAGCGTATTTTGGGTATATACTCTTCCGATGTATATGATTATGTTTATTCGGGGGTACGGCGGGGCCACGTCCCGTCATATGATTCTCGTTATTACGTAGTAGAGGTCGTAGACATAGATGTGGGTTATGTACGGTTTTGTTCGGATGCGACGTGTGAGTTATGTTTGGGCGGCCCATCCGCCGCGGCGCCCTTGTCGGTCGCGTGTATATATGCCTTAACATGTTGTGCATATTATGACGGCCCCTATCCTTACGAGAACACGTACGGTTTATGTGTTTGTATGCGTCCATTTAGAGCCACGTTTGATATTTATAGATGTATAAGCCATCCGTGTTTGTATGTGACAGTTTGGAACCACGTATGATCTCTATGTCAGTATAGATTGTTGTATGCTGATTTCGATTATTGAGTGCGTATGGGTGCCCAGATCGGGCACTAGTCACGACCTACGGGGTTGGGTCGTGACAGAAGTGGTATCAGAGCAGTTCGTCCTCGGAATGTCTACAGACCGTGTCCAGTAGAGTCTTGTTTATCGGTGTGTTGTGCACCACATCTATAAGCAGGAAGCTACAGGGCATTTAGGATGTTATCTTTCCTTCTGATCTTAGATCGTGCGATAGAGCTGTGTTATCAGGATGACCTTTCTCTGACGAAATGTTATGATTTCAGCGATGCCTCCGAGGAAGGCCACAGCTGCCCAGAAAGGGCAAGACTATAAGCGAGCGAGGTGAGACCGGCGGGCCCGGATAGCTACTAGGGCCCGCGCCCGGCCCCGGCCCGGTGTGTGCCTCCGATGGCCGGTTCGCTACCCTCGCCCGGTGTCAGGGGGTTTGGAGCGACGGCAGTGCCCTACGGGTCGAGCGGCCCCGTCGCCCGCCCCCGAGGTTCGAGAGCCGCGCCCCGGCTCCTCGGCCGGGGGGCGGAGGATCGGGCGATGCGAGATGCGGTCCGGTTATTGACCGAATTGATGGCGGCCAGGGTTCGCGAGGCACGGATCGGGGGGTGATCGTGCGGATAGATACGACGGTCGGCGGGCCGTGATTTTCTACTTTGTGGCCCACCGAGTTTTTGGGTCAAAGCCCGCGAAGGACCCTCGGGGAGTTCATCAGACGGATGCGGCGTACACCGGATTGATTAGTGCTTCGAGACGAGTCGGTTGAGATGGCATCCTATCGGTTGCACGATGTAGCGGCTAGCGAGTACGAGTCTTGGATGTTGTCCGAGAGGTGAGGGTGCCCCTCCGGCGGTATGGGGCGAGTTTACGAGAGGCCTTCTAGCCCATTTTCTACCTCGGGAGGCGGGCGGGCGGGGTGGACGGATTCTGCTTGCTAAAGCGAGAGGGCGAGGCGTCCGGGAGTATAGTCTGGAGTTTGATTCGCTGGCTAGGTATGCGCCCGCTTATGTAGCCGATATGACTGACCGGATGCACCGGTATGTAATAGGGCTGGATGACTACTTGGTTGACAGTTGTACGGTGATGGCGGCCCAGACAGGGATGGACATCGCACGGATTCGAGCACGTACCCGGGGTATGGAGGAGCGACGCAGGGGCGTCGGCCCGATAGAGATTATGATGGGGGCCGGCCCGAGAGGGCTAGATCCGCTGGGTGATACGGAGAGTCTCGAGGGGCGGGCGGCCTCGGCGGCGGCATAGCGGACACCCTTCCCGGCCCGGCCACGTAGTACACCCCCGCGGTTCACGGCAGGAGATCGAGAGGGTGTGGGATATTCGGGGGCGGCCGCAGCTCCGGGGTTTCGTGCTCGCGGTTGGACGCAGGTTCCAGTAGTCAGATGAGGCCGCCCAGACCTCCGTGTTCCTACTGTGGGAGGTATCACCCTGGATAGTGTTATCGTTCCACGGGCGCTTGTTTTACTTGTGGCGGTCAGGGTCATTTTAAGAGAGAGTGTCCGTACAGGGGCGGTCCGGTGGATGCGGCCCGAGTTTGCCATCGAGTCGGTTGCCGGTTCGTCTTCACCTTCCGTAGCTATGCGCCCGATGGGGCGAGGCATGCCGACTCCCGGCGGGCGGGGCAGGCCGGGGCGGGCCCCCCGATTACGGCGGTATATCGAACCGCCTATATGCTTTGACCCGTGGACGGGATCGGGGAGGCGCCACCGAACGCGGGTACGAGTAATCTAGATTTCTTAATTGGATATGCTAATTGATGTATGAATTGTTGTGATAATTGAAAAAGGAAACTCGCCCAAATTGTTTGTATGACCCGTAGGGTTAGTTTAACATTCGAGGACGAATGTTCTAAAGGGGGGGAGGATGTTATATCCCGTATTTTTGTACGTTGGGACAACTCGGATTAACTATGGTAAGTGAGGGACCAAACCATTTCGGGATACAAAGTCGGGACTTTTGACCTTCGATTTTATTTCGAGACATAAGTTGTTCATGAATTTATTGGTATGGAACACTTAGGAAAATTTGGGACCAAAATTGGAATTAATGGAACTTGGAAATCATGCAATTATATTGCACTTGGCCGTGTGGTCATTTGAATTGGCCCACCCATTTTGTATTCAATTTTAATTGCTCCAACACATGGTGTGGGCCAAGGGACATTTGTATAAGTCTTATATTAGTTCACAAGATGACTACTAATTCATTTCATCATCCAACACTTAGAAAAAAAAAAGAGCAAGAAGTTGAAGAGCCTAGAGGCTCTCGGCCAAGAATAAGGGAAAATCAACTTTCATTCAAGCCCTTCTAAAAATATTTTGTTGATGCAAATCCACTAAGTTGAGGTCCCTAAGTAAGGTGGAAGCGTTGTTCGAGTCATCCGACCCTTCGTTGTGTCAATTGCAAACCCTAGCCTATTTGGGAGTTGAAGAAGAAAGGTAAGATTTGATCATGTTTTATGTGTTGTAGAGGTTTTATGTATGTTTTAGTATGTTAAAATGGATGAAAATCATGAAATATGGCATGTTGGAGTGAAGGTGGTGTGTGTAGTATATAGGTGTGTGTGTGTGTGTGTTGTGTTGTATTGAAGCCATGAATTGAAGTCTAGTTAGCATGTTGTGATCATTATACAGTGAAGAAATAAATGAGAAACATCTATATGTGTATGTGGGTATATGGCCGAATATGGGTCATGTAGTATGGCAAAGAATGAATTAATATCGCTTCTTGTTTAGTTGTTGTCGTTATGAATTCTATGTCGACGATAATAGTTTAATGACTCAAATTGATATCGTTAGTGTTGGGGGCTGAATTGGAGACTATTGTACATTTGATGCAACTTGTATAACTATGAGAATGACATCGTTATAGTGTGGATTGTTGATGCAAATCATGATTCGGAAGTTAGAAATGGGTTATAGATGTGTCTCGGGTTTGGGGACAGTTTTCGGGCAAATTGAAGCTTTGTTGGATTGTTGGAAATATTGTATGAATTGTTTAAAATGCTGTTGAATGTTGTTAGGTTGGATTTGGATTAGTATATGAATGTATAAGCGTTGATGTTGGCTTGAATGTGGCCGTTGAATCGAATATATCAAATGTTGTCGAATGATGTAAAAGAGAGTTATTAATGCTATATTGCCTTTCGGATTGGTTATTAATATTGCTAGGTTGGTTGTTGTTGTTGTTGTTGATTGATTTGGCCAAGTTAAATTCTCGGGGTGGCCTATTTACAGGGGAAATGTTGCCCAAATTTCTGTAGAATTAAGGGCTAAATTGGAATTAAATGCCCAAAATGTCAATAGCTAATGTTTGGCATGTTACGACTTGTTGTAGACCTTGGGGAACCCGAGGCGTAGGTCGTGATTAGCTTGAGTTTGGAGTAGCTTTGGAAGTGTTTGAGGTATGTAAAGCTTGGCCCTTCCTTCTTTTGGTATGCCTTAGTTTTGAATAGGCTATGACACGAGCCCCGAGGGAATTCTACTCTGGCGATCCGACCATGTCTGTGATTCTTATTTGTTTCTTGGTCTTCGTATGCTTGATAAGATGAAATACTGGCCCTTATGTCTTTTGTATGACTAAGTTTCAAAAGTTGCATAAAAGTTTGGTTTTAAAAGAATTTTGTTTCTAAATGATTCCGAAAACTACGAAAGTCCGTAACTTTCACAGATAGAACCGGATCGCTTCGATATGCTCAAAAATGATTCTATGATGTATGATGACTCTGTTTTCCATAGGCGGGGCCGGCTCCGGTCGACACCCCTCCGTGGGCCCTGCGACTTTCTTTTTGTACTTTGATGACTTTTGAAAGGATACAATATGACTATTATCCCGATTTCAAGTATGATTAGTTTACTTACCCTTTTAAGTTTATGATAATGATCTTATGCATATGATTTTGGTACGTAACTATGATTTCTGAAATTTGGTGTGAGATGTTCCCAAGTGATATTCAAAAGAAAATCTGATTTGACTACTGTTTTGGCTTATAAATGATGGTTCGTTGTGATTAACATATTAAGTCTTTGAAACTGTTTTGAACTGTATTTGGTTACTCACGATTCTGTTCGTATATTCTGTGGTTACATTTTTCGCCAAGTCCCGGGCCGATTATGTTTTCGCACGCACTAGGTTGTATTCTGAAATATGTTGTGTATTCCGAAACATGATGTGATACGAAGTCTGATATGATATGATGGTCTGATTTACCGATGCGTATTCTGAATTATGAGTGACCGGTACGCCAAGCCCCCTTTCGGCCGGGTACTGTGTATGTATGCTATGTTGTATGTTATGTATATGGATTCGAAAATATGATCAGTTGGTTTCAGATCCGGTGGTGGGGCAAACCCAATGGTGGGGCAAACCCAGTGGTGGGGCAAACCCAATGGTGGGGCAAACCCAATGATGATGAAAAATTCCACATTGGTTTAGGCAAATCCCACATTGGTCTAGGCCAATCCCAGTTGATGTTTTGAGTTTGAAGAGGCTTATATGAGATGGTTGTTGTTATTATTGGTTGCTGATTGCGTTGTTAAATTGAATTGGAATTAGAGGGAAACGAAGATTTCGGGGAAAATCTTTGAATTTACGGAAGTTAATTACGAGCTTAGAGAAGTATATGAACCTCTTTCAAGTTTTCTACGGTTTCCTTTACCTTGATTGTATATTGGCCAGTGTTTGGAAGCATAAGTTAAGCTAATCATGTCACACCCCGATCTTACTAGGGTGTGATGGGCACCCGACCCCATATTCGGAGCCGAGCGAACCCGTTAACTCTTATTACACATATGAACTTATGAATTAGTAAGAGATGAACATATAGAAATTTTTTTTTTCATAAGCAAAATCTGACATCATATAAGACTCGTGACACGAAACATAATAACATCTCGAGGCCGGAGCCGTTTACACACGACAACCCAATACCCACGACTACAGCGTACGCAAAGTCTCTAACTCCGAACAAATCATCATGGCACATATACCCGATTCGGCGGCCTCGGGATAAGGTGGAGCCTACCAACTTCCGGGCATCTTCTATGCTAGTTTCGCATCATGCGGGTGTACACAACGGCATGAAACGCGACCCCGAAGAAGAGGGGTCGGCAATGATGTGCGAGTATGTAAGACATGGATGGTAACATAGAAAGAGACATAATCATGTGCGAACAACGGTATGGAGATGTAGAGCATATTACGTACGCATATGAGACATATCACGTATAAGGGAGTAAGGCTGTGCATATGGAACATGTCATGTGTAAAACCCGTACATATGGAACATATCATGTAAAGGCACAGAATCGGTACATAGGGATCATATCTTTAAGCGCGCAGACTGTGCATATGAGTGCCCCTGGGGGCGGATGCCATGCATGCTTGTACGGTCATATGGTATCATAGCGCCGAACAAGCCGGCTCGCACGTAGCGCCGAAATACGTCGGCTCGCCCATATATCCCGCGTCGGGCATCCGCGTCGGGATGATAAGCAGTGACCGACCGAGTGGCAATGAAACATGTATCCCTTCCCATTCCCACATATATACGTATCTCATCCCCCCAACCCATATACGGAGTATCGGCATGCGAGCCCAAAGAAAGTCATGTACTCGTCGGAGGGACGTAAGGTCGGAAACCTCCGATCGCATTATGGAGTAGTCATGGCCGCTTTGTCTCACCTTGAAGGATCGATAATCATAAGGCGAGACTACCAATAGAGAATAACATTAAAAGAACGTAGAACATGTCATTTCGTACCATATCGTTTCATATCATGTCATATCATAGCGTATCGTGTCCTGTCATAGCATATCATCTCATATCAAATCATGTCGTGTCATATCATGTCATGTCGTGTCATAGTCATTTTCTCATAATTGACATCATCATGATCATCATAGAATCATAGTCATTGTTTTAGTCATAAGGACTTTCAAAATCGTACAACTTGGAATTGGAGAAAAAGGAATACCTTGGAAAACATTTAGGAACTTTTATGAAGAAAATCTTGCCTTGGAATCGAGGGATTAGTTAAAACAACTATTACTTGGTAGTTGGAATGATGTTCAAGAGTTTCCTTTAACTGTAATACGGAAATAAGCCAAATGGAGCCATAGGAGGAAATTAGGGAATAGCGGGCCCACCTCGAGTCAAATGAGGTGGCATATACAATTTACGTATAATACGTTTCATGACATTACTTATGAGAGTTTTAGAGTAGTCGGATCTTATTCATGCAAGTTCTAGGTGTTTAGACAATTCTTTTTAACCATTCATGAGCATTTAATTCAATTCTGCCGAATGAATAGTAACTAATTTCAATCTCGGATTTCTAGGAAAGGAATTGTCCCGAGGCACGTATTCAAACCTATTACGTCTAAGACATGCCAAAGAAGGAAAGTGAAGTCTTACATACCTTTTTTCGCTTCTTACGTTCCTCCAAATTCACGTTCCAAATCCATCAAAATCTACAAATTGGTCACATTTACCAAATGTTAACTTGAGCATCTAAAAGTGAATTCTCGAAATAACACTTGTCTACAAAATTTCGAAAGATTTCCCCCAGTAAATGCGCCATCCCCGAGATTCTAACTCGGCCCAATTCAACAACAACAACCCGAGAATGGAACTCGGCCACAATATCAACAACAATGCCAACAATCTTACTAACAACATTCAATTCATATTCAATTCGATTCAATCAACATACTACTTCGCCCAACACCTTCCAATTCAATAAGAATAATAACAACACATTTCTTTCTTTCCAATTCATAAACTATATCACCAATTCACATGCTTGTAACGTTATTTCCATAAATTCAAGAAAGCATATTCAAATCATATTATGTTCCAAATCAGCCCATAACCATCACAACTTCCATTTGAATCATCAAACTTTCATTTTCATTACATAGAATCCATCACAACGACAACTAGAATACTAACTAACATTAATTCATTTTTTCCTACACCATGGCAGCCCTCACGGCCACACACACCACACACAACCTTTTCATGAATTTTATTCATTTCTACACATTACAATATACACACAACGTGTTGAATATGATTAATTCCTTACTCGACATAACACACACACACTACACCTACACGGTACCTTCCACCTTTATATTTCCATGAATTTCCTTTATTTTTTTACCTACTATAACATGCACAACCATCCATAACATACAAAAGAGATGAAACCTTACCTTTTTTCTTCAATCTTTCCTCTCGGCTAGGACATGCTCCTTGCAAAACAAATGGTTTTCCTCTTCCAACAACCACTCCATATGATAGAGGACCTTTCAATTGCTTGGAATACTTGAAGAAAAATATTTTTCTCCTTCACCTTCGAATGCCCGATCATATATATTGTTACACTTTGGAAATTTCGCGTCGTTTGCATTATAGGTAAACTAACACAAGCCTAAAGTGGATATGAATCCCTTACAAGGTTAAGGAGGATATCTTATAATTCTAAGTATGTACCTTAAGCTTTCGGAGTTTAATGAATCGGCGGAAGTAAGTTCGTTGAAGGATTGGAATTTGATTTATGTTTTGGGAAGATTTCGTATCATTTGAGTTATACATTGCTTAGAACTACCTCGAGGAGGAGATATAGGGATCCTTAGATGATTAATGAAGTGTTATACAAGTGCCAAGAAGGTTCCATAAGGATTAGAGGTCAAACGAATCGAAAAGAACGCATTTTCACAAAAATCGGAAGTTTGGGGCAATATGCAGCCGCATACTCAGTATGTTGTGCAGCATATTATGACAAACTCCCAAAATCTGGGGGCCTCACTGTTACACTCCGTATCTTAGAACTAAGGTTAGACTCATGTTGTTATACCTCGAAAATTTCCCCTTAGCGTACAAGTGAATGGACTAGCGAAGGGCATGATGAATACGAGTTTTGGATGAGTCGGAAATAGTATGTGGTGGTCCTAATCAAGACTTCCAAAGGCATTCGAGTTAAGGTAAGAAAGTTGTTAAGGAAATCGAGTTATAAGTTAGTGTGTTGGATGAAAACTATGAGTATTGAGTTAGTGTTACCTTAAGGATGTTTTGAAGAAGAGTTATGACGTCCCTTAGATCGATAATGAAGTGATAAACAAGTGCTAAGAAGGTTCCATAAGGATTGGAGATCAAACGAAACAACGGGAACCATTCGGTGGAGGCTGAGAGTTCCACGGCCATGTTCCACGGACGGCACCATGTTCCACGGCCCGTGGATGTGTCCGTGGAACAGCCCGCGAAAAGAGTGGGCGGCCGGTCGTGAACCACGACCGAGTTCCACGACCGACAAAGGGTTCCGCGGACCGTGAAGTTGTCCGTGGAAGTCCCATCCGTCGAACAACCCATTTCAAGTCTTTAAATGTGAGTCCACTTTATTTATTTCATTCCCATTCACGGCTTTAACCTCTCCACACCTCTAGAACTTTCTAAACATTTCATCCACAAGAAAACTAAGTGAATCGAGATCAATAACAAGAGGTGAAGTGAA
>NC_081346.1:47950081-47981281 GCF_029784015.1 Lycium ferocissimum
TATGGTGAATGAAAGATTAGACCCCTAGAATTAGTAAACCCTTTAATGATGAACGGGTTGTTGATTTTATCATTGTGTATTCATTTATATAATGACCCGCTCATACTTATGAGACTTTCTTAGGTATCTTCCGAGGCTAGGAACGAGCTAACAACGACTCAAAAAGTATAAATGAAAGGTTTAAAACTTGTTTCGGTTAACTATGTGTTTTGTTTGAACCTGTTGTGTGTTCATTTGGGGCTTATCTTAATAATTCTAACCTCCGTTAGAACCTTAAGGCCGCTAAAGTAGTCCGTAGCATATTTTTACATTGGTTTATACGATTAGCTTGTGTTATTAGGACCTCTTGACGGACAGAGAAGTCGGGGCAAAGGTTAGTAAAATTTTCGTGCTCACAGCCTAAGGGGCGTCGTTGCAGCGGAAGATTAAAGCAATGTAGGCTTAGCGAGAAGGTGTCTCACCTCAGGGAAAGGTCGAACTTCTGATCCGCCGCAATGAAGTGGTTCTCGCTATAGCGGTCCTCATTAAATTAGAAACCCTGTTTATATACCTTATTTTGACCCCACTCCCCACATAACTCTAAGAACAGTTCCTAAGAACCCTTGAGGCGAATTTTCTAAGGTTAGGTCACTACTTCTTCATCAAGGTAATTATTCGTTCTTCAATCATGGCATCGTTAAAAGCTTGTTAATGAAGAATTGAAAGATTAGAACACCTAAGTTTATAAAACCCTAGAATAATGAATGGGTTATTGATATTATACATAATTGTTCTTCTAGGAGTTTATATAATCACTTCCTAGGATGATAATTTGATATTAAATGGTGAAATTGTTGAATTGAAACCTAGGGTTCTCATAAAAATGGAATCTTTGGCCTAAAAACTATGTGAGGGTTAAATCGATTAGAAAACCCATTAAATGGTTCAATATGATGACTGAGACTAGAATTAGGATGATTATGGTCCTAAGGATTAATTAACCAACTGAAAAAGATAGAAGTAATTGTGTCTTCTTTCCCAAATTGTTGTTCTTGTTTGAATAGAAGGTTTATCGCTTACTTAGCATCATATTGCTAGACTTTGACCGTTCTGAGGCGCTTTGGAAATAGAAGGCTCGTGTGGGGAAGTTCGTGGCTCCTGTTCTGCATTCGAGGTAGGTTACGGCTTACTTTAGTTAGGCTTTAATTAACGAAACGTATATATTGTGTAGAATTGATGGGAGAAAGCATGATTAGGTCTTCGGACATGGTGTTTGGTTGGATATTAGCTAGGTTGTTGTGACTTCTGACTATATTGGCTTGTCGCCGTTAGTTACGCATTAGGAAGTGTAGTTGTATTCATACCGTGGTGATTCGAGATGGAATTGTATTAGTTTGGATGTTGTTGATGGTGGCTTGCTTCCCTGTTATTGTGACTAGACTTACTACCTGAATGGGTGTGTTGTGATACGTGTTGTACCCAATTCTCTTTTATTGTGACACATATCATCAGAGAAAGGAAGGATAATGAGTTTAGACTTGAATTGTGCTATAAACCTATCATAATACGCTGATGAAAACTTGACGTATGGTTTACGGTTGATGGTGATATTATACTTGGCATGCATTCTCTTTCCATATGTATATTGATATTGAATTATGACTTGGTATTGATGATGATATATGAGAAAATTGAGCACCTTCGTGATACAAGACTTAGTCGTGAGGTGTACTAGTTATATTTGGAAGTAAAGAGGGACATAGACTCTTTGTGTTGAGTGAGATGGTTTGTATTATTCATTCCATAGTGGAGTCGATTTATCTAAGTCTTGATATGACTTATGGCATTATGACTTCTTGTACTTCATTGTTATTTTAGTGCATTGATTTCCCATATTTACACCCATTTCTGCATTCATACATTCATACATTATGGAAATGGTTTGGAATAGTTGAAAGGAAGGTGTTCATATATACCCTTCACGGACTGATTGAGATAGTTACATACTTAGACTATCACTGAGCAGATTATTTGTGAGTCTTGTTATGACTTATGTTACTATGATTGTACTTCATTGTTTCGTGCTTTGATATGTGTTCTTAAGTTATTCATTGTGATTCTATCATGAGGCATTGTTGATGAGATTTTGAGATGAAACATATACATCTATTAAAGCACATTTGACAGAGGGTGACGATGTGGCCTAGTTGTGACCTCGTGGTCTAAGGTTCGTTTCGGAACGAGTGGTACATGGACACCATGGGTCCCCTGCAGGTCATGAATATTTGGGGAAAACATAACCATTTAGCATGTGTGTACAGGTTTGTAGTATTTGGCCAGTGCATTGCATTGCACATCATTATATTTTGCATTGCACTTCATTACATTTTATTCTGCATTATTATATGGCTTGTTTAGTTCTGATTTTGGTATGGTTTGTTGAAACGGCTGTTGTGGTATTGATGTGATCATTGAATGAGTGAAATTGTGGGTTAGTGACTCTACCTTGGGTCGAAACTTGGACTTGTGATTATCGAGTGAGATTATTGAGACCGGATAGACTGTGGTTTAGAAGCTTGAGCCTTAGTGATTTAGTTATGGGATATTCGGTGACTTGGATTTGAGTATTATGTGCCTATCTGTTTATCTTGTTGATTTTATGCTTATATGCGTGAACTAAGCTTAGTTGGCTGCACGATGCTTCTTTGTACATAGTGTTTGTCGATACCGCATTGCGGGCGCAACCTTTTCGAGCGCGTATCGTGTTCCGCAGATTTCACCCGCACCTCATCTCTAGCTTGAAGCTAGTTTGCTTGATCGAATCAGGAGGGTGAGCTTCTATCCATGCCATGTCGCCTGAAGATCTTTCTTTCCAGATGTCTACTTTCATTCCAGACATTATTTATTATTATATTCGACATATATTTCATTCTTTAGACATTGTTAGTTAGATTCCTTGTACAACGACTTTCAAATTTTGGGAATTTAATAGTTTGACATCCGCACTTATATTATTTATCATTTATGACTTGGTCAGACTATTTATTGATTATTAGAGTATAAATGATTAAAGAAGTTGAAATTGACTAGTGATTAATTGTTACACCTCGAAAATTTCATGTCGTAGTGTCGTAAGTAGACTAACACGAGCTTAAGGTCAATATCAAGCTCTTATGACTATAAGAGGGGTTCTTGGTCATTTTAGAGTGGATGTGATAAGATTCGAAGTTATATGCATTGGTGAAATAACGATTGATAAGGACAAGTGAATTATGAGTGGTGTTTAGGAAAGGTTTCGCAAACTATCGAGCTCAAGATTGATTAGTGAAGTCTTGGGAAGAAGTTATAAGGATACTTAGGTGGTTAATGATGTGTTCTATAAATATTGGAGATCAAACAAATCGACGAGAATAAGTTCGGGGAGAAGGTGGATTATACGACCGTTTATACGGTCCGTATAACAGTTACAGTGAAGGTCTATCACTGAGAGAGTTATACGGTCCGTATAACAGTTACAGTGAAGTGCCATCACTGAGGGAGTTATACGGTCACTTATACGGACCGTATAAGGGTCTGTATAATCCCATCGGGCTGAGTTATTTTCAAAGTATAAATATAAGTCCCACTTTCTAATTTCTCATTTTATCATCTCCTCCACTTCTCTCAAGGCCTCTAGAAGGTTCCATACATTTCTCCAATATAAATTCAAGGTGAATCAAAGATCAAACACCAATAATTAGTGAAATCAAGTGCAAGGATGCTAACTAGGGTTCATGGAAGCGAGAAATTTCCTTGGAAATGAAGTTAGGGTTTTCTCCAAGTGAAGTGTTTCCATCCAAAGCCCATTCCTATATAATCAAAGGTGAGTTTTATGATCATTTTATGTTATTAAGAATATTGAATGGTTGAAAGACTTGGATTGAGGAGGAAAGTAGAATATGGAGCTCAAATGTGAAAATAATTGTATTCTTCGATAATAACTTGACTTGAATTATAGTTCTTGACATGTCATGAGTATAATCTTGTAATAAATGATATAGATGATGTTAAAGAAGTATTATATGAGGATGAATGTGGTGTTATATTATAACTATGGTTATGAATGATTTTGATAGGGAATGTTGAGGATTGAATAATGTCTAGCTTGATGAAGTTATTGATTATGATATCTTGGATGTTGGTATTGATGTTTGGGAGTTGTTATATTATATGGAGAAAGTTGTAGAAACAAAGGAAGTGCTGTTCAATTTTCGTTAGCCCTTAGTCGCCTTAACTTAGCTTCAAGTATGTTTCCGGTTATCTAACCTTAGTACGAATTCTCTTGAATGTAGAATCGTGAACTTGGAGGGAAGCACTTAGTCGATAAATCTAGAATGACGTAAAGGTATGTAAGGCTAGCCCTCTTCTTTTAAAGGCATGAATCTTATATTGTGGTTTCTTTTCGATATCCCTATGATCTTCTTACATCATAAAAGATGAAGTTTAAAGGTTCTTAAGAGCTCCTTGCGAGATAGAGATGAGATATGTTCCATGATCATGATAATGACAATGATACTATGCTGAGCTCGATATTCTTATTTTTATGATTTCATTGATGTTGCTTCTTGTTGTCAGTCTCACCTCATGTTACTAGTTCCCTCAAAGTGAGACATGATGATCATGAATATTCCATAACATAATCGGAGGTTACCGACCTTACGTCACTCCGATAGAGTCATAGCTTTCCTTGAGCTCTCATGTATGCATTATGCTATGTATACATATGAGTACACCACGCCTACATGGCCGGGTAGTCACCACTACGACAGGCGTAGTGGACAACTATGATGATGATCATAACATGTCTATATGGCATGGGCAGACACCACTAGTGGGCGGCATGAGATGTTTACTCCGGACACGAGAGGCCCGGAGGCGGGCTAATGATGATCACACCGTAACTATATGCTCGGGCAGTTACATATGCTTATGTGATATGATGTTGTTTATTATAATGATTCCGCCTTAAGAGGCAATCAATTACAGGTTACCCCTTTACCTTACATTCTTGCATCTCTTTATCATGTTATTGTGTATGCCTTACATACTCAGTATATTGTTCGTACTGACGTCCTTTTCTTTTATGGATGCTGTGTTCATGCCCACAGGTAGACAGGGAGACGGTGCAGATTCATAGGAGGCCATCAACAGCTATACAGGAGCCCTCCACTACTCCGGAGGTGCCATTTGTTGATACATTCTCTTGTGTATATATTTGGATATGACGGGGTCCTGTCCCGTCTTTATGTCTCAGTACTCCAGTAGAGGCTCGTAGATGCGTATGCGTGGGTAGTAGATGTCCCATGACTATGGCAGTGTATATTTTGTATATCATTTTTGGTAGCCTTGTAGGTTGATGTATATATATGTCTATATGTTTTGTAAATGTTGATGACCATCTCATGATAAGTTTCATGTTAGGTATAGTGTGTGTCCAGGTTGAGTTTGATGGCAAGCATGATAGGCGGTGCTCGATAGGGTAGCTTTGGGTACCCGTTATGGCCCCTAGTTGGGTCATGACAAAAGTGGTATCGAAAGCCAGCCCGTCTCTAGGCGTGTCTACGAGCCGTGTCCGGTGGTCTCGTTTATGGGTGTGAAGCGTGCCACACTTATAAACGAGAGGCTGTGGGGGAATTTAGGAATAATGACCATTTTTCTTCTTTATAAATCGTGCGGTAGAGCTGTGTTGTAAGATTTCCTTTTGTCTAATTGTGCGCTATGAGTTCAGCGATGCCGGTAAAGAGAAAAGCAACAGTCGCTCAGAAGGGCAAGACTGCGGCAGGAAGGCGGGTTGAACAGAAGCCGCCAGCGCATATAGAGGAGGGTGATTCCCATAATGAGGCTCCATCTCACACCTCTCACACTCGGCTTGTATTAGAGGAGCATAAAAAGGGGCGGCTCCCCTCCGACTCCGATTACCTCCGGTTCCTCCACCGGCAAGCTTCGGGTCAGCAGATGACCGAGGCTATTCAGTTGTTGACACAGCTAGTTGCCGCCCAGGCTCAGCGGTAGAGTGCGGGTCCGGGTGATAGAGCCACTAGTGCTAGAGCCCGTGATTTTATGAGTTTGAACCTGCCAGAATTTTTAGGGTCAAAGCCGGATGAAGACCCGCAGGGTTTTATAGAAGAGATATTGAGGACGCTGAGGATTATACACGCTTTTGATACTAAGTCAGTGGAGTTAGCGTCCTATAGATTGCGGGATGTTGCCGTTCTATGGTATAATAATTGGATTTCTTCAAGAAAGGAAAATACATCTCCTCCGGTTTGGCAGGAATTCGTAGATCATTACTTTCCACCTGAGGTTCAAAGGGCCCGAGCTGACGGGTTTTTGAATCTAAAGTAAGGGAATATGAGTACTCTCCGTTTTAATTCATTAGCTAAATATGCTCCTACTATGGTAGCCGTTATGGGAGACAGGGTACATCGATATGTGAGTGGCTTAGGGCCACATTTGTTCAAGGATTGCTTGACAGCTTCACTACAGGAGGGGATGGACATTTTCCGTATTCAGGCTCATGCCCAGAACTTAGAGGAGCAACAGCAGCCGCACCGGGGCGAGCGTGATATGGATAGAGGGCATAGTAAGAGAACTAGATCCGTGGGTACTAGTAGTAAGTATAGAGGGGATCAGCAGCAACGGTACTCCAGATATTCAGGTCAATTCGCAGCCAATGCACCTCCTCGATTCGCTGGCAGGAGATTTGATCGCCCCATCTATTCTGGTTCGGGTCAGAGTTTGAGAGTGTCAGGTCCTCAGTTTGGAGGTGATCCTAGTTAGAAGAGACCACTAGTGCCGCGATGTAGCCAGTGTGGTAGATTACATTCAGGCCAGTGTCGCTGAGGTTCAGATGCTTGCTATGCCTGTGATCAGGTTGGGCATATGATGCGTGATTGTCTGTCGATGGGTAGTGGAGTTGGGGCTCAGCCCACAGGATCAGCAGCTGGTTCTTCCTCGTCTGTGCGCCGTGGCGTACCCCCCGGTACTTCGGAAGACGGTGCGAGGTAAAGGCGAGAGGGGGAGAACATCCGGATTCGGTGGCACCCGGCCCCGTATTTATGCTTTAGTGGACGTCGGGATGCTCGTAGTCCTCCCCAGATGTGATTACAGGTATATTATCCATATTCTCCCATGATGTTTATGCATTGATTGATCCGGGTTCCACCTTTTCATATATCACTCCTTATGTTGCTGGTCGTAGTGGGATGAAACCCGAGCCAATTAAAACTTTAGAGGTATCTACTCCGATTGGTGATCCAGTAATAGCTAGACAAATATACAAAAATTGTGTGGTTGTGGTATGTGATTGCCAGATTACAGCTGATTTGATTGAACTAGAAATGTTAGATTTTGATGTGATTATGGGCATGGATTGGTTGGCCTCTTGTTATGCTAATGTGGATTGCAGAACCAAGATGGTTCGATTCCAATTTCCAGGAGAACCAGTAGTTGAATGGAAGGGCAACATAACGTCTCCAAGGGGCAGGTTTATTTCCTACCTCAAAGCAAGAAAGATGATTGCAAAAGGCTATATTTATCATTTAGTCCGAGTTCATGATATCGACGCATAGCCGCCGACTTTCCAATCCATCCCGGTAGTAAGTGAGTTTCCGGATGTATTTTCGGATGAACTTCCAGGCCTTCCACCGGAACGAGAAATTGATTTTACTATTGATGTGTTGCCGGATACTAAACCTATATCTATTCCTCCTTACGTAATGGCTCTGCACTGAAAGAGCTAAAGGCACAACTGAAAGATTTGCTCGAGAAGGGATTTATTAGACCTAGTTCATCACTATGGGGAGCACTTGTCTTATTTGTAAGAAAGAAAGACGGCTCCCTACAAATGTGCATTGATTATAGACAGTTGAACAAGGTGACAATCAAGAATAAATATCCACTCCCGAGAATTGATGATTTGTTTGACCAATTACTGGGTGCTAAATGGTTTTCCAAGATTGATCTGAGATCGGGGTATCACCAAGTGAGAGTTAGAGAAGAAGATATTCCGAAAATGGCTTTCAGAACTAGATATGGCCATTATGAATTTCAGGTGATGTCGTTTGGGTTAACCAACGCCCCGGCGGTGTTTATGAATCTGATGAATAATATATGTAGGCCCTTTCTAGAACTATTTGTGATCGTGTTCATCGATGACATTTTGGTATATTCTCGGTCGGAAACAGAGCATGCAGACCACTTGCGTATTGTCCTTGGAATTCTTCGGACTCGTGAGCTATATGCAAGTTTTCAAAATGTAAGTTCTGGCTGAATTCTGTGACTTTTCTGGGCCATATTATCTTGGCTGATGGTATTCACGTAGATACTCAAAAGATTGAGGCTGTGAAGACTTAGCCGAGGCCTACAACGCCTACAGAAGTCCGTAGCTTTCTGGATTGGCAAGTTACTATAGAAGATTTGTGGAAGGGTTTTCTTCTATCTCAGCACCAATGACGAAGTTAACTCAGAAATCAGCAAAATTTCAATGGACTGATCCCTGTGAACGTAGTTTCCAAGAATTGAAAGACAGATTGACTTCAGCCCTAGTCCTGACGCTTCCGGAAGGATCAGAAGGGTATGTGGCTTATTGTGATACCTCCAGTGTCGGATTGGGCTATGTGTTGATGCAAAGACGGAGGTTATAGCCTGTGCTTCCAGGCAATTGCGGAAACATGAAAAGAATTACCCGACCCATGATCTTGAATTAGCAGTAGTTATTCATGCACTGAAGATATGGACACATTATTTGTATGGTGTACATGTTGATATTTATACTGATCATAAGAGTCTCCAGTATATTTTCAAGCGGAAGGAGTTGAATCTACGGCAGAGGCGATGCTTACAGTTGGTATCAGAGCCTTAGGTTCATGAATCTCGTTGTACAAGGACGTGTCTAGCAGAGTCTTGTGGATGGGTACGAAGCGCTCCGTACCTATGTGCGAGAGGCTATAGGACATTTAGGAAACTTTCAATTCTTTCATTCTTTCGTGCTACTTCTTCTGTTGGTATCTAGTCGATTCCAATTAGTATCTGCACCTCCATGTATTATTCTTCCTCGAATGGTGGGAACGCTTTTCCTAAACTCTTATTGTCATGACCCAACCGGAGGGCCACACCCGATGCTAACCCACCCGGGTACCTCTTTGCGTACATTTTCATTCACATCTAGGTGAGCCACATGGCTTACTCATAATTTACATGCATCAATAGTGCTAAACTCGTTAGGCAACAACACATTTATATTATCATCAATGACAATGCCCATGTCCATATACACAAGACGACGAGGCTGACAAAATTATATACAAAATATGCGCCGACAAGATGCAAGACATCTAACCATACACAACTATCTACGAGCCTCTAAGAGTAGGTAATAACATATAGGACAGACCCCGCCATGCCCGTATATATGTACACAAAAGAATAATACCCAAAAGATGTAGCTCCAGATGAAATGGAGCTCCTCTATGCAGTCCCTAGAAAGAAATCTATAGATCAAGCCTGTCTCCCTGTCCACCTGCGGGCATGACGCAGCGTCTACAAACAAAAGGACGTCAGTACGAATAATGTACTGAGTATGTAAAACATAATCAACATCATAGTAGAAGCATAAGAGATAGCATAAGAAATAGCATAAGATGTAGCATAAGATGGGAGAGTCGGGAGGTAATAGAGCCGTTTGTACCTCTCTTGGCCATCATCATATTTACTTACTTGTCTTTCATAGGGACCTTCCCTTTCCAATGCTTACCGCCGCATATATATATATATATATATATATATATATATATATTTATACCCGTATTCGTATCTATATCATAGCCGACTCATGAAGGTTCTATGTTTCACATACCCGCCATGACAAGACTTGGTGATTCATACTCCGGCCCTATCAAGGCTTAGTGTTATCCGTACCCAACCAGCGGCGCGCGCGATAGGTATCATACCCGGCCATATAAGCTTGGTGTTACATAATAGTCATACATACTTAGACACGTATATATAAAAGTCCATAAGTATAATCAACATCATTACCTTCATCGTTTTCGTTACATCTATCCTTAGAGGATCAACTACTATATGCGGAGCTACTATTATCGCGAGAGTATTGAGAATCACGAGCTTTGATAATCTTAGAGATAGAGTCATTCAGAAGACATTATGGAGCTCATGAAAGGATATATTTAGCAAAGGAACCATGCCTTAATGAAAGAAGGGTTAGCCTTACATACCTCTTTGTCTTCTTAGCTATTTAACGTTCACCGTCGAAGCTTGAATAATCTACATTTAGAAGGATTCATACCATAGTTAAGCCTTAATGATACCCTTAAACCTAAACTAGAATAATTCATGATTTAATGAAAATTGGGCAGCATTTCCCCTATTCCACCGACTTCCACTATACTACAATACAACTCCCAAACATCCACAATATCACAATCAAGTAATCACATTACATTAAGCCTTCAATATTCACTCTCATATTCAACTCATACTAGCAACTTCATACCAGCTTTTGCACATTTTCATCCAACGCTTCCTCATCACCATTATTACCTTCCAATACAAGATTATACCCATATCATACTAAGAATCATGACTCAAGTTAGCTTACTACTCACAAACATCATAAAAGCTACATTTAGACTTCATTTTCTACTTCCTTCTTCCACCCACGTTTTGCTACAACCAAGCATTCTCAATAACATGAAATAAGCATGGAAACTAACCTTTTTATCCCATAGGACAAGATTTGAGCAACTATCAACTTGTGCAAAAACCCTAGCAACAATGCCCAAGTATTTCTTGAAATCTACCAACCCTAGGAAGCCTTCTAACACATGAACACTTTGATTCTTGCTATTTCATCTTTGTAATCTCTTAGGTTTGGGTGAAATATTTTTGGAGAAGGGTTTTGGAGCTTTGGAGAGCTTGGAACAAAATGTGGGAAATGAAAAATGAGCAAGGGTCGGTCTTGTATATAAAAAGAAAATCTGACCCGACCCGATTACACGGCCAATTATATGGGCCGTATAATTTATACAGCCCGTATAATTAGACCGTATAATCTTCCCAGGTTGCACCCTACTTTGGAACAAATCTACGCACCATTATACGGGTCGTATAATTTATACTGTCCGTACAACTAGGATTTTCGAATTTCATTCTCGTCGACTCGTTTGACTTCCAATCTTCGTAGAACCTTCTTGGAACTTATATAACAGTTCATTAACCATACAATAGGCCCCATAGCAGCCCCTCAAGATATTTCTAAATAAATATTAGCTCGATTATGGCGGAAACCTTCCGAGCACGACTTACATTCCACTTCCTTCAACAAACTAAACTTCACATATTCGTATGACTCGAAATCTTATAGTATGCACCTTAAGCTATTTAATACTTCCCTTAATCTCATAAGGATTTCATAATCATCCTAAGCTTACACTAGCCTATCCACAAGGCCACACATCCGGAATTTCTGAGGTGTAACATTCTTCCCCCCTTAGGAACATTCGTCCTCGAATGTTAAGTTCTTGAGGATTCTATAAAAATTTTGCCAGATTGTCCCCTATAGTATGGCACTACCATCCTGCAACAACAACCCAAAACACATCACCTCACAGCGCTACAACAACAATATCAATAACCATGGCCACACACGACCAGGAAAATATCAAGGAAAACACTACATACCTGAGGATAATTACGTCTCGGCCTGAGTCTCCTCTAAAGGTGAAAATAAACGCGAATGTACCGAACTTCATGTCTTTTTCAGCTTCCCAAGTCATTTCCTCTCTATTATTATTCTTCCATAAAACTTTAACCGAAGCTACCTCTTTGTTCAGCTCCGTACTTGCCTATCTAAAATGGCAATAGGGACTTCTTCATAAGACAATTGTTTGGTAACTTGGACATCATCTATTGGTACAATTCTATAAGGATCTCCAATGCACTTATGAAAAACTAGGTGAACTGGCTCCAAATCCGGTGGTAGATCTAATTCGGAAGCTACTTTGCCTACCTTGCGTATAATCTCAAAAGGTCCAATGTACCGGGGGCTAAGCTTGCCCTTCTTGCCAAATCTCATGTCGCCCTTCATTGGCGACACCTTCAAAAATACCCAATCTTTCACTTGAAACTATAAGTCCCTTCGACGATTATCCGCATAGGATTTCTGACGACTCTGAGCTATTAATAATCGATCCTGTATAAGCTTGACTTTCTCTATAGCTTGCTAGACCAAGTCCGGCCCTATCAATTTGGTCTCTCCTATTTCGAACAACCCAATTGGAGATCTACACTTTCGCCCATATAAAGCCTCATACAGAGCCATTTAGATGCTAGAATGATAGCTATTGTTATAAGCAAACTCAATAAGCGGTAAATGATCATCCCAACTACCTCTAAAATCCAATATACATGCCCGTAGCATATCCTCAAGGGTCTGAATGGTACGTTCAGCTTGTCCATCAGTCTGTGGGTGAAATGCCGTGCTAAGGCTCACCTGAGTCCCCACACCTTCTTGGAAAGATCTCCAAAAATTGGTTATAAACTGAGTCCCTCTATCAGAGATAATAGACATGGGAACATCGTGAAGTCGCACTATCTCTTTAACATGAAGCTTTGCATAATCTTCTGCCACATATGTTGTTCTGACCGGTAAGAAATGAGTTGACTTCGTGAGTCTATCCATAATCACCCATATAGAATCATACTTACGTCGAGAACGGGGTAAGTGATACGCTCAAATTATACCTATTAATGGTATAACGCGGACGTTGTCAAATATAGTAATCCAACAAGGTTGGGGTCGAATCTCACAGGGAATATAGTGTGAAAAGCTTACTAAAGTCGTAGGATGCTAAATTTAGGTCAAATGTCTTAATCCGATGATTTTAGTAAAAGTTGGTTTTTTTTTATGACTAATTGCTCGCTACTTGCTTTTGTGGAAATTTATGGTAAAAGAAACTAAGGTTGTGTCCCCTTTAGATGAGGTGTATGATCATGGGTATTGATCTTGATATACTTCTAATGGATTGCTATATGAATCCACTTAAACTCGATGTGAATCTCTACTATTTTTCAATAAATAAAGATTATTTCTTTCGATGATTTTCTCAAATATAAGAAAGTGATATGAAGAACGGTTAATTATGCCAAGTAGATTCGTCTTATTCCTACGTGAATCTGTTAATCAAAGTTTAAAGCTTTGAGTTCTTGTTATTTATTCTTACCAGCCCTAGTTATTCTCCCAAATAAATCAAGGTCTATGGCGTAATCAATGTTTGCAACCATTAATTATGCATGAAGAATGAAGAATAAATAAACCCTAACAATTCATTATGCATATATCAATCACAAAACACCCATCAATTGGATTCACAACCCTAGTAAGGGAAATTAGCTACTCATAGAGGAAGAAGAATAATAAGAAATAATGGGAATCATAATGCTTACAATTGATTGCTTGGAATTGAAGAGAAATTAATTACAATTGTTTGTAATCCCCAAAAGACTTCCAAAACGATGAGTAACTAACGCTAAGGAAAAATAAAACGAGTTTTGTATTGTAATGTACAAGAAACCTAAATATGGTATTTATAAGAGTCAAAGCCGTGCAAAATAAGATTGACAAAATTGCCCCCGACGGGTCGATATACGGACCGTGCATTTTATACGGTCCGTAGAATCAATGACAGTTATCCGTAAAATCTTCTCCAGTTGTCAGATGTAGGATCCACTCTTACGGACCATAAATATTATACGATCCGTTTAACCAGCCCGTAAATCCTCTTCTCTTTAAGACTCTTCTGGAACCAACCTACGGTGAGAGTTACGAACCGTAAATAATGTACGGTCCGTACTTCGCTTCGACTTCCACTTCATGTCCGAGACCCTTTCTATTAAGCATCCACGATGGCATTTACGGACCGTGAATATTCTACGGTCCGTATGTTCCTCCGTATAAATCAGGCTTCAGTTATTTTTCTTTCTTTGAACATCTTTGAACTTCATTTCCACGACTTGCTCCCGAAATACGTTAAACATCTGCAACATGTCACAAACACATCAAAAAGACCAAGACTTGCTCAAAAACAAGTAAAACTTATAGCCAAAAAGCATCGAATGTGCCATAATTTCACGGCACATCAACACCCCCAACTTAAAGTCTTTGCTTGTCCTCAAGCAAGTCGCACAACACAATGACTCAATCTACCACTTAGATATCGCAGAGTACTGATGTCTACATTGGTTTTGACTCTGAACTCCTGGCATGCACATTTTTCTTCCAAGGACCACCCCATTTTTCTATTTTTAAACCATATGCACAACCCAAGAACATTATGACTAACAATGAAGCTTCAATGCATGACATTACATTATCGAGTATATTATGATGCCCACAAACGCTACTTTAGGCGATCACTTTATTTTGCTCAATTCTCATCCTTATGCCCTCACATAGACCAAAGAATGTCCCAACACACATATATACCGCAAGAATGGGACGAAGACGACAGAGAAGAGAAAAACGCTCACACTCACAAAGAAATTCATATCTACACATGCAAATACCATAGGCTTGCCCGTATTTTCTATGTTTTCATCCTAGGCTCGTTCAGTTGTGATCACATTAGGACTTGTTTTGGCTTGTAATGTTGGCTTAGGGACGGGTAGGATACTTTTTGGATATTAGTGACTCACCCTCCTTGAACACTACAACATCTCTTCACCTTAATTCACCTCTTTTCTTTCCAACCCCTTTATTTTTTTTTTCAAATTTTCGACCTCGATGTGGTTTTCTTCCTAACTAACTTACAATTCTTTTTGTGTTACAATTTTCTGATTTTTCTATTCTTTTCTTCTCTTTTTTTTTTTCCCTTTTTTTTTTTCTAAGCAACTACCACATCGAATCTTTACTAGAAAACTCTACCGCCCCCAAACTTATGTTTTTAACATTTACTCCACATTTGATTCACCCCTAACTTAGGTATTTTGCCTCATCTATCTAGTAGTATCAAGGAGGGAACGGGTGCGAAGATGGATTAATTTCACAACGGGTAAGGTTTCATAATTGGCTAGCCAAGAAAAAGTCAAAAGGCTAAAAAAAAAAAAAAAAAAAAAAAAGGAAACGAGGGATATTTTCAACTTTTGGTAAGGCTTATTGAGGCAAAGTGACTATTTACATAAAGAAAGCCTAAGATCATCTCACAACCAAACTAACTTTCGAATTTCAAACACAACCAACCGGGCAAGTTCTGGATTATACATGCATAAACGGAATCAAACTAAAACTCACACACACATTGGTACATAGTGACAATTATTTTTACACTTGTGACCTCCTACGTAGTCATTCATCACAGACAATACCCCAACAATCGTAATGTCATATAAAGAATCAATCATGTCAACCAATAACTATTCTAAGTATGCATTTTTGAAATTTTCGAGGTCCAACATTTTCCAACAAACCATAACAACATGCCATTATTTACAGAGTAACACCAAATAAGTCAAAACTACTCTCTACTCAACCTAAGCAACATCCTAAACATGCCGATTTCAACAAAATAAAAACCCTCCTCAGAAAAGAACTTCGGCAAAGAAAAGCCGAGGGAGTTCCTAAATACATATTTACACACATACTACTACATAGTCCCACCCCCAACTGAATCATGCGGCTGCCCTCGACATCAATGTAAACATAGACAAGACAAGGGATAGGACTACCTGAGGCACACTATGTGCGATGCTCTCCCGCGATGCCCCACCGCATCGGTATCGGTGCAGTGCCGGGTCAACTATGTCCGAGGCTCGGTCGAGTCTCCGCGAAGTAGGTCCACCGGTGGAACACATGTCCCGCCTCCTCTCGGTACCTTAACGCTAGGTACCGTCTCGCTCAACAGGGGGATCCAACCGGCCGACGCCCCGTGTAGTGAAATCAACCATAGATAGTCGCGTGCATGCCTCACCGGCACTCTTTCTAACTCCACTAGGTCGAACCCTTCATTATCTTTCTCGATCTCGCCTTCTTGCCTCATCTTGGCCGAGGACTCTTCCTTTGACAATCGCACCACCGCACCAAAGATGCCAAATCAATCGGCATAGCCGATCGAGGGGATTTTCAAACATTCCCCCTCCCTTACTCGAATCGGCATAAGGACGTCGTCCTTCGACCGTAATATCTTTCTTTCACAAATGCTTTTCGTGTTTGCCGTCACACGATACCTTCTCAACCTACAGATCGTTTTTCTCAACACCATCAATTGGGGAGTGAATTTGGACCGCGAAGTGGGACTCGGTGTGACTCCATCTCCTTTCGAATCGCCCGTGCCACAACCCCCCCCCAACTCCCCTAATAGGCCAGTGATCCGTCGATCGACTCTCGTCCGCCTCAGATATGAGCGGTGCGTGCTTTGTTCCGTTAAATGGAATCATTATACCTGTGAAGTGCCGTAGGCGGAGGACTTCGTAGCAGCAAGCGGGCACCCCGGGACCGGCTCGCAGCAACCAGGGGTCGCGAAGAGGGGCCCGACGATGTCTCGAGAACCACCGTAGCCGGGCATCCCGGAGCGGTGGGCGTTAGCTCAAAACCCTCCGGATCTCCTAATGTCGTGCCCTTATCCTCATCTCGATCATACTCATATGGCACAAATTGTATACCACACCACCTCGTCGCCAACTTATTCTTAACCTCTTTATCTTCGCTCGATCAAACAAAGATGTGTTTTGCCTCAAACTTATGGTCCCGGTAGAGGAAAACTTTCGGATTTCACCTTCGCTCAAAGGCGGGCCGTAATCAAGCACGGGAAGACCAACTAAAGGCCAGGCTGAGTTGCCCTCATTCGAACATCATTGGCTATCAATTTCCCTATATCAATTGCATACCGGGACATGATGAAAGCCACTAGAATCGCCTGGCTTATAGTGAGCTGATTGTTTGTCTGAGTTGGTTGTAGTCTGTGCATTAGGACACTCCACCAGAATTGTGCCTCCACTGAAAGATCTTTCTTTTTTATCGCTGCACTACAATTAGTGCGCCAAACTGGATTCCCTCTAGCAATCACCGAGGCCACCTACAGTACTTCTTTCATCATATCAGTCCCGTTCCCCGCCAATCTATAGTCTAACTTATCGTTGTTTTCTCGATTTCATATTGTCCCCCGAAATAGAATCGGTTGACGGCTCATTGAGAAATCAACACGATACCTCTAATAGTCACCTTTTCGGAGGCGTATCACCGTCTTTGTCTTGTCGGGTCGGCTTGTACCGTTGTTTATCTCCGCTGCATAGTTGGCGTAGAACTCTCTCACAATAGATGGTACATATGTCTTAGTGGTCGGCTAAGGACCGCCCATCCATGGTGATCAATGATAGCTCGTATGGTTGGGAAATATTCCAACCCTTCGAAACCGATCCGCCCTCAAGGCACATGTTCCCGTAGCGAAAACCCCGTCCTCCTTCCTTTGGCCTCTAGCCCTTTATCATATATTTCTTCGAGCTGGGACCAAGAACCTAACAAAGATGTTCGCCTCTCCTTCATTCTGTTCTCATTTAGGCGTGCCGCCTCTTCAGCATCAGGCACTTCCGGCGCATTAGTCGCCTCCTCTTGACTAGACAGGTTAGGAGAGCTTGATGAGTACTTCCCATCACTGCTAGTCCCCTTATCAGATGGGGGATTTGTCGAAGGTTGGGCTGCTCTTCGCGGCCTGGTGTTTCATGCGACAGAGCTCGGTCTTCATCACTGAGCTCAGTTCGACTGGTCCCGCCCTCGCCCTCGGCCATGTCCTGTGCCTTGGGCACAACCTCTTGTGACAGCCATACCTGTGGACTACACGTTAGTATCTATGAACATGTAGACAATGAAGATGATAATATACAAACCCTTTTTTATATATATATATGTACGGGCCGTAAAAAACATACGGTCCGTAAAACAGACTGTAGATAGGTGACAATGGCATGTTTGTTCATGGAAATTCTATGATGGAGTTATACGGTCCGTATATTATTTACGGTCCGTAAAACTCCTCGTAGATTTGGGACAGGAACTTTTGGCCACTGAAGCAACTATTTTACGACACAAGTTACGGACCGTAAAATATATACGGTCCGTAATTTTGTCCGTATATATACTTTTCTTAATAGTTAGTTGCCCAAACTTCCCCATGACCCCTATGCATTTAACACTCATTCTCAAACATGGAACTTTGTTATTTTGCTCGTATCGTGTCGGGGTTACTCAGACTTCACCCCAATCTACTATTTTTTCATTCAAGCATTTTATCGGACAGTTGGTGGGCATAACGAATTGTTATATCAATTTAAGACATATACACTCGAAATGCCCACCGACCTAATGGGGGTTTCGATTTCTCATTTCCCATGAGTCCAATGTTCAGCACAACACAACCAAATCCCGCCCTATCTAATTTCAAGTTCTATACCCCATACAATAAGAATCCCAGAAATCACACATTAAGGGTATTTAGGAAAGCACACATGAGATCATAACCAGGGTATGAGAGCATTAACAAAACTAATAGGGACGGAGATGATTAATTACACTGAAGAATATTAATAAGAAAAAAAATTTGACTTTTGCTTCTTGCTTCAATTGTTTCGGGTGAGAAGGGTTGTGTTCTTGGTTATGGTGGTAAGGGGTTTGTTGATTGTGTGTGAGGGGTGTTTTTAGGGATGTGGTTTGGTAGTGGGTTTTTGATTTGGTAGTGGAGGGATTATAGGGAGTGAATTTAGGGATGGATTGAATTTGAGGATGTGATGAATTTTGGGTTTTTGAATTTGAAGAGGAAAGAAGCAAATGATGTGTTTGGTTTTGAAGTTGAAGCAAAAAATAAACGCGTCATTTATTCTTTATACCCTAGGCGTCTTTTGTCACTTAAACTTACCTGGCCCTTTACGCTCTCAATCTACGCCCGTAAAAATTTCACGGGCCTTAGATTTATCTGTAGATCTGTGACGGTAAATTGATCTGTCGATCCTTGGTTTACGCTTATTTTTACGGTCCGTATAAATTATACGGTCCATATGTTATGGCGTAAATCAAGGACAGAAAGAGCTTTTACCTGACTCATGTTCTACGCTTCCATCTACGGACCGTATAATTTACACGGACCGTAGATTCTGACGTAGATAATTAATAGAGAACCATCTTTTTCTTCTGTAAGACTTGCTCAATCTACGCTTCCATCTACGGACCGTATAATTTACACGGACCGTAGATTCTGGCGTAGATCATCTCCAGTTTCTACCCTTTGCATCCTGCACCAAAACAAACATTACCCTATATGCTGCAAACAAAAATAAGATCTAAAAAAAAAAGAAACATTACACTTGGGTTGCCTCCCAAGAAGCCCTTGATTTAACGTCGCGGCACGGCGGTGGTAGCCATTTACTCCTTATCCGCGCACACCGCATCATTGTTCGTTCCGAGGTGCTTCAACCCCGTATGGGTCAACAATTCTATCTTCCGAAACCATCCCGTGATAGTGCTTCAACCTCTCGCCCATTCACCTTAAACATCCGAGTTCCATCTCCGACTTCAACTCAATCGCTCCACGGGGGCGAAGCACCTACTACCTCGAATGTATTCGTACCACCTTGATTTTAGCTTACCCGATAGCAGCTTCAACCGAGAGTTAAACGGAAGACAGATCACCCTTGTAGAACTCTCGCTTCGTGATTTTCTTGTCATGGTATTGCTTCATCCTTTCTTTATATAGTCCGCACTCTCATATACCGGTACCGAAACTCATCCATCTCATTTAGTTAAAACAACCTGAGCTTGGTCGCTTCTTCCCAATCCATATTCAATTTCTTCAAAGCCCACATGGCCTTGTGCTCAAGTTTAACCAGCAAGTGACAAGCTTTTTCGAACACAAGCTTGAAGGGTGAAGTCCCAATCGGAGTCTTGAAAGCAGTCCGATATGCCCATAGAGCATCATCGAGCTTGCGGGCCCAATCAGTTCTAATTGTATTTACTGTTTTCGCTAGAATACTCTTGATCTCCCTATTAGATACTTCAACCTGCCCACTTGTCTGAGGATGATAGGGTGTTTCCACCCTATGTTTTACACCATATTTCTCCATCAATCCCGTAAAAGCTCTTTATAAAAGTGGGATCGACCATCGCTGATTATAGATCTCGGAGTACCAAAGCGAGTAAATATGTTCTTTTTGAGGAACCCCTGTTACACCTCGCATTTTACACATTTGGATAGTCCGAGTTAAAGGCGGAAAGTTAAGGACACGGCTAGTTTCCGGCTTTGTTTAGGGTGCAAGTTGCTTGTAAGTATTATTGGCATGGAGTATTAAGGGCAAATTTGGAAGTTGAAAATTGTTATTTATGACTTGTTGAAAAAGTCTTGTGGCCATCCAAGTTGGAGTGAACTATGGCCCACATGGATGCAAAATACATGTGATTAAAAAGATGACTAAGTGAGCAAAAATTCATCTTTTATTACCTAAGGAAAATTCTAGAAAGTTGAAGAAAATTGGACAAAAAAAAAAAAGAAAAAGGAAAGAAGGAAAAACGGCCAAGAGGCACATGACTAGTCATGTGCCTATAACTATATATATATATATATGTGTGTGTGTGTGTGTGTGTGTGTGTGTGTGTGTGATGAAAATTAGAAGGCAAACATTCATCATCTTCACTTGGAAATTTCATGAAACTTGAGAAGGAACAAGAGAGGCCATTCGGCCATCTCTAGCCAAGCAAGGCCATGGAAGTTTGATTGTGAAAAATAATTTCTCCTTTCCTTCCTACTAATTAAAAGGCCCTCTACGACATGAGCTAGTTGTTGAAGCAAGAAAAACATTCTTCCTTGGAGGGCATGTCCTAGCCGAGTGGGAGAAGCCAAGGGAAAGAGGTGAGTTTTGATCTTCTTTACATGTCTTATAGATGCTTGTGGATATTGTAGTGCATGGAAACGAATGAAATTCATGAAAATATAGAAATTGGAGTATGGCCGTGTGTGTGCATATGTGTGGCCGTGTAGTGTGTGTTGTGTTAGAGTAAGAAATTAAGTGTATTCCACATGTTTATGTGTTGTTGTAATGTGTAGAGAATGAAGGAAACTCATGGAATGTTGTATGTTGTGTTGTGGCCGAATATGGGCTGAATTGGTATAGGTATGTTGAACTCATTTTATATGGTATTTTGGTTGTTGATTGTTGTAGATTATGTGATGAAAATGAAGGTTTGATGACTCAAATGGAAGTCGGAAATGTTGTGGACTGTTTTGGAGAGCAATATGATTTTTATATAGATTCTGTGTGTGCATGAGAATAATGATCGTTAGCATGCGGATTGTTGATATAGTTTATGAGTTTAAAAGAAATAAATGTATTGTTGGAGTTCTTATGGCATTCGGAAGATTGGTTGGAATATCTTGAACATGTTGTGAATTGATTATTGATGTGGTTAGAATAATTGTTGGAATTGTTGTTGATAGTTTGGCTAGTTAAATTCCCGGATTGTTGTTGATTAAAATTGGCCGAGTTGGAATCTCGGGATGGCGCATTTATGGGAAATGCTTTGCCAAAATTTCGTAGACAAATGTTGATTCAAGATTCGGATTCTTAAGGACTCTAATTGATGTTTGGTAAATGTGACCAAATCAGTAGATTCGGCGAACTTGGAACTTGAATTTGGAGGAGCGTAAGAAGCGGAAAAGGTATGTAAGGCTTCACTTTTCCTTCTTGGCATGTCGTAGATGTAATAGGTTTGGACACGGGCCTCGGGGACATTTCTATTCTCCGGAATCCGCACCTAAAGTTTTCCTTTTTCATTTAGTAGAATTGAATTAGAAATGGTGCGAAATGTTGGAAAAACTTCCTAAACACCTAGAACTTGCGCAAATAGGACCCGATTACCTTAAGACCCTCACCGGTGACATCATGAATTGTAATGTACGTAAATTTGGTACGCCGCCTCATTTGACCCGAGCGCTGGCCCATCGTTCCCGTATTTTCATTATTGTTCCAAGTTTATGATTCCAGTGACGAGATGAGAACGTCAAGCTATTTCTTGAATTCTCAACTCTATTCATGAAAAATGTCTATTTTTAAAGATTCCAAGTATACGAAACGAGGCCTTACGATCCTCGGTTCATGTTTTCCCATGATATTACTTTTCATTAATAGTCTCGCCTTATATTAATCGTTCCTTCATGGCGAGGCAAGCGCCCATAGCTATGCTATAATATAATCGGAGGTTTCCGACCTTACGTCACTCCGATGGATACATGATTTTCTTGGGCTCTCTGCATGCTTATACGACCTATATATATGAAAAATGTATAAGTACACGGGGGTGGGGAAGGGATACATGGGAAATGGGAAGGGAACCATGTTTCATTGCCACTGGTCAATGCTTATCATCCCGGACGCGGATACCCGGACGCGGGATTTATGGGCGAGCCGGATATTTTCGGCGCAATGTGGGCGAGCCGATCTTTTTTGCTATGATACTATGACACACTATGATATGCTATGATACTATGATACACTATGATATGCTATGATACTATGACACACTATGATATGCTATGATACTATGACACACTATGATATGCTATGATACTATGATACACTATGATATGCTATGATATAACCTGATATGACATAAATTCTGTTTTCTATGTCTATGAAAAGAAATGTTTTTTTTCTAAAAAGGAAAAACAAGCATGCATGGTATCCAGCCAAAAGGGCATTCACATGTATGCAAAAGTTATCCTCTTATCTCATCACATGTTCTATGATCCCATGGTATCGTCGTTCATACTTATGTTCCCGTTTGTATTATTTTTCATGCTTTACATACTCGGTACATTGCTCGTACCGACGCCCTCTGGGCGCCGCGTTTCATGCCGCGCAAACACCGTATGAGTAGAAGACATTACGTAAGACGTTCCAGCGGATTGGCGAGCTCCATTTCATTCCGGAGTGTTGCCGAGTCAGAACACTATGATATGGTTCCATGTTCTATGCTAGAGACTTTGCAGACAATGTCATATGTATAGTACGTTGGTCTGTAAGCGGCTCCATAAGCCGATGTGTTGTTATAGGTTGTATTACGATTTCGCGTGATTACGGATACCGTTGGGCATACGTAAAGCGGAAAGCATACTTGTTTCTGAAGAAGTTTCGTTGTGTATTCATGCTATGATCAAGGGCCCAATATGAAAATGAGTGTTACGATAGACAGAGGGTTCGCTCGGCTCCGAATATGGGGACGGGTGCCCATCACACCCTAGTAAGATCGGGGTGTGACAACCCCATGACACCCTTGGCCTCGTTATTAGGTAAAGCCACCGCTTCTACCCATTTTGATACATAATCCATAGCAACCAAGATGTATTTCATGCCACCCGAACTCACAAAGGGTCCCATAAAGTCAATCCCCCAGACATCGAATACTTCCACCTCCATAACAAAATTCATAGGCATCTCTTGCCTTCTGCCTATATTCCCTTACCTCTGACATTGATCGCAAGACCGCACCAATAGATTAGCATCATGAAAGATAGTCGGCCAGTAATAACCGCATTCAAGTACCTTTGCCGCAGTCCGGTTACCACTACGATGACCCCCAACAGGAGAGTCATGGCACGCTATCACTTCACTTTCGGGAACACAACGCCGAATGATGTTGTCAGCGCACGCTCTGAACAAATGAGGCTCGTCCCAGTAGTACTGCCGAGAATCCCGCAAGAACTTCTTCTTTTGGTAAGCTTTGATATCTTCTAAAACTATGCCTGTTACCAAATAATTGGCAATGTCGGCATACAGCGGTGCTACCTCCATTAACACAGCCAACACCCTCTCATCTGAAAAAGTATCATATATGTCTAGCTCATCAGAGGTCTCCCAACCTCTTCAAGCCGAGATAGATGGTCAGCAACCTGGTTCTCGGTGCCCTTGCGATCCTTCACCTCAAAATCAAACTCTTGCAGCAATAGTACCTATCGGATCAGTCGCGGCTTTGCTTCCTTCTTTGTGATAAGGTACCTCAGTGTTGCATGATCAGTGTATACCACGACTTTGGACCCCAACAAATAGCCCCGAAATTTCTCAAAAGCAAACACAATGGAAAGCAGCTCTTGCTCCGTCACTGTGTAATTCATCTGGGCAGCATTTAGTGTTCTGCTTGCATAATAGATCGGGTGCATAATTTTATTGTGCCTCTGCCCAAGCACAGCACCTATTGCAAAACCACTAGCATCACACATCAGTTCAAATGGCAAGGACCAGTCAGGAGCAACAATAATAGGAGCAGTAGTGAGACGCTCTTTTAACTCCTCAAACGCCTTCCGGCACTTATCATCAAACACAAACTTAGCCTCTTTTTCAAGAAGCTTGCATATCGGATTAGTAATCTTGGAGAAATCTTTGATGAAGCGCCTGTGGAACCCACTATGTCCCAAGAAACTTCGAACACCCTTGACTGAGATAGGTAGAGGAAGTTTTGCAATTACATCAATTTTCGCTTGATCGATCTCAATTTCCTTTTTAGAGATTTTGTGACTGAGGACGATTCCTTCCTTCACCATAAAATGGCACTTCTCCCAATTTAGCACGAGATTTGTCTCCTCACATCTTTTCAAAAGACTTGGCCTAGATGGCCAAGACAATCTTCAAATGAATCACCCACAACAGAGAAGTCATCCATGATCACTTCCAAGAAGTCCTCTACCATGTCAAAGAGATTGATATCATGCACCTCTGAAAAGTGGCTGGTGCATCACACAAACCAAAAGGCATCCAGCTAAATGCAAACGTCCCATAAGGACAAGTAAAAGTAGTCTTCTCCTGATCTTCTAAAGCAATGTTGATCTAATTGTAGCCTGAATAACCATCAAGGAAACAATAGTAGGAACGCCCCGCTAGTCTATCAAGCATTTGATCAATAAAAGGCATCGGGAAATGGTCCTTGCATGTGGCTGTGTTGAGCTTGAGATAGTCCATGCAAACTCTCCATCCCGGACGGCTCTAGTTGGGATCAACTCATTCTTTGCATTCGGTACAACAGTGATGCCGCCCTTCTTAGGAACACATTGGACTGGGCTCACCCATTTACTATCAGCGATTAGGTAAACCACTCCCGTGTCTAACCATTTAATGATCTATTTCTTGATGACCTCTTGCATATTCTCGTTCAGTCTCCTCTGATGCTCTACACTCGGTTTGCTATCCTCCTCCAGTTGAATTTTATGCTTAAAGATCCCTGATGGGATACCCCTAATGTTTGCTATGGTCCAGTCAATAGTACGCCTATACTTTCGCAACACCTCCAAAAGCTGTAAAATCTGCTCCTCAGTCAATAGGGCTGAAACAATCACCGATATTGTATTGTCCGGACCAAGGAACTCATACTTCATATGTGATGGGAGCTACTTAAGCTCCATCTTGGGTGGCTCAATAATTGAAGGCTTTGCTGGAGGAGTTGTTCTATTTTCCAGATCAAGATTTAGCTTCTTTGGGTGGTAAGAATATTAACCCAACCCAACAAGTGAATTAACTGTCTCCATATAACCTTCCATGTCCTCAGCATCAAAGTTTACAAGAATACCAGCTAGAGCTTCACCCAAACTTTCTTCTTCCATCTTGAACTCCACTGCTTCATCAACAATATCAAACGAATCAATTACCGAAATGCTCTCGTAAGCACTTGGTAACTTCATCCCTTTGCTAGCCTGAAAAGTAACTTCTTCATTGTTGACTCGGAACTTTATTTCATTTTTTTTTTGAATCCATCAGAGCTCTCCCTGTAGCAAGGAAAGGTCTCCCCAGAATAATAGGAATGTCCCGATCAACAGCCACGATCCAAGAATCACAAAATCAGCGGGCAACATAAAATCACCAACCCGCAGAAGTACATCATCAACCACCCCAATGGGTCTTTTGATAGACCTATCAGCTATTTGTAACCTCATAGTAGTTGGCCTTGGCATCCCCAAACCTGATTATTTGTATATATCAAGGGGCATCAAATTAATACTCGCCCCATTATCACACAAAGCACGAGCAAAATCATGGTGCCTAACAGAACAAGGAATGGTGAATGCCCCGGGATCACTCTTTTTCTGAACAGTAGTAGTGGAGATGATGGAACTCACAGTGTGAGTCAAACTCACAGTTTCATGTTGAGCCGTTTTCTTCTTGGTCAGCAGTTCTTTCAAATATTTGGCAAAATCGGGCATCTCCTTGACAGCTTCCAAGAAGGAAAAATTTAGAGATAACTGCTTCAACTGATCATAAAACTTCTCGAACTTAGCATCCTCCTTCTTCTTTACCAACCTCTGGGGAAAGGGAGGTTTAGACTTGAAAAGCTAAGTCAAAGGGCGGAGAGCCCCTTTCACAGTCTGCTTGCTCGTGTTATCAGCATCCTTCACTATCTCTGGAATACCAGCAACCTTCTTGTCAGCAAGATTCTCATCAACAATAATAGGTGCTTCAGACTGCACCTCATCCTCTTCATCTATTGGCTCAAGATCAACCACCTTCTTATCAGCCCCTTGGAGTAATTTACCACTCCTAGTAGTGATGGCAAACACATGGTCTACACTGCCTCTCCCATTTTTTGAATTTGGAGTAGTGTCACTCGGAAGTCCTCCCTTTTTAGGAGGGTGCTGCTCTCTAGAAATATCCCTCATTTGTGACTCAAGCTTCTGAATAGCCGCTGTATGGGAACCCACTGCCTATGTCAGCCTAGATAAAGTCCTCTCAGACTTAGACTGATTGGCCAGAATCTTCTCAAGCAATGATTCCTTGGTTCGCACCACCATAATTATTATTATAGTTCCTTGAGTTGTTATACGCACCTTGACCTTGTTGAGGTCTCCATTGATTTTGATTCTGGTAACCGCCTTGGTAGTTCTGTCTTTGGTAACCCCTTTGAGAGTTATTCACATAATTAGCATCTTCAACCTGCATAGGGGACCCATCATGGAATGGACCATATTGAGTATGGTACATCCCTTTTGGCAAAAAGCGTATCATCCTCACAAATATTTATTTTCTTGATCTAGGATTCATCAAACTTCTTTGTTAGCAAGGAAATATTTGTTGCAAGTTCTGCCAATGTTTGCTGGGTATCTTGATGCTCCTTCACTATATTATGGATCATAGCACTACCATATGGTACAACATCAGCATTGTTTGAGTGCCAAGCTTGATTATGAACAGTCAGATTGTTAAGTATGTTGGTCACTCATCGATAAGATTTGTTCATAAAACAACCATCAGCTGCATTATTAGCAACTGACTGTGTCACTGGATCTAGCCCTCGGTAGAACTTCTCCATTAATATGTGATCCGAAAAACCATGATTCGGACTCTTCTGCAAATACTCCTTGAATCTCTCCCAGGCTTCATATAGTTGTTCCCCCGGTCGCTGCTTAAATTCATAGATCTTGTCACGAATTTCAGCCTTCCTGCTAGGAGGGTACCATTTTGTGAGAAAAGCAGTCACCATCTCTGCCCATGAAGTAATCGAATTTCGCGGCAGCTTCTCAAACCATGTTCTTGCCTCTCTAGCTAAGGAATATTTGAATAACCTCAGCCAAATAGCATCTTATGGAATGTCGTTCTGGATGTGATTAGCACACACATCTACAAAATTCTGCAGATGACGTTGAGGGTCATTCTCGGTGGAGTTCCAAAAGTATCTCTCAAGCTTCAACAACTGGTATAGAGAGGAGTCAATTTTCACGGTAGCAGCTCCAACTCGAGGCTGAACAATAGCAGATGCATAGTCCTCCTCTGGAACAAGATCAGCGAACATATTCTCATCATCTAATTCATTCACCTGATTGTTCAACCGATTCCCCTGGTTACCAGCACGTTGATTTTGCTGATTCTGATTCATGTTCACCGGGTTTCCACAGAGTAGCAAACAAGGTGTGATGGAATAAGCAAAATACTTCAATCAAAGCAAACACTATTTAGTAATTTCAAAATCGTATTCCTTGGCAACGGCGCCAAAATTTGATACGCTCAAATTACACCTATTAATGGTATAATGCAGACGTTGTCAAATATATTAACCCAACAAGGTTGGGGTCGAATCCCATAGGGAATATGGTGTGAAAAGGTTACTAAAGTCGTAGGATGCTAAATTTAGGTCAAATGTCTTAATCCGATGATTTTGGTAAAAGTTAGTTTTTTTATGACTAATTGCTCGCTACTTGCTTTTGTGGAAATTTATGGCAAAAGAAACTAAGGTTGTGTTCCCTTTAGATGAGGTGTATGATCATGGGTATTGATCTTGATATACTTCTAATGGATTGCTATATGAATGCACTTAACCTCTATGTGAATCTCTACTATTTTCCAATAAATAAAGATTATTTCTTTCTATGATTTTCCCAAATATAAGAAAGTGATATGAAGAACGGTTAATTATGCCAAGTAGATTCATTTTATTCCTAAGTGAATATGTTAAACAAAGTTTAAAGCTTTGAGTTCTTGTTATTTATTCTTGGCAACCCTAATTATTCTCCCAAATAAATCAAGGTCTATGGCGTTAATCAATGTCTGCAACCATTAATTATGCATGAAGAATGAAGAATAAATAAACCATAACAATCAATTATGCATATATCAATCACAAAACACTCATCAATTGGGTTCACAACCCTATTAAGGGAAATTAGCTACTCATAGAGGAAGATGAATAACAAGAAATAATGGGAATCATAATACTTACAATTGATTGCTTGGAATTGAAGAGAAATTAATTGCAATTATTTGTAATCGCCAAAAGACTTCCAAAACTATGAGTAACTAATGCTAAGGAAAATAAAGCTGAGTTCTGCTGTAATGTAATGTACAAGAAACCTAAATAAGGTATTTATAAGAGTCAAAGCCGTGCAAAATAAGATTGACAAAATTGCCCCTGACGGGGTGATGTACGGACCGTACATTTTATACAGTCCGTACAATCAGTGACAGTTCTCCGTAAAATCTTCTCCAGTTGTCAGATGTACGATCCACTTTTACGGACCGTAAATATTATACGGTCCGTATAACCTGCCCGTAAATCCTCTTCTCTTTAAGACTCTTTTGGAACCAACGTACGGTGAGAGTTACAGACCGTAAATAATATACGGTCTGTACTCTGCCTGGACTTCCACTTCATGTCTGAGGCCTTTCTGTTAAGCATCCACGATGGCATTTACGGACCGTGAATATTCTACGGTCCATATGTTCCTCCGTATAAATCAGGCTTCAGTTATTTTTCTTTCTTTGAACATCTTTTTACTCCATTTCCACGACTTGCTCCCGAAATACGTTAAACATCTGCAACATGTCACAAACACATCAAAAAGACCAAGACTTGCTCAAAAACAAGTAAAACTTATAGCCAAAAAGCATTGAATGTGCCATAATTTCACGGCACATCAGTAAGCCTGTAATGAAGTCTATGTTAATTAGTTCCCATTTTCAAGTTGGAATTTCTATAGCTTGCAACAATCCGCCCGGCTTTTGGTGCTCAATTTTCACTTGCTGACAATTGAGACATTGAGCTACAAATTCCGCTATATCTTTCTTCATCCTATTCCACCAATATATAGATTTAAGATCACAATATATTTTCGTTGCTCCTGGGTGAACAGAATAATGGGAACAATGAGCTTCTCTCAATATTTGGTGGTGTAATCCTGCAACATCAGGAACACATAACCTACCTCGACATCGGAGGACTCCATCTCCAGAAATCTCAAATGATGACTTCTCCTTCAGAGGGAGTGTATTTTTATAATGAATTAGCATGGGATCTTCGTATTGACGCTCTTTTACTTCAACTACTAGCGACGAGATCGATGTGCCGGTAGTTTGTGGCACATCTAATGCTTTTTAACTATAAGTTTTACTTGTTTTTGAGTAAATTTGTGTTAGTTTGATGTGTTTTGTGTGTTGTGCAGGTATTGTGAAGTTAGAATGCTCGGAAAGCGAAAAAAGAGGAAAATAGGCAATCTGTCTGATAGGCAATAGACGGACCGTCAACATGCTTGACGGTCCGTCGAGTTGCCTCGTCGATAAGTTCCTGCGAAGTGACAATTCATCAGATCATCATCAGATCGTCGACTTGCACCGTCGACATGATCGACGGTCCGTCGACATGATCGACGGTCCGTCGAAGTGCTTCGACGGTGGAGTTCCTGCAGAAGGAAAAAGGCATACTCAGATCGTCGATATGGTCATTGAGCATGTCGACGACCGTCGAAGTGCAAAGACGACCTGTCGAAGTGTAAGCCAAGATGGAACAGGACTGGGATTGATTATTCCGGGTTTGACTTATATAAATACCTATTTAAGTTTTATTTTTTAGACATATGGAGTTTTAGACTTGTAGTAATTACTTTTGAGTTGTTTGTCACGACCCAACCCCGTAGGCCGTGACTAGTGCCCGAGCTGGGCACCCATACGCGCTCATTAACCAGATTCGGCATACAAACGACTCATACATATGTAACTATCAGACGTGGTTCCAACTGACGCATACAAATATATATACTGCACAGAAGCCGGCAATGCTATCATAATATACATAACGTATCAAAGAATACATACACGCAGCCGACAAGGCTGCCACGGTGGATGGGCCGCCCAAACGCAACTCACACAACGCATCTGAACAAAGCTATACATAACCCACATCTATGTCTACGTACCTCTAAACAACAAATGTAATCATATGACGGATAGGCCCCGTGCCGTACCCCTGAATACACAAATACATATACAACGGGAGAATATATACCAAAATGTAGGCTCCGGAATAAAGGGAGCGCTCCAACAGCAGAATAGGTGTCCTAGACTGGCGGATCACCGAACTGTGCGTCTGTACCTGCGGGCATGAAACGCAGCCCCCGAAGACAAATGTCGAAAATATGTACCGAGTATGCAAAGCAAAAGGTACAAAAGAAACGTAACCGAGTCATAATCGAAAACCGAAGTGCAGAGTAGGCATAATAACCGAAATACCAAAGCGCTTGCATCTGACATACAAATCATACATATGAGGTACAGAAGACAAATATAATGATCATCATATACATACAGTAACACACCATAACATTATAACCGATCATATGAGATGCCATTAACCGATGGATTAAGCCTAAACCAACGTGGGATCGG
>NC_081346.1:47981381-47995646 GCF_029784015.1 Lycium ferocissimum
AACCGGGTATAAATTTCAAAGACCTCGTCCCTTTCCATTCGACGGATTTCTAAAAAATTTCCGTTTACCCAAAAACCAACTTTGAGTCAACTCTTTTTCGCTTAAAGCCTAATTTTCCCAAAAAGTAACCCTAATCAACCCCGAACACCTCAAAAAATGTGGTTGGACCCGTCCCTAGGGTTAAAAGTGAGACGACAAGTCAGAAAGGTCGTAATGGCTTGTGCATCATAAGCTAAACGTCATTACATCAGATAACAATTGAACCATCGCTCGTCCTCGAGCGACGAAAGGAGAAAAAATGGTAAAGTACCTGAATTAGCGAACAACAGAGGGTATCGGCTACGCATATCATACTCGCCCCCAAGTAGCCTCGCCTTACTGTGACGATGCTTCCATTACGGCCTCCACGGAAGCACTCTCCTTGGACCTCAACTTTTGAACTCGCTTTAAACCGCAATAGTCTCTTTTCGTATAAGTCAAAATTATCAAATATCAAATCCCAACGAATGTAAGTATCGTCGGCATGGTGCCAAAGTATAGAAAAACATAAAAAATCGGATGAACTCCCGCCAAGCCTGGTGGCAAGGCTAACTCATAAGCAACATTGCCCACACGGTCAAGAATCTCAAATGACCCAATATACATCGGACTCAACTTGCCCCTCTTCCCAAATCTCATAACACCCTTTATGGGTGAAATCTTCAATAGGACTTGGTCGCCAATGGCAGACTCTAGATCTCGGACCTTCCAGTCTATATACATCTTCTGTCGACTCTGAGCTACCAAAACCTTAGCTCGAATAACACGCTCTCACCGAGACTTCCCGGATACATGAACACGGTCGAACCTCGGAAATACATCAAACTAGCCACCCAGATCTGACCCGTCTCGCCATGCAAAGCCTCAAAAGGCGCCATGTTGATACTCGAGTGGTAATTGTTGTTATACATAAACTCTGCCAACGGCAAGAACTGATCCCAATAACCACCAAAGTCAATAACGCAAGCTCTCAACATATCCTCAAGCACCTAAATGGTCCGCTCGGACTGCCCATCGAAAGCTGTACTAAGATCCTATCTGGTACCCAACTCGTTATAAAAAGCTTTCTAGAAATGGGGACTCCGTGCAATCTCGTAATAACAAGAATGTATAACTTGGCTAACTTCTCCGTGGTATAGAAAATCTGAACTGGAATGAAATGAGCGGACTTAGTCAAGCAATTCACTATCACCCAAATCGAATCAAACTTACCCAGGATCTTTGGAAGACCCACAACAAAATCCATGGCAATCCTCTCCTAATTCCACTCGGGAATGGGCATCATCTGAAGTACACCACTGAGTCGTTGGTTCTCATACTTAACTTGCTGACGATTGCCACACTTAGCCACAAAATCAACTATATCCCCTCGTTCACACGCTCATCGAAGGGATAGGATGTCCCCCGAAATCATGATACATCTTAGTCGCCCCGACGAATGGAATATCCGCAGAAACTGTGGGCCTCGGTCGAGAATCAAATAAATCAAGTCACCAACACAAGGAACGCACACGCGCCCCTTAATCCTCAAGGTACCCTCTGAATCAATCATGGCCTCCTTGGCCTCACCCCTCAGAACCTTATCTCTAATCTTTTCTCAACTGAGCATCCTCAAACTGATGAGTCCTGATCTGATTTAGGAAGGATGATATCGCCTTTACACAAGCCAAAACTCTGCCTAAGGCTGAAATATCAAGACGAACGAAACTGTTGGCCAGAGTCTGAATCTCCATGGCCCACAGACGCTTAAAAATAATCAAACGAGCTAAACTCCCCATACTCACTGCCTTGCTACTCAAGGCGTCAGCAATAGCATTAGTTTTCCCAAGATGATAAAGAATAGAGATGGCATAGTCCTTCATGAGCTCCATTCATCGGCGCTGCCTGGAATAAAGATCTCTCTGGGTAAACACATGCTAAAGGCTACGGTGATTGGTGAAAACCTCACAATGGACACCATACAAGTAATGCCTCCAACTCTTCAAAGCACAGACCACGGCCAACAACTCGAAATCATCAAGTTATCATCAACAAACACAATCATAAAGGAATCAAGGAATGGCCTAAAGAGGCCATTCATCAAGTCCATGAAAGCAATCGGGGCATTGGTCAGCCCAAATGACATCACCGAAAACTCATAATAACCATATCTCGTCTGAAAGGCTATTTTTTGAATATCCTTAGCCCTAATCCTCAACTGGCGATAGCCTAAACGTAAGTCAATCTTCGAAAACAACGAAGCACTGCGAAATTTGGATCCAAATAAATCATCAATATGAGGCATGAGACCTTTGTTGCCAAATAGTAACTTTGTTCGGTGGCGACAAGCCCGATGCGTCACCGTAGATCCATCTTTCTTCTTCACAAATATCACAGGATCACCCTAAGGGGAGACACTCCTATAACTGAACCCCTTGCTCAATAAATCCTTTAACTTCTCCTTAAGCTCTCTCAACTCGGCCGGTGCCATCCAATATGGAAGAATAAAAATAGGGCGAGTGCCACGATCCAAGTACACATTATCACTTATGTTTAGCATCTAAACCCAATTATGTCAAGTCTCAATTTGAGTCCACCCCCCCCCCCCCCCGGCCGTATATCACAAATACATCACAAGAATATCATAATAAAAGCCATAACAGAGCACTATCCTTGTATCAAATGTCAACAAGTAAGATATTACAATATCTTGATCAAGATATATCAATAGACTCCAATATCTATTATCTTCATGTGTCATCAAGCCAACAACAAAGAACAAAATAAGTCACAACACAACGGGGTGGCTAACCCCAATCATACAACAGGGCCCAACCAATAGCATGACAGGCAGATACATATGAATAGGTAGACCCAGGATCAAACAATATAGACGGAGCTTTATGTCGGACAGAAATAGTACCTGAGATCACTGCATCTAAGGCCTCAACCTCGGGTCTACCCGATAATGCATAAAATCTTCCCCGACCAGACTGCCCTGCCTGAAATCTACCTCGAGAACTCTGGGACCCACCTTTAGCAGCCTGTGAACCACCGCGGCTTGGCTGAACACCGCCTATAGATGAAGAACCACCACGGCCACCTGACGGTGTCAGAGTCTTCAATGACTGAATATCCACCACGGCCACCTGACGGTGTCGGAGTCTTTAAAGACTGAATATCCTGCCTGGGTCTAGTACACTCTTTAACAAAGTGGCTAGGCTCCCTACATACATAACAAATTCTTGAAGGCTAAACACGAACGAACGGCCGAAGACCCGAACCAGAACACTACCCGGCAATTCGGAGGTGATATCTCATAGAAACACTCTGCCTGGAAGGACCACTAGATGAAGCTTGTAAAGCTGACTGCATGAAACAGTCGAAATATGGCTGATATGGCCTAAAATACTGACCAACGCCCCTCAAGCTAGAACCACCATAACTCCCAATCTGTCCCTGCCTTTTCTCACTACCCCCTCCAAATGCACGGGCCTTAACGGCCTCAACTAAAGAACTATGTTAAATGATGGACTGGAAGGAAGCCCTCATAGCCTCCATACGAAGGTAAGGAATCTGAAGAGAACCAACGAGCCCACCAACAAAGCGCCGAATCTTGTCAGGCTCTATAGGAATCAAAAGAGTTGAATAACGGGCCAGATACAGATAAGGAGTCACATAGGCCTCCATAGACAATCCCTTCTACTGAAGATATAGAAACTCATCCCTCTCTTAAAGCCCGGGGCACATACTTCTCAAGGAAGGCCCGGTAGAACTGAATCCAAGTCAGGGGAGGAGAACCCTCGAGCCTGCAAGCAATAAAATACCTCCACTAAGTCTTCGCGTCTCCGCAAAACTGGTAGGAGAGATAGTCAACTTCATGGGACTGAATAATCCCCATCCTATGTAATAACTCATGCATATCCAAGATGAACTCATACGCGTCCTCTCCAGAAATACCCGAGAACCTCGGCGGCTCCAACTTTCTAAACCTCCCAACTAGATCCTAATCATTCACGGTCATAACAGGGCTTGCAAAGGGTCTTAGATCATATCCCGAGGCTGGCACTGCATCAATCTGGAGAGCCATAGCTGTAGCAGGGTGTGCTACATAAGTGGGTCTCTGCTTAGGGGTCTGCAACCCAACTCTAGTCTGGGAACCTTCACCCGGAGTAGTAACACTAGCAGAAGCCTGCTGGGCATCTAGATGAAGTAGAACACAAGCCATAGTATCCTGCATAGTCTACTCTGAGGTGACCTCGGGTTATGCCTGTGCTGGAGCCGCACCATCCTCGATAGCCTGGTCTCGAACCTGCTGATCCTCAAGCTCTGGAGAAGGAAATCTCTCACGTCGCTGCCCTACTATAGGATCCACCCCTGGGGCCGGGGCAGCCCCGCCCCTAGCCTACCGCGTCCCTTCCGGCCGGTCGCTCGCCCTCTGGTGCAAGCTGTAGCTACAGGCTCGGGTACCTGGTTTCGGGCTATCATAGCTCGAGTCCTCACCATCTATGAGGGAGAAGGGATAAGTGTCAGATACCAATTCGATTGTTCCAAATACCAATTACAATAAAGTAGCACGATAGAATGAAAGAAATTGAAGTTTCCTAAATGTCCTATAGTCTCTCGTAGATAAGTACAGAGCTCGAGCTCATCGTACCGATCCACGAGACTCTACGAGACATGCTCTTGTATTATAGATCGGGTAACCTAGAGCTTTGATACTAACTTGTCACGACCCAATTTAGCTAAGTCGCGCGAGCACCTACCTTTCTCATCTCGGTAGGCGAACTCTTAATTCAAGAATAGTAAAAATATGAATAAATAAGTAAATAAGCGGAAGAGACAAAATCACGTAAGTCTGACGATAATGATATAAAAATATGCGAAAGTAAGAAAAATATACCCCAGAGTCTAGTCTAACCATACAAAAGCATCTAACTAGAATCTACAAGTTTGGAATTATAAATAATACATTAAAAGTTTGAATATGTCTCGGAATAGCAAATAAGAAATAAATAAAGAAGAATCTTCAAGGCAGCGGACGTCCTCGTGCTCACCCTGTAGGCTCTAAACAGCAACTCTCGAAACGACTACCAGCCACGTGAAACAGAGGTCAATCCCACCTGAAATTCTGCATTCATAAAAGAATGCAACAAGTACAGGTCGGTACAAACAACAGTACTGGTAGGTATCATAGGCCGAGTACGACTAGTTGACATATATAAAGACAATAAGGTAAGAGAAAACAAGCAAACTATAGAGTACAAGTCATGCTTCCAAGAAATCGACTCACATAATCAAGCCTTGATGTAACAACTAGCCCCAAGTGAAACAAATATCCAAGTATATTGAAACCCAACTCCCATTAAGACAAATCAACACGTAGCCCATATCAAATACAGTCCAAGAATATGACCGACACAGTATCCAAATCATAAGCAACCACGAAGCATAATCAAGCAATGCAATATGAGATATGAATGCAATGAAATGGAATGAAATCCAATGCCTGTACTCTTGTACTCCGACAGCGGAATAGCTCCACGTACAACTGTTACACCTCGGACATTTCGTAGTGCTGCGGTGTGAATGGATTAATGTGAGATCAAGGAGAACATGGAGTCCATATGAACTTAAGAAGAGTACTTAATAGCCTTAGAGTGCGTACTACAAGATTTTGAAGCTATATGAATCGGTGAATCTAAGTTCGTTAAAGAAAGTAAAGTATAAGTTGTGTTCGGGAAGGTTTTGTAACAACCGAGCTAATGTTGATTTAGTAACATCTTGAGGAGGAGCTATAAGACTCCCTAGATGTTTAATGAAGTATTATACAAGTGCCAAGAAGGTTCCACAAGGTTTGGAAGTCAAACGAAGCAACGGGAACAATTTTGAAAAAATGTGAGTTATACGACCACTTATATGGTCCGTATAAGGGTCCGTATAACCTGTCCAGAGAACGGTCACTCACTGGTGGTATTATACGGTCATTTATACGGACTGTATAAGTTATACGGACCGTATAAGTGTCTATATAACCATGTCGGGCAGCTTTTAAATTTTTATAAAAAGAGGACCCAAGTTCTTATTTTTCATTTCCCTCATTCTCCACACCTCAAGAGAGCTCTAAAACATTCTCTAGACCATATCAACATGAACTCAAGATAAATCAAAGATTAAGTAGCAAGAATCAAGAGGATCAAGTATAAAGAGGCTCACTAGGGTTTGTGGGAGTCAAGAATCCCTTTTGTGTTGAAGTTGGAGTTTTCTCAAGTGAAGTATTTTCATCCAAAGACCATTCCTACATAATCAAAGGTGGGTTCTACATCTATTTCATGTTATTAGAAGTATTGAGTGGTTGAAAGACTTGGATTAGAGAAGAAAGTAAAATATGAGCTCAAATATGGAAATAATGGTATTTTGAGCAGTAAGTTAATTTGAATTATTATTGTTAGTGTGAGTTGAGTATAATCTTGTTATGAATGATGCTAATGTCGTTGAGGAAGTATTATGTGAAGAATGAGTATGGTGTTGTGTTGTGGCTATGGTTGTAGATGATTTTGAAAGGGAATTGTGAGGATTGAATAATGTTTAACTTGAAGGAGTTTATTGATTATGATATTATGGGTGTTATTATTGATGTTTGGGAGTTTTTTATTAGATGGAGGAAGTTGTTGGAACAAAGGAAATGCTGCCCAATTTTCATTAGCTCTTAATCGTCTTAGCTTAGCCTTAAGCATATTTCTAATGATCTAATGTGATACGAACTCTCTTGAATGTAGAGTTGGAGCTTGGAAAGAGAGCGTTTAGTCGTTGAGAAGATGCAAAGGTATGTAAGGCTAGTCCTTTTCTTTCGTTAAGGCATGACTCTTATATTACTACCTTCCATATATTCCATGGCCTTCTTACCTCCTAAAAGTTGAAAGTTCATGACTCTTAAGAGCTTCTTATGAGATAGAGATGAGACATGTTCCATGATAATGACGTTGCTATTCCAGAGATTCCAAAGCCTATGAGATGATGCTATTATGAGCTTGATAACCCTATCTTTATGATTTCATTGATGTTATTTCTTGTTGTTGTCTCACCTCATGATATTAGTTCCTTCAAGGTGAGACCTAGCGATGATGTTTGATCCATAACATAATCAGAGGTTACCGACCCTGCGTCACTCCGATAGAGTTGTAGCTTTCACTTGGGCTCTCACGCATGCTTTATGTTATTTTCATGTATGATAACACCGTGCCTAGTTGGTCGGGCAGACACCACTACGCTGGGCGTAAGTGGGGGGCTATGATGATGATTACATCGTGCCTAGTTGGCCGGGCAGACACCACTAGTGGGCGGCTTGAGATATTTACCCTGGACGCGGGCTAATGATGATCACACCGTACCTACATGGTCGGGCAGCTTATTTATGTATATATCTATGATATGATATTATTTTTACTATAAAAGTTAGCATGCATGATTCTGCCTTAAGAGGCAATCAATTGCAAGTTATCTTTTTATCTTATGATATCTTATTTCTCTATTATGTTATTGTACATGCCTTACATACTCAGTACATTGTTTGTACTGACGTCCTTTATTTTATGGACGCTGTGTTCATGCCCATAGGTAGATAGGGAGACGGCACAGACGATTAGAAGCTCACTCAACAGATTTGCAGGAGCACTCCACTACTCCGGAGTTGCCGCTTATTAGTATATTCTTTTGTGTACATATTTGGGGCATAGCGAGGTCCTGTCCCGTCCTGATGATTTCAGTACTCCAGTTAGAGGCTCGTAGATACATATGTGTGGGTAGTAGATGTGTCATGATCTTCTTGGTATATATCTTGTATATCATTTGGTAGCCATGTACATTTATGTTATGAGAGGCTTTCGAAGAGCATTTCATAATAAGCTTGTGTTGAGAATGATATATGTTCAAGTTGAGTTGGATGATAAGTCTAGCAGGTGGTGCTAGGTACGCTAGCTCTAGGTACCCGTCATGGCCCTCTAGTTGGGTCGTGACAACAACCCATAGGGGACCCACGAAGTCCAAGCACCATCAATCTGCACATAGCTCAGAGGACCCTATTATCTACAAGTATCGCAATATCGGTGTTCCATAACATTCCCTCCGCACACAGCTCAAAGGTGACTTACCATGTTCTATAATCATCAATGTTCGTTCTCATTTCAATCAATAGTGCCAGTCACACAGCATATTTAGATGATATGAAATGAATATGGAACGATGCAAGTACAAATAATGACTAATATCAAGTTTAAGTTGTGCCACACACAGCGCACCAATATCATCAACAAGTGATTCACAGAGTAGTCATAATGAATCTCCAATTTCCATAACAATAAGAGCCAACTATCCCAAAATGGCTATACTAATAACGAGGCGTACACTAAGTACCAATATCAATATCAAATAATTTCATCTTTCCGATTACTCTCAATTCAAAAACAATCCACCAATTTATACAAAACGTACCAAAAAGGGTCTTATGGAGTCTACAGGCCACTAGCCCGATCAATCAAGTCACAAGCAATACCAAACCCTAAGGCAACATCTAACCCAACTTCATACCCGAAGGTTTATATGAAATCTCCAAAAGTATCATCTAAATATACGCTTCGCTAGTCGAAGTCTCACCATAGGGGTAAATCGTAACCTACCTGGAAGACCGAACAGCAATATCACCAACAATCACTCCTTAGACTTCCCTTTCATTTGAGCCTCGAGATAACAAATCTGAATCATGGAATTAGAATTAAGAAGAACATCAAACAAACGCTACTTCTATTCAAGACCTAAATCCCCAACCAATGGAATAGGGTTTATAAACTAGAAAGGTGAAATTAGGAATCTAAAGGTTCCAACATGAAATTAAAGCTGTAGGTGATCAATTCCCATCAATAACAAGCTAGAATAACCAACAAATTACTCAAAATGGATTCTTGGCGAAACCCCCAAATTTGGGTATAAACTCTAACTTCCAATTCCATAAATTAGCCTCTAATTAGGAAGAATCAAGCAATAATAGGTTCCACTCATCAATTCCATGCTTAGTAGAGCTAACCCAACCAACAAATCATGGTTTAGAAGCCTAGAAGGAAGAACTCATGAAACCGACCTTTAATCTTCAATCACTTAATGAACTATCAAGATAAATGGATTCTAAGGTGATTAAGGCCAACGGAATAGTAGAGGGATTAGAAGAACTTACCACCAAGAATTTCCTCCAAGAATCACCTTTGAAAGCTCTCAAATTCTCTTAAGTCGAAATAAGAAAGAATGGGTAAACTTAGGGCTTTAATACTCAATTAATGAAATAACACAGCCCGATACCATTTCTGCGGCAGCGGGACCGCTGCTGGACGGTCTCTCAAACTGCCGTGACGGTCGGCCCTCAAATGTACTTGATCGTGGTAGCCCATCCCGCCACTATGGCGGTACCGCTGAGGCGGTAAGGGTGTCGCCAAAGCAGACACCAGCACCAGATTTTCCCCAAAAATAATCTCAACCTCAATCCGAAATCCCAACTAATACCCGGGGCCATCTGCTCACAAACCACATACACAGACACACATAAAAATACACTATGAATGCACTCGTGGCCTCGGAATCCCCAACAGAAGTCTCATTGACCAAGTCAATCCCCCGATACCTAAACATCAATTTCCCAATCCAAGTCCCAAAATGCAACCGAGTGCATTGGGAACCGAACCAGGTATGCACACAAGTTCTAAATGACCATCCGGACCTCTCGGATTCGACGAAATTCTTAAAAAGTTTCGTTTACCCAAAAGTCAACTTTAAGTCAACTCTTTTTCGCTTAAAGCCCAATTTTCCCAAAAAGCCACCCAAATCAACCCCAAACACCTCAAAAAATGTGTCAACGGTCTCCTCGGGTCAAAAGTGAGCTAACAAGCTCGGGGAAAGGTCAGAAAGTAACGAAAGACTATAATGACCAAACGGGTCATTACAATGTGAAAATCATGGAACTCTGAAAATTTTCTACATCATGGAATTGGTTGACTCATTTACCGTGTCATCTTTAATTTGCTTCAATAATCACTTTCAATTTTTTCCAGAACTAGAAGGATGATGAATGATTTGGTTAATAGTGGATGGAGAAACGTGGAAAAAGAAGGATGATGATAAGAGATCACTTAGCTACACTTCAGAGGAGGGAGTTTCCAGAGAGCATCGGTACGTAACACATAGAGGAAGTCAGAACATGCGCTCACACGTCGAAGGATTTGAAGAACTTTGTAGTAGTTCAAAATGAGGACATGCGCTCATACGTCTAAGGATTTGAAGAACTCTAAATTGTTGATGCAGATTGATACCCGAGATTTAGAGCTGAAGGCTCCATGTATATTGTATTTGACAGATGTTGTATAGAAAATTATCTTATTGTGCACAAGATGTACAAAGAAAACTCTTCAGAGAATACATATTTGGTTTTGAGAACTGGGCACATTAATATACAATGCCACGAGGTAGATATTAGGATCTCTTCTTTCTTTTTGATAATAACTTCACTACTAATAGATTCTAACTACTCATTGTAATTACTCTTTCCCTTTTTTAAGTCCTCAGATATTAAGTGAAGCTTCTGAAGAAGCCTGACCACTGCAGAGCCCTGTATGCTTCATATTTTCACTGTGTTGATGATCAACACAGTACCAAGAATGAACAAAGTTTAGTAACTGTACAATGCGTGGTAAGAATAAATTATACATTACTGCACTCTTAAGCTTCTACTACGCCTTTATTTATAATATCATGATCATGACATCTCTTTATTTTTGAATGTCAAATAAGGAGAATTGCTATAAGATGTAAAATCACATATTACGGATCAAGTGTTTACTACTGTTTGTCCTGATCTAAATCCCAAAAGAAGGGATTAACTAAGAGAAATTTACATTACTAAAAAAAAGGGCGTTTTCGACCAAAAAATTTCGATCACATTTTTGGTTGAAAAAAAAATCGACCACACGGTAAAAAATCAACAATTTAATTTTTATTTTATTTTCAGTAGAATTTCGACCACACGGGGTCGATTTTTTAAAATGAAAATATAATTTCGACCACGTGTGGTCGAAATTAAATTTTGCATAAATAATAAATGGGAAACGTTTAAATTTAAAATAAAAAAAATAAACAATAAAAAACCAATTTTCGACGCACGTGCGTCGAAAATCGAAAAACATTTATCTGACCACACGTACATCAAATATCTGCCACTGGCTGGTCTTTACTTTAATTTGGTCCTTTCTTTTAATTTCTCTCTCTCTCTCTTTCCTCTCTCCCTCTCCTCTCTCTACCAACACACACCACCAGCCCACCGCCCCACCAGCCCAGACCCTCAACCCACCGCCTTCCGACCACCGCCAGTCCACGTCGGCAGCGCAACCCTTACATTTTCAGGTACGTTTTTCGTTTTTTTTTTTTTCCAATGTCATGAACACTTACCAATGCATAATAATCTCATGTTATTAGCTACATTACCTTCTATATTTAGTAGATTTGATAACTTTATTTAGTGTCCAATATTTGTTTTAGGGTTTATTTTAGGTTTTTTTTTTTTTTTTTTTTTTTTTTTTGGATTTTGAGTTGAAATTGAATGTTATTTTTTGTTTTTGGTCCTTTTTTTGGGATTATTTTGATTCTTTATTTATGTGCTATTTATTTATTTTGGTTCTTTATTTATGTGCTCTTTATTTATTTTATGTGCTCTTTATTTATTTTTTTCGGCCAATATTATATTTTTTTGAAGTAATATCAATAGTTTAAGTCCTTAATAAGGCAAGATAGCTTATGTGAACCACATAGTGCTAATCATGATCAACCATTATTTTGTTGGTTTACTTTGGTTATGTAGATTTAGACACAATTAATTAGCTCTTCTTTACTAATTGTTTTTCCCTAGTTGGTTATACGTATTCTCCATCATCTGTATGTCAATGGAAAAAAATAGAAGTATATTTCAGTAGCAAAGTTTAAGTTGTCATTCTTTTTGGGCGCTTAAGTTGTCAATTAGCAAAGTTTTTGGGCTGTTTTGATCCATTTTTTTGGGAGTATTTTGGTTCATTTGGAGATTCACACTACTAAAAAATGGGGCATGTCCGAGAGCGTCTTATGAACACTGGCTAATGTTGGTACGAAGGTATACAAGGATAATTAATAGGACGTACTTTATTCAAAGTAAGCAGGTATTTTATACATCTTGGTCTCATAATCATACTCATATAAATCATGATAATGTGGCAGGGGAGGTTCTACTAGGAAACCATAATTATAGTGGTCCAGACCCATAACGAAGTTGAATATACAAAAAGTTATTCTTTATCCATTTAAGTTCCAACTTGAGCTATCATTCAGAATGTGAATTTGAGATGCCATTGGAAGTTCTTTGACTGTAAAGCACTATTTGAGATGCCATAATTTAGTGTTTTGTGCTGTTTTTTTTTTTTATTCTTCATACATAAGTTAAAGAAACTTTGAGTGTAGAAAAAAGACACTTTCTTTTTCATAAGTGGATTTGTGTTTTGATCATTATAAAAAATTATTTGCTAATGTCGGTTTAATTAGACATAGACTAATAACTTTCGATTATAAGTTGAAAACTTTGACTTCTCATTCTAGATGCCTCTTCTATTAGAAATTTAATATGAAGTTCAAAAAATGAAATTGAAAATTGAAAATTGCTAAATTTTGTAACTTTGCTCCATATGATGAATCTTTAAAGAACGAATCGAAGTATACGTATCACATATATATTGTAAGATTCTTGATACGTAAACTAGTTCAATCTCTATGCTTGTTTAGTATGTGGTTTGTCAAAAAAGGGTCAAGATGAGATCTTCAAGATTACTTACACGAGGAAGGAGAAGAACGCCGATGGTACGAGCCGGATAAGTTGAGCCAAAACGACGCTAACTTGGGTAAGTCATTAGTAACCAATAATAATCTATTTTTTGTACTAAATTAGACTACTAACATTGTATCCTTCAATTTCAGAACGAATTTCAACAACACTTTGGGGAGTTTCGAGCCACTCAGCCAAGTAGCACACCGATGACCGAAGAGGTAATACAACAACAGTGGATTGAGAAGCATCAAGTTGCTCAGCTAACAAGAACACTTAATTCCTCGGAGGCTAGGATGTTGGGTATGCAAGCCCAAATTAATAGTTTATGATGGATATGTTTAAATGGATATGTATATTATCTTTAAGGGTTTGAATGTAGTTTTAGTTCGAATTAGAAGTACTTTTAAGTTTATAATGTTTAAGTGTTTGAATGATGTTTATAAGTGTTTGAATGGATAATGTTTAAGTGTTCAAGTGTTTGAACATTGTTTATGGTGGTTGTGTTGCATTGTTGATGAATTGGATGGCTGTTTTGGTTGATGAATTTGCTTATTAGGAAATTGGCAGGTGGGCTACCAAAAGTGGTGCAAATGCTGGAAAAAAATATTCATTTTCGACCTCACCCCGTATATTTCGGGCATTTCGACCACATGAGCCGAAATCGTACTTAAAAAATTCAATTTCGACCACATGTGAGTGACGAAATTCCGTCCAATTACAATTTCGACCACATGTGGTCGAAATTGTGAAAATAAATTTCTTTTTATATTTAAATATATATAATGTTTTCGACCACACGTAGTCGAAAAAGTTAAATATAATTTAATATAAAAATAATTTTTCGACAACATGTGGTCAAAAACAATTTTTCCCTTAATTTCGGTAGAATGTGATTTCGATCACACGTGGTCGAATTTTTTTTTCGACCAAACTGTTATCGACCTACGCGTGTGGTCGAAAAATTGGTCGAAATAAAGGCTTTTTCGACCGCGTGTGGTCGAAATGTTTGGTCGAAAATCCCTGTTTTTTTAGTAGTGTTATTTGTTGATATGAGGAGCTTAAATGTAGTAATACGCTACTCTATTAAAGCATCTAACCAGATTCGTTGATCAATGACTTCAATTTAATTTTGAACAAAGGAAAAGCATTTTTCGCTTACTCATCTTTTTATGTTTCAATGTGATTCCTCAAAACATTGGAAAATGAAGATGTGGTAAAATTTACATGAGTAACGTCTATGATTCCTGTTTAGAAAGATGGTCCTATATTACTCCATGTTCTTTTCTTGTACATTATTTTCTTTCATTCTTGGGTTGTATTGTGGTAGCAGTCATTTGATATAACAGTTACATGTGTTAATTTTT
>NC_081346.1:47995746-48005728 GCF_029784015.1 Lycium ferocissimum
ACAACCACTTCATGTTGTTTAGGACCTTCATTTGGTAGGAAAACTAGAAGAAATAATTTTTTTGTTGATCATTTCTTGGACCTCATTACGGCCATGGCTTGGCGAATGCCCCTTCTCTTTTCTTTCTCCATTTTTCTTGAACTTTCTAAGAGATAAAATGATGAAGATGATTTAATTGTCCTCTTTTTCACCATATATAATTTGCACAAGTGGCCCTATGGCCCACATCTCACACATGGCCACATATGGCCATTTTCATGAAATACTAGTTTCCAAAATTTCACTTCTAGCCCCAAATTTTCATGAAATGCTTAACTTTCCATAATTCACTTTTAACCCCAAATTTTTCCTTATTCCAAATTTACCCTTACACTCCATACCAATGAAAAGATGAATATGCAACTTGTGCATTAAAACAAAAAAATCAACAAAATCGAAAATTAAAAGTCTTGTCCATAACTTGTCGCAACCAACTTAGAATATTCCAACGTACAAAGTACGGGGTATAACACAAATCAAAGATCAACATCATCAATCCAAGGAAATCAAGTGCAAGAATGCTAGCTAGGGTTGATGGGAGCAAGAAATCTCTTTGGAGTTGAAGTTAAGGTTTTCTCCAAGTGAGGCATTTCCATCCAAATCCCGTTACTATATAATCAAAGGTGAGTTATATGATCATTTCATGTTATTTATAATATTGAAGGGTTGAAAGACTTGGAATATGGAAGAAAGTAGAATATGGAGCTGCAATGTGAAATAATGGTGTTCTTGAATAATAGTTTCACATGAACCATAATTCTTGAGATATTATGAGTATAATCTTGTTATAAATAATATTAAGAATATTGGAGAAGAATTATATGTGGATGAATACGATGTTGGGTGATAACCATGGTTATGGATGACTTTGAGAGGGAATTGTAAGAATCGAATAATGTCGAACTTGACAAAGTTATAGATTATGATATTATGAATGTTGTTATTGATGTTGGGAGTTGTTATAGCATATGGAGGAAGTTGTAGAAACAAAGGAGATGCTGTCCAATTTTTGTTAGCTTTAGCTTAAGCTTAAGTATGTTTCCGACTATCTAATTCTAGTACGAATTCCCTTGAATGTAGAATCGTGAAAATTGGAGGAAAGCGCTTAATTGATAAAGTTAGAGAGACATCAAGGTATGTGAGGCTAGTCCCTTCTTTTTCTAAGGCATGATTCCTATGACATGACTTGCTTTGTCTTTCTATGATTTTCTTATATTTAGGAAACTATGAGTCTATGCTTATAAAGAGCTTCTCATGAGATAAAGATAAGAGATATGTTACGAATATGATAATGATGATGATGAGTCTAAGTCCAGATATTCTAAAGCTCATGATATGGTATTTCTATGAAGCTAATGATCCTCATACGATTCTTGATGTTGCTTATTGTTGTTACACTCACCTTATAATACTAGTTCCTTCAAGGTGAGGCATGATGATCATGACTATGCCATAATGGAATTGAGGGTTCTCGACCTTACGTCACCCCGACTGAGTTATAGTTCATCTTTGAGTTCTTATGCATGCTTTATGATAAGTATATGATAATGAGATTACACCGTGCCTATATGGCCGGGCAGACATCGCTAAGGCGGGCGGCATGCACACCATGTCTAGAGGGCATGGGCAGACACTACTAGTGGGCAGCATGAGATGTTTACCCCGGACGCGGGAGGCCTGGACGCGGGCTAATGATGATCACACCATACCTATATGGTCGGGCAGCTTATATATACATACTTGCTATGATGTTGTTTATGATGTAAGATAGCATGTATTGTTCTATCTTAAGTGACATTCAGCTACAGGTTGTTCCCTTACTTGATGTTCTCTTATCCCTTCAATATGTTATTATTGTTCATGTCTTACATACTCAGTACAATGTTTGTACTGACGTCCTTTCTTTTTGGACGTTGTGTTCATGCCCACAGGTAGACAGGGAGGTGGCCCAGATTCTTAGGAGTCTATCAATAGCTACACAAGAGCACTCCACTATTTTGGAGGTGCCAGTTATTGATGTATTCTATTGCGTATATATTTGGGCACGACGGGGTCCTGTCCCGTTCTTAAGTCTCAGTACTCTAGTAGAGGCTCATCGATACAGATGTGTGGGTAGCAGCTGTCTCATGGATACATCAGAGTATATTCTTGTATATCATTTTTGCAGCCGTGAGGGCCTATGTATATTTATGTATTGCCTTGGAGAGTATATGTGTTCAGGATGAGTATGATGGTCAGCATAACGAGTGGTGCTCGGTAGCCAGCTCCGGGTACCTCTCATGGCCCCTTAGTCGGGTCGTGACACTAACAGTCATGGCTCAAGTTAGATTACAACTCAAAATAACATCAAGTTCATAGTTGAACCTTTCCTCCAATTTCTTTTTCTCAAACCTTAGCATAACTATCACATAAACATGGAAATAAGATGAAATCTTACCTCAATAACTCAAGAAAACTTCAATTCTAAGATCACTTCACCTTGAAGCATCCTCCAAAGCTTCTACAAGAAGAAGAGGCAAGCTTCAACAAGACTTTGAAAACCCTAGGCACTTGATTCTCACTTTGATCTTTGATTTTTGCTTGGGGGAGGGATTGAATATGATGGGAGGGGTTTTTAGAGCTTTTATAAACTTGGGTTTGGGTTAAAATGACTTAAAAATGAGGGGAGGTTGTAATATATAAAATAAGCAAAATCCACTCCCATCGAGATACGGTTCGTATATACTGGCCGTATAATGGTTCGGAGTTCATCACCTCACAAACTGCCTTCTCTGTTAAATTTTCAAATTCCTAAATACGGCTAGTATTTCAAAATACGGTCCTTATAGAATAATTTCAGAATGAAACTTGCCGAAACTTATTCTCTTCAATTCACTTATTCTCTAATCCTTCTATAACTTACCAAACATGAACTTAAACCCTTATAAACATAAGATAGGCATGTACAACCTCGTATAACCTCAGAGACAGCCCCAGTGTCCAAGACTAGGGCAACTAACATACGACAAATCTCAATGTATAAAACTACGAGGTGTAACACCTCGGGATCAGCGCACTAGTCTTGGAGCGGGAATACAGATCTGTGTTTGCACCAGAAAAAGTGCAGCTAGGTGAGTATCATAGGCTGAGAACAAAGGAATAAAGCATAAAGCATATAAAGATTGAAAAGAAACACATCAAGCGAAACCATACAACCAAACTTTTATATATATATATATATATGTTTGTGTGTTACACCTCGAAAAATTTTTCGTTGATGCAAAGTGAATAGACTAATGAAGAGCACAAAGTATACAATATTTCAATGAGTAAGAAATAGCATTTGATGACCCTAATTGAGATTTGCAAAGACATTTGAAGTAAGAGAAGAAAGTTTGCTAAGGAAGGCACGGTATACGTTATGTATTGGGAAAGATTTACGAGTTACACGTTAATGATGACTTAGTGATGTTTTTTAAAAGAGTTATAACATCCCTTAGATAGTTAATGAGGTGTTAAACAAGTGTTAAGAAGATTCCATGAGGATTGAAGATCAAACGAACGGCGGAGATCATTTCAGGAAAAATGGGGTTATACAACCGACTTATACGGTTCGTGTAACATTATACGGTCCGTATAAGGGTCCGTATAACACCCAGAAGAGATGGTGTTTGCCTGATGATGAACCACGACCACTTATACGGGCCGTACAATTTTATACGGACCATATAAGTGTCCGTGGAAGTCCCCGACGGGCTGAGTTAAGTTCAAGTACTTAAATGTGATCCCACTTCACTCATTTCATTTTCCACACTTCTCCACCTCTCTCAAGGTTTCTAAAGAGTTCCACACACTTCTTCCACAAGAATTGAAGAGATATTAATGATCAACTTCATCAAACCAAGAGAATCAAGTGTAAGAAGCTTATTAAAGCTCATCCAAGACAAGAAATCCAAGTGGAGGTGGAACTAGAGTTTTGCTCAAGTGAAGTGTTTCCACTCAAGGTCCATTCCCACACCATCTAAGTTAAGTTTTATGGTATTTCCATGTTGTTTAAGGTATTGTGAAGTTGGAAGATTTGGATTGTAGAAGGAGATAGAAAATGGGTCTTGAATGTGAGAATAGTGATATTTTTGAGTAGTAGCTTAGATTGAGTCATCAATCTTGATATGTAGTGATTATGATTATGTTATAAATGACATTAAGAGCATGGGATAAAAATTGTATATGGGTGAACGTAATAGTTGCTATGACCATGGATATGGATGATTTGAAGTGAACTGAGAAATATGGATAATGTAGGTGAATAAAGACTATTGTTATGATGTTGTGAATGTTATTATTGATGCTTGGGAGATGAGATGTGATATGGGGGAAGTCGTATAAACAAAGGAGATGCTGCCCAATTTTCTCTAGCTTTAGTCTAGTATGCAAAGCTACGGATTTTCTAATGTTAGTATATACTCTAATGAAGGTAGAAATGTGAGCATTGAAGGAGAATGTTCAAGAGATAGAATAGTAGAATGAAAAGGTATGTAAGGCTAACCCTTCTTTCAATAAGGCATGGTTCCTTGACAATATATTTATTCTTTCATGAGCCTATGATGTCCTCCAAATGATTCTATCTTTAAAAACTACTAAAGCTCATGATTTTCGTTACGTTACGATTCTATGAAATTCCTTATATGATGAGTGATACTCGAAGGATGGATGCAATGAAACGATGATAGTAATGATGTTAAAGATGCTTATGAGCTTTTATGTATATGTGCCTATGTATGACTATTATATAACACCGAGCTTATATGGCCGGGTATGATATGTATTGTGCGCACCACTGTAGTTGGTTACGGATAACCCTGAGCCTTGGTAGGGCCAGGTATGTATAATCGCCGAGCCTTGCCATGGCCGAGTATGTGGAACGCCGATCCTTCATGGTCGGGTATGCTATGAATATGAATATGTTCATGAATATGAAAATAAATATGCATACGAATACGGATACGGATATGGATCTATGTACACAATCACGCATTAGAAATGGAAGGTCCCTATGAAAAGCAAGTAAGTGTTTATGACAATGGTTCTACTACCTCCCACCTTATGCTATTTCTTATGTTGTCTCTTATGATCCTATAATGTTGTTGATTATGCTTTACATACTCAGTACATTCTTCGTACTGACGTTCTTTTATTTGTGGACGCTGCGTCATGCCTCAGGTGGCCAGGGAGACAGGATTGATCCATAGCTTTATTACTCAGGGACTACGTAGCGGAGCTCCATTTCATTCGGAGCTACAGCTTTTGGTATCTATTCTTTTGTGTACATACTTATGGGCATGGCGGGATCCTTTCCCGCCTATACGATATGATATACTCTCCTTAGAGACTCATAGACATGTGTATATGGTTAGATGTATTTGGCCTTGTCGGCCTGTATTTCGGATATCATCTTGTAGCCTCGTCGGCTTATGTACATTGTTGTGGGCATAGTTGTTGATGGGAATATAACTGTATTGTTGCCCAATGGAAATAGTACAAATGATGGATAGAAAGCATGATTTAGCTATGTGGCTCACCTAGATGTAAATGTGTATGCACGTTAAGAGGCGCCCGGGTGGGGTAGCACCGGGTACCCGTCATGGCCCTCCGATTGGGTCGTGACAAAAGTGGTATCAGAGCAGTTCTGTCCTAGGGTGTGTCTACGAGCCGTGTCCAGTAGAGTCTTGGTTATAGGTGTGTTGCGCACCACACTTATAAACAAAGAGGCTGCGGGTATTTTAGGAATGAATGACCTTCTTTCTTCATAAGATAGTGCGATAGAGCTATGATATAAGGACTTCTTTTCCTTAATCGTGTGTTATGTATTTCAGAGATGCCTGTAAAGGGAAAGGCTACGGCCGGCCAAAAGGGCAAGACGGTGGCGAGAAAAGCGGCCCGAAAAGAGCGCCGCCGACGGTTGTAGAGGAAAGTGAGTCCCCGAAATGCGGCTCATTCTCAGTCCTGTCATTCAGCGCCTAATTCCGAGGAGCATGAGGGAGCCTCAGCCCCAACCCTAGCACCTCCAACTCCTCCACTGGATACTTCAGGCCAAGATGTAAAAGAAGCCATTCAATTTCTTACTCAATTGGTTGCCGCCCAGACCCAGCGGCAAGGTACAGGGCTGTTAGTGCAAGGGCCCGTGATTTTATTAGCTTGAACCCTCTGAAATATTTTGGATCAAAGCTTAATGAGGAACCTCAAAATTTTATTGATGGAATGTTGAGGACACTACAGTTAATGCATGCGTCAGACACCAAATCAGTGGAGTTAGCATCTTATAGATAGAGGGATGTTGCGGTTCATTGGTACACAGTTTGGATGGCTTTACAGGGAGCCAATGCGCCTCCCCGGTATGGCAAGAATTTGTATATGCCTTCCTCCGACATTATTTTCCTCCAGAGGTTTGGCGAGCTAGAGCCGATAAGTTCTTGAATTTGAGGCAAGGAAGTATGAGTGCTTTAGAGTATAGTCTCCACTTCAATTCTTTGGCTAGGTATGCTTCGGCCATGGTAGCGGATATGGATGACCAAGTGCATCGATTTGTGAAAGGCCTAGGGCCACATTTGATGGATAGGTGCTTGACTGCGACCCTTCAGGACAATATGGCTATTTCACGCATTCAGGCCCATGCTCAAAATTTAGAGGAAAGCCTACAACAACAAAGAAGTGAGCGTGAGCATGATAGAGGGTATAACAAGAGGGATAGATCTTCGGGTCCGATGAGTAAGTTTAGAGGCGGGCACAAGCAGCAGTTTTCTAGGCATTCAGGCCATTCTATGACTAGCGCGCCTCCACAGTTTTTAGGCCAGAGATTTGATAGATCTACTCATTCCGGGCCGAGTCAGAGTTTTTTCGATTCTCAATTAGGGGTGATTCAGGTCAGTCGAGGCCACTCGTACCACGATGTTCCCAGTGTGGGAAGTTAGATTGGGGTCAGTGCCGATTAGGTTCAGAGGTTTGCTATTCATGTGGTCGTCCAGGCCATATTATGCGTGATTGCCTCTCAGTTGGTGGTAGAGGTAGGACCCAGTCGATGGCCGGATATTCATCATCTATACGCCCTATGGGGCCAAGTTCACATGCACCAGTCGTCCATGGTAGAGGCAGAGGGAGAGTCCCCAGTTCTAGCGGTCCTCAGCACCGTATTTATGCTTTGGCTGGACGCCAAGATCTCGAGTCTTCTCTTGATGTTGTCACAAGTATATTATCGGTATTTTCTCATGATGTATACGCTTTGATAGATCTGGGCTCCACATTTTCGTATGTTACTCCATATGTTGTGGGTCGGTTTAGAGTCAAACCGAAGCCGATCAAACCTTTTAAGGTGTCTACACCCGTTGGTGAATCGGTAATAGCTAGCCGAGTATATAGAAGCTGTGTAGTTGTGATTTCTGACCATCGTACTATGGTTGACTTGCATGAGTTAAAAATGGTGGACTTTGATGTTATTATGGGCATGGATTGGTTGAGTTCTTGCTATGCCAATGTTGATTGTAGAATGAAAATGGTTCGTTTCCAATTTTATAAGAACAAGTTTAGAATGGAAAGGAAACACTGCGTCACCAAAGGTAGGTTTATTTCCTACCTTAAGGCAAGGAAAATGATCACAAAAGGTTGCATTTATCATCTAGTTCGAGTTCAAGATGTGGAAGCTGAATCGCCAACTCTCCAGTCAGTTCCCGTGGTGAGTGAGTTTCCGGACGTATTCCCGGAAGAGCTTCCAGGCCTTCCTCCGGAAAGGGAGATTGATTCTGCTATCGATGTGTTGCCAGACACCAAGCATATATCTATTCCACCTTGTAGAATGGCTTCCGCAGAGTTGAAAGAGTTGAAGGAACAATTAAAGGACTTGCTTGAGAAAGGCTTTATTAGACCTCGTTCTTCCCCGTGAGGAGCACCCGTATTGTTTGTCTGGAAGAATGATGGATCCTTGTGGATGTGTATTGACTATCGGCAACTGAATAAGGTGACGAATAAGAATAAATATCTTCTTCCGAGGATTGATGACTTATTTGATCAATTACAAGGTACCAAATGGTTTTCAAAGATAGATTTGAGATCCGGGTATCATCAAGTGAGAGTTAGGGAGAAAGATATCCCTAAGACAGCCTTCAGAACAAAATATGGCCATTTTGAGTTTTAGGTGATGTCATTTGGGCTAACTAATGCACTGGCAGTCTTTATGAATTTGATGAACAATGTGTTCAGGCCCTTCCTAGATTAATTTGTGATTGTATTCATCAACGATATCTTGGTGTATTCTAGATCCGAGGCAGAACACGCGGATCATTTGCATACTGTCCTTAGAGTTCTTCAAACTCGAGAGTTATTTGCCAAATTTTCTAAGTGTGAGTTTTTGTTGAACTCAGTGACATTTTTGGGGCACATCGTTTCAGCCGATGGTATTCGGGTAGATAGCCAAAAGATTGAGGCCGTGAAGACTTAGCCAAGCCCCACGACTTCTATGGAGGTTTGTAGTTTTTTGGGCTTAGCAGGTTATTATATGAGATTTGTAGAAGGCTTTTCTTCTATTTCTGTACCACTCACAAAGCTGACCCAGAAATCAGCGAAGTTTCAATGGACAGATGCTTGTGAACGTAGTTTCCAAAAGCTAAAGGATAGATTAACTTCTACCGGTCACCGACACTTCCCGGAAGGGATTGGAAGGTTATGTTGTTTATTGCGATGCTTCGGGCATTGGGCTAGGCTGTGTGTTGATGCAACATGGTAAGGTGATTGGGTATGCTTCAAGGCAATTACAGAAACATGAGAAAAATTATCCAACCCATGATCTTGAATTGGCTGCAGTGATTCATGCACTAAAGATGTGGAGTCATTATTTATATGGTGTCCATGTGGATATTTATACAGATCATAAGAGCCTTCAGTATATCTTCAAGTAGAAAGAGTTGAATTTGCGGCAACGACGATGGTTGGAATTGCTAAAAGATTATGATGTTGATATCCTATATCACCCCGGAAAGGCAAATGTTGTGGCTGATGCTCTTAGCCGTAGATCTATGGGAAGCTTGTGTGATATTTTGCCAGAGAAAAGAAAATTGGCTCGTGAGCTCCAACAGTTAGCTAGCCTAGGAGTCCGAGTAGTGGACTCAGGTAACCTGGGAGCTACCATTCAGAATTCAGTAGTCTCGTCGCTAGTAGTAGAGGTGAAAGAGCGACAATACGAAAATCCCATGTTAATGTATTACAGAGATACACTCCCTCAGAAGGAGAAGTCATCATTTGAGATTGCAGGAGACGGAGTTCTCAGATGTCGACGCAGATTATGTGTTCCTGATGTGGCAGGAATATGCCACCAAATATTGAGAGAAGCTCATTGCTCCCGTTATTATGTCCACCCGGGGCAACGAAAATGTATCATGATCTTAAATCTATTTATTGGTGGAATGGGATAAAAAAGGATATAGCGGAATTTATAGCCCAATGTCCCAATTGTCAACAAGTGAAAATCGAGCACCAAAAGCCAGGCGGATTGTTGCAAGCTATAGAAATTCCAACTTGGAAGTGAGAAGTAATTAACATGGACTTCATTATAGGCTTACCCCGTTCTCGACGTAAGTATGACTCTATATGGGTGATTGTGGATAGGCTCACGAAGTCAGCTCATTTCTTACCAGTCAGAACTACATATGTGGTAGAAGATTATGCAAAGCTTTATGTTAAAGAGATAGTGTGACTTCACGGTGTTCCAGTATCTATTATTTCTGATAGAGGAACTCAGTTCACAACTAATTTCACGACCCAACTAGGGGCCGTGACGAGTACCCGATACTTGTACCGAGCACCCCTTATCTCGCATCCTATTCTCATTATCAAGTGGGCCATAGGAGCTGTGCCATTTTTTTCGTTACAGAACATTTACATTAGTGGCGTCATCATAAACATGGAATAATAAACTTTG
>NC_081346.1:48005828-48013271 GCF_029784015.1 Lycium ferocissimum
ATTTTCCGAATTCCAAATTTACCCGTCGCCTTCCTTTATATTTCTACGAGGCGTATTACGTAAATTTCCCTTTATGCCCTTGACCTTCCTCATTAATTCCACTTCTAAATTTTCATAAGCAACTCATATACCAAACAAAATAAAATGTGGCCTTGCTTATCGTCTGCCCGCGATTGTCTTGAATTATCCGATTGCATAAAATGCGGGATATAACAATTATGTCCACCCGGGGCAACGAAAATGCATCATGATCTTAAATCTATTTATTGGTGGAATGGGATAAAAAAGGATATAGCGGAATTTATAGCCCAATGTCCCAATTGTCAACAAGTGAAAATTAAGCATCAAAAGCCAGGCGGGTTGTTGCAAGCTATAGATATTCCAACTTGGAAATGAGAAGTAATTAACATGGACTTCATTATAGGCTTACCCCATTCTCGACGTAAGTATGACTCTATATGGGTGATTGTGGATAGGCTCACGAAGTCAGCTCATTTCTTACCAGTCAGAACTACATATGTGGTAGAAGATTATGCAAAGCTTTATGTTAAAGAGATAGTGTGACTTCACGGTGTTCCAGTATCTATTATTTCTGATAGAGGAACTCAGTTCACAACTAATTTTTGGAAGTCCTTCCAAGAGGGTTTGGGGACTCATGTGAGTCTTAGCACGGCATTTCACCCACAGACTGATGGACAAGCTGAACATCCCATTCAGACTCTCGAGGATATGCTACAGGCATGTATGATGGATTTTGGAGGTAATTGGGATGATCACTTACCACTTATTGAATTTGCTTATAATAATAGTTATCCTTCTAGCATCCAAATGGCAACGTATGATGCTTTATATGGGTGAAAGTGTAGATCCCCAATTGGGTGGTTGAAGTAGGAAAGACTAAATTGATAGGGCGGACTTGGTCCAATGAAGCCATGAGAAAGTTAAGCTCATACGAGATCGGTTATTAGCAGCCCAAAGTCGTCAAAAGTCCTATGCGGATAATCGTCGAAGGGACTTAGAGTTCCAAGTTAAGGATTGGGTGTTCTTAAAAGTGTCACCAATGAAGGGTGTAATGAGATTTGGCAAAAATGGAAAGCTTAGTCCCCGGTATATTGGGCCTTATGAGATTGTGCGCAAGGTAGGCAAAGTGGCTTACAAGTTAGATCTACCTCGATCCGGAGTCGTTCAGTTTTTCATGTTTCGATGCTTCGTAACGTGTGTTGGAGATCCTGCTAGGATCGTGCCAGTAAATGATGTTTAAGTGACAGAAAAGTTGACTTATGAAGAGGTACCCATTGCCATATTAGATAGGCTAGTACGGAGGCTTAAAAACAAAGAAGTGGCCTCAGTTAAGGTTTTGCGGAGAAACAATAACCAAGAAGAAATGACATGGGAAGCGGAAGAAAATATGAAATCCAAGTACCCGCACCTATTCCAACCCCCGGAAGAGATCCAAGATGAGACATCAGGATCATGAGGTATGTACGTTTCCTTTTTATGCATTTGGGTAGTGTGTGGCCAAACTCTATTGCTATTATGTTGTGGCCCTATGAGGCATTGTTTTTACGGGCTGTTGTGACAAGATGGTTGTTATATCCCGTATTTTTGTACATCGGGATATTTTAAGCTAATCGCGACAAGTTAAGGACAAGACTATTTTGGGATCCGAGGTAGAGACTTTTAACCTCCGATTTTATTTTAATGCACAAGTTGCTAATAAATTTTATTTGGTATAGAAATATTAATGGAGATTAGGGATTAATTAACCATGATTAGATTATTAAAGTGGGATTAAGACTTAATCATTTCATTAATTGGCCATAGTGGCTGTGTGGGCCCCACCCGAGACATGACCAAGTGTAATTGGCTCACGTGTGGGGTGGGACACATGTCCATCCCGTGGACTTCCTATATATAGTAATTTCATGACTCATCCTTCAACTATCTATTCATTTGTTCATCTTGCACATTAGAAAAACCTAGAGGTGGAAAGAAATCATGAAATTATGTATGTAGATGTTGAGGCCGTGTAGGGGCTGTTTGTGTAGGGAAATGATGAATTGATTTACTTGATATTTTGATTGTTGTTGTTGTGGATTTTATGATGAAAATGAAAGTAGTTGATGATTCAAATTGGAGTTGAAATCATTGTGGCCGTTGTAAGTTAGTATGTTGTTAATATAGTTTCTTATGCTTATATGGATAATATTGTAACGTATGGATTGTTGGAATAGTTCATGAATTTGGAAAGAAAGAATGTGTTGTTGTTGTTCTTGTTGAGTTTGGAAGATTGCGGGTTGTATTGTATGTTGGTTGGGCTGTTTTGAATATTGTACGGGTTGTCCGAAGTGTTCTCGAGTCTTGTTTGAATGGTCTCGGGTTAGCACTTGAACGCATGATCATTGTTGTTGGCTTGATTGTTTGTGGTAGATTTGAATGTAAAGGAAATGTCGTCAAATTATTTAGAAAGGAGTTACTAACGTTAGAATGCGTTTTGAATTCCCTCGTAGCCTAATCGTAGTTCTTGATATCTTAATATAGGTTAGAGTACTATTGGGCAGCGTATACGTGTGTGTTGCGAGTAAACGCTAAAGGTATGTAAAGCCTATCCCTTCCTTCTCTTGGCATGTCTTAGATGTAAGTAAGATACGATATGAGCTTTGGGGTAACTCTATTCATAAGTTCCGAGCATGTTTATGATTCTTATTCACTTCTTGATATTAGAATTGTTAATATAGTCGAGCTATTGTCCTCGAGTCTTTTATACGATTGAATAGTAAATGATGCATAAAAGTTCCTATTTCTAAAGGGTTCTATAATGAATATTGACTATAACTTTTATAAGCTGACTCGAATTAACTTAATACATGTCTATGATCTCTGAGGCATTATTGATATAGTTCGTAATGATATTCAAGGAGTACTGAGTGTGACTATTATCCTGTTGCTCGAGCGTTGATTAGTTTACTTATCTATTGAGTCTCAAAAGATGATTTATATGTATATGGTTACTCACTACTCTCGCTCGTGCATACCGTTACATCTTTCACCAGTCCGGGCCAGGGACATGTTCTCGTGCAGCTTTTTACCGCATTATTCACCGAGTCCCTCACTAGAGGCCGGGACACGTTATATGTATATGTATATGATGATATGATGACATGATGATATGATGATACGGGAATGATGGCCAGGGTGGCATATGATGACTTTATTCATCGAGTCCCTCACTAGAGGGCCAGGACACGTTATATGTACATGTATATGATGCTTTATTTTCCGAGTCCCTCACTAGACGGCCGGGACACGCTATATATGCATATGTACAGGATGATTATCTAGTTAGGTCATTAAGTCCTATAACGGGCTGGGCATGATATTGACATGTATGATTTATGTTCAAAGGTAAGCCTTGTGGTTTTCCGGGGTTATTGTACTAGTTTTCCATACTCCTTATTTCGGTATGATCCTGTTTCGTATTTCATGCTTTACATACTCGCACGTATTTAAACCGACCCCCCTTTCTTCGGGCCGCGTTTCATGCCGCGGCAGCCGACGCTCGCTTTGGTGATCCGACCCTAGATATCTATTCTGCTATCTTGAGTGCTCCCTTGTTGCGGAGCTTATATTTTAGTGGAACCGCACTTTTTTCGTATATATATATGCTAGGCGGTGGGGCCTGTCCGTCATATATTACCGTTGTCACTCTTAAGTCCGTAGACATATGTGTGGGTTTGCATATAGTTACTATTCGGTTACGTCCGTATGACTTATGTTTTGGGCGTTCCCGTTGTTCGTAGTGGCACTTTGCTCGGCTTGCGTATATATATATGTGTTTTGGGATGTTATGTGTGGTAAAGCGACCTTTGCCCCGCTCGCGTAGATATATATATATATGTTCTGAAAGCAGTGTGTTATGATAATCTTCTATCCGCTTATATACGAAGCGATATCCGTTGAAAGTCAGTAACTCCTCGAGACAAGTTGTTGTGATATGTATATATATATATGCGACAATTTTGAGACGACATCATGCCTTTCTATATATAAGTTCTTTATTATGCTAGTGGTGGGCGATTATAGTTAACAGGTGTATACGAGTGTCCAGCTCGGGCACTAGTCACAGCCTACGGGGTTAGGTAGTGACAAAAATGGTATCAGAGCAGTTCATCCTCGGAGTGTCTACAGACCGTGTCTAGTAGAGTCTTGTTTATCGATGTGTTGTGCACCACATCTATAAACAGGAAGCTACAGGACATTTAGGATGTTATCTTTCTTTCTTACTCTAGATCGTGCGATAGAGCTGTGTTGTCAGAATGATTCCTCCCTAACAGATTACTATGTTTACAGAGATGCCTCCAGAAAGCGACGACCGCCCGGAAGGGCAAGGTAGTGGCCGGAGAGACCGACCCAGAGCAGAGAGGTTACTAGGGCCCATGCCCGACTTATGCCCGAGGTTGTGCTCCGGTCGGCCGAGCTCGCTACACCGCCACTACCGAGAGAGCATGGGGGCGAACGGCTGCCGGATCCGGGCGGCTCCGCGCGGCCCCGAGGTTCCGGTACCACAACCTTCGGCTCCTCGGTCGAGAGCGGAGGATAGGGCCATGAAGAAGATGCGATTCGATTCTTGCCAGTTCGTGTCGAGCGAGCTCGCGGAGACGGGTAGGAGGTGACTATGCGGACAAACGCTGATAGTTTGAGGCCCGTGATTTCTTGACTTGTAATCCCCCGAGTTACGGTGTCAAAGCCGCCGGAGGATCCCGCGGAGATTTATTCGACGGATGCGGTGTACGTTGAGGATAATTAGAGCTTAGGGGCGAAAAGGTCACGGAGTTGTCTAGGGGCGAGGATGCTCACTCGACGGTATGGGATCGGTTCGTGAGGCCTTTCTTGGCCATTTTCCTGGAGATGAGGCGATCTAGAGTTGATAGATTTTTACATCTGAGGCAGAACGGCAGGAGTGTTCGGGATTATAGTCTCGAGTTTGATTCGTTGGCTAGACATGCGCCCATTATTGTAGTTGATATGGCTGATAGGGTGCATCATTATGTGATGGGACTGGATCGTTACTTGGTTGATAGCTATATGATAGTGGCTTCTCAGCCCGGTATGGATATTGCCCGAGTACAGGCTTATGCACAAGGGGTGGAGGACCGACATAGGGGGCGTCCGTCAGACATATATCATGATAGGGGCCAGCACGCAGGGCTATATCGACTGGTTATTTTAGGGAGTTTCGAGCGGGAAGCCTCGGCGATGCGCCGCATATCCTCCCCGGACCAAAGCACGGAGCGCGCCTCACGCTTCCGGGTAGGAGATTTGATAGCACAAAGTTATTCGAGAGCGGTCGAGCTCCGGGGCTTCGGTTCACGGATGTCCCGGAGGATCGAGTTGGGGCAGGCCATCATGCCTCGGTGCTCGATGCGGCGGGCGCCGTCCGGGGGAATACCGTCTTGCTGCGGCGCTTATTTTCTTGCGGCCGCTGCTGATACATGAGAGAGTGTCGTATGGGGGTAGTCCGGGTGGTGCATTCGTCGGGTCGTCTTGTGGTTCATCTTCTTTCTCTATTTATGCGCCCCATGGGCGGTATGCCGATACCCGGCCAGCCGTGGCGGAGCTTCCGATTCCTAGCGCGTCCTTCGAACCACGTATATGCTTTTGTAGTAGACGAGATCGGCAGGCGTCACCAAACGTGGTTACGGTGTATATTATCGATTTTCTCTCGAGACGTATATGCATTGATAGATCCGTGCTCCACCTTATCATATATATCTCCCTTTGTTGCTAGTAGAATCGGGATAAAACCGAATCGATTGAACCGTTCGAGGTAGCTACTCCGTAGGAGATACCCATTATAGAAAAACGGGTATATAAAAGGTGTTCGATGAATATATATAGTCGTCATACCTTGCGCATTTGATAGAGTTAGATATGACCGAGTTTGATCTTATTATGGGTATGGATTGGTTAGCTTCTGTTATGCTTACGTTGATTGTAGAAACAAGATAGTTCGGTTTTCGATTTTTGAGGGGAGCCAGTTTATAGGTGGTGGGAATACAAAGCATCGCCGAGGGGTAAGTTTATTTCATACCTCAAGGCAAGGAAGATGGTTAGAAAGGGTTATATTTATCATCTGGTTCGTGTGCATGACTTGAAAGTAGAGACACCGACTCTTCGCCTTCGGTCCGTAGTCAATGTATTTCCAGGTCTTCCTCCTGAGCGGGAGATAAAGTTCACTATAGATGTGTTGCCAGATACTCAGCCCATATCTATTCCTCCTTTACGAATGGCACTGAACCCGAAAGAGCTGGCCGAGCATGTTACACCTCGCATTTTGTGTGTATTCGGAAAAATTGGAAACCATTCGGAATGGTAAGAAATAAGGCTTTAATTGGATCCTACTTAATGTGCATGTGATGTTTAAGGAAATATCGACGCGGAAATATTAAGGAAGGTTAAGGGAAAAATTGGAATTTTGTAAATTAGTCCCGTGAATTTCCAAAATCGATCCGTCATCAATTGGGCTTAAAAAAAATGGAAAATTGAAGCCCAAGAAGAGAAGGTGGCCGGCCATACTATGCCTTGGCCCAAGCCCATGTAGTGGTCATGTGCTATGCATATGATCAATTAAATTATAAGAGGGGCTAAAGTTTCAAGAAAATTCAAGAAACATTGAACAAGAGAAAACAAGAGCAAAAAAAAAAAAAAGAAAGAGAGAGAGCATTCGGCTGACCATAGTGGAAATCACCTCCCAAAAATCTTGCTTCCAAAATTATTCTCTTGTGATATTTATACTAATTCAAGGTCCCTCGACAACGTGGTGCAGTTGTTTCGTGAGTTAGCGCGTTCGTTTCATCGATTTCGCATTTGGGTTAAGTGAAGAAGCTTGAAGAAGAAGGTAAGGTTTCATTCTTTTTTTCATGTCATGAAGCTTTGGTTTATGTTGTGGAATATGGAAATGGATGGAAATTATGTAAATATGGAAGTTGCATGGTGAATGTGTATGTATGCGTATGGCCGTATATAGGTTGATTGTATGGTTTGGATGAGTTGCATTTTATGTTGTATTATAGTTGTGGAATTTGTATTGGAAATGAAAGTCGAACAAAAATGGAATGAAGTTGGAAAAATTGCATGTGGCCGTGAGGTGTATAGGTGATGAACCAATGGCGAATTTATTTTGTTAATATGTTAGTTGCGTTGTTGTGATCGTTTATAGCGTAAATAAAGGTTTAACGATCCAGTTTGGCGTTAGAATTGCCTATACGTTACTATGGCAAAGTATGTGTGCTAGCCTAGTTGTGATGTAACTATGAAAATGTATTGTTTAAATGCTAGTTGTGATTGTTGTTAATGAATTTGAGAGATGATAATGTGTTATGAATATGTTCTAAGAAGGAAGTTTGGGGAGTTTGGTTTGGTGGGAAAGGTTTTTTTTATAAA
>NC_081346.1:48013371-48027825 GCF_029784015.1 Lycium ferocissimum
ATCGTTCGGCGTGTGTATTCGCCGCCCCTTACGTATGATATGATAATTTTTGCACGCGCGACCGCTTAAGATAATATTTGCCTTTAATCTGTTGAGATAATTAATGTGAAAGTTTGAGTTAGATAAAAATATAACGAGTTAGTATGTACGTCGTTTTGGGGTGTCCAAAATAGGGCACCGCCGCGGCTACGGGCTTGGTGGTGACACCTCGATCCGCACCGTTGTCGCTCTGTCTTTCTCTGGTAGTGACGGTGTAGTAGAGCTCGCTGACTGGAGCACAACCCGAACTCGCCGGGCATGGGCCCTAGTAACTCTCACGGGTCCGGCCGGTCTCTCCCGTGCCGACCGATTTACCGGCGTTTGTCCGCTTTCTTTGGAGGCATCGCCGTAAACATAGTAACATTGGAAGGAATCATCCGGATAATACCGCTCTATCGTACGATCTAGAGTAAGAAGGAAAGATAACATCCTAAATGTCCTGTAGCTTCCTGTTTATAGATGTGGTGCACAACACACCGATAAACAAGACTCTACTAGACACGGTGCGTGAGACACCCCGAGGACGAATCGTTCGATACCACTTTTGTCACGACCCAACCCCGTAGGCCGTGACTAGTGCCCGAACTGGACACTCGTACGCACCTGTTAACTATAATCATCCACAACTAGCATAATAAAGAACTTATTAATAAAAAGGCAAGACGTCGTCTCAAAACTGTCACATTATATAGGCGTGTATCATAAAGAAATACGTCTCCCGGGGAGTTACAACTTTCAACGCACATCATAGTACATAAAACGTAGCAAGTGCTATCATAATATAAGGGAACATCCCCGCCATACACGAGCCGACAAGGCTATCATAACACACGACTCCCAAAACATATATGTTTATATCTACGCAAGCCGACAAGGCTGCCACTACACACAACATCCCAAAACATATATGTATACGCAAGCCGACAAGGCTGCCACTACGAATGGGAGCGTCCCAAACATAAATCATACAGACAGAACTGAACAGTAACTATATACAAACCCACACATATGTCTACAGACCTCTAAGAGTAACAACAGTATCATATGATGGGACAGGGCCCCGCCGTACCCCTGGATAGACACATATATACAACAGAAGGATCTGTACCAAAAAGGTAGGCTCCAAAACAAGGGAGCACTCCAAGATAGCTGAATGGATATCCTAAGCTGGCGGATCACCAAAACGAGCGTCGTGCCCGAACGGGCATGAAACGCAGCCCCCCGAAGAAAGGGGGTCAGTACGGAATATGTACTGAGCATGTAAAGCATAAAATACAGTAAACAGGATCATACTGAAATAAGGAGTATAGAAAACTAGTACAATAACCAGAAAACCACAAGGCTTACCTTTGAACATAAATCATACGTGTCAATATCATACCCAGCCCGTTATAGGACTTAATGACATAACTAGATAATCATCCGGTATATATGCATATATAACGTGTCCCGGCCCTCTAGTGAGGGACTCGGTAAATAAAATCATCATATACATGTACATATAACGTGTCCCGACCCTATAGTGAGGGACTCGGTGAATAAAGTCACCATATGCCATCCTGGACGCCATCCCCGTATCATCATGTCATCATATCATCATATACATATACATATAACGTGTCCCGGCCCTCTAGTGAGGGACTCGGTGAATAATGCAGTGGATCTGTGCACGAAAACATGTCCTGGCCGGGGACTCAGTGAAAGATGTAACGGTATGCACGAGCAGAGTAGTAAGTAACCATATGCACCCAAATCATCTTTTGAGACTCAATAGATAAGTAGACTAATTAATTCTCGAGTGTCAGGATGATAACCATATTAAGTTCTCTTTAAATGTCATTACGAACTATATAAAGGAAAGTCTCAGGGATCATAGACATGTATCAAATCAATACGAGACAGCTTATGAAAGTTAAGGATATTATTCATTATAGAATCCTTTAGGAATAGGAACTTTTATGCATCATTTACTATTGAATCATATAAAAGACTCGAGGGAAATAGCTCGACTATATTAAGAATTCTAATATCAAGAAGTGAATAAGAATCATAAACATGCTCGGAACTTATGAATAGAGTTACCCTAAAGCTCATATCGTGTCTTACTTACATCTAAAACATGCCAAAAGAAAGAAGGGATAGGCTTTACATACCTTTAGCGTTTACTCGCAACACAACCCGTATATGTTGCCCAATAGTACTTTAACCTATATTAAGATATCAAGGACTACGATTAGTCTACGAGGGAATTCAAGACGTATTCTAACGTTAGTAACTCCTTTCTAAATAATTTGACGACATCTCCTTTACATTCAAATCAACCACATACAGTCAAGCCAACACCCATGATCACATGTTAAAGTGCTAGCCCGAGACCATTCAAACAAGAGTCGAGGACACTTCGGACAACCCGCACAATATTCAAAACAGCCCGACCAACATACCATACAACCCGCAATCTTCCAAACTCAACAAGAACAACAACAACATATTCTTTTCTTCCAATTTCACAAATCCTACCAACAACCACACGTTTAGCAACATCATTTATATAAATGCAAGAAGCTATATTAACATCATATTAGCTTCTACAACAGCCCACAAACAATTACAACTCCAACTTGAACCATTAAACCTTCATTTTCACCATAAAATCCATAACAACAACAACCAAAATATCAAGTAAATCAATTCACCAATTTCTCCTAAAACAGCCCCTACACGGCTTGGATAGCTTTCCAACACCAACATACACAATTTTTATACATATCTACACATTACAACATGCTCAAATCACCCTTAATATAAACAAAAGAAAGTTAAACGTTAACTTAAACACTTGACTTCTCAACTTGATTAGAATTTGTGCCTTGAATTAATACTTGTTCTTGCTACTCCAATGACTACTCCACGTTGTTACACACCCTTTAAAGAGTTGAAATGCTTGAATTTTTTTTATTTTTTTTTGATTAACACCAAGAACTTCAATGTCGGCCAGCCATGGCCGAGAGTCTCTCTCTCTATCTCTTAGTTTTCTTAGGTTTGTAAGTGAAGAATGAATTGGATAGTTGATGAATGAATCATCAATTTACTATATATAGGAAGTCCATGGGCTGGACATGTGTCCCACCCAATGTTTGAGCCAATTACACTTGGCCATGTGACGGGTGGGGCCCACACGGCCACTATGGCCAATTAATGAAGTGATTAAATTTTTTAATCCCACTTAATAATCTAATCATGATTAATTAATCCCTAATATCCATTAATATTTCTATACCAAATAAAATTTATAAGCAACTTGTGCATTAAAACAAAATCGAAGGTTAAAAGTCTCTACCTCGGATTCCAAAATAGTCTTGTCCTTAACTTGTTGCGATTAGATTTAGAATATCCCAATGTTTAAAAATACGGGATATAACACTATGAGGCCGGTAATGCTAAAAAAAATGGAAAAAAATTAATATACCAACCTCATGAGGTCGGTACTACTAAAAATAAGTGAAAAAATTTAACATACCAACCTCATGAGGTCGAAAACATTAAAAATAAATTAAAAATATATTAATATACCTACCTCGTGAGGTTGGTAATATTTTTGTAAAGAAATAATAATAAAGTATTATACCGACCTCATGAGGTCAGTATTTTTAATAAATTAATATTCGACGTAAAAATTTTACCGTCTGTAGTCATTTAAATTTTAGTGGATTTAAATTCATAAATTAATTTGGTCTATATTAAATTCAAGAAAAAAGTTCAAATAATGTGGCTAATATGCTTGGATTAATTATCTGATCTTAAATACATTGGGCTAGTCTATTTGATTGGGCTCCAAATGATGAGTCCACTTTAATAGCCAAAGTTCCAAGCCTATCTTAAAATCCAGGCCCATGCCACATGTCAAATAAGGTGGCAATCCAAGTCAAATTAATGAGCCAATGAAATCGTGCAAAGTGTACGGATGACTTGCTCTGGCCAATTAAATTGGAGCTTGTCACCAGATGAATGTGTTGGTCAGTTCAAACCGACCAATCAAATCACAAAGCTACACCTTCCCTAAAATTATAAATAAGGGTCCTTGTAACTCACAAACGGGTAGAAATTAAGAACAAGAAGCAAGAAGAGAGCTTGTGGATCAAAGTCTGCATATTTATCTACATGCTACAAGTTCAAGCATTCAAGCAATCAAGTTCAAGTTCAAGTTGAAGAATAAGAACAAAGACAAATATCAAGGCGTTCAAGATCAAGTTACTTGTTCGTGGCAAATACCAAATCCAAATTCAACGACGAAGATTCAAGATCAAGCTACTCAGGCCTTGAATCTAAATCAAATTCAGGTTCAACATAGTTTACATAATTGTCAGGCCCTTGAATCTAAATCAAATTCAGGTTCAACATAGTTTACATTATTTTTGGAGAATAAGAGTATTATATAGAGATTGTAACACTCATGCTTCTTGAAATCAAATACTACATTTTGTTACTCAATTTTCCTGTCTTGATATTTTTCTCGAATCGAATTTATTTTCTATAAATTTTGGCACTCCCAGTTGGACCATCTCTACCTCTCATATCTTCACATTAATCATCAAATTTCAAGAACACTTAAAGGCATCCAAGAAGATCAACTCCAAGTTTATTGCTGCTAAGGCTACTGATTCCAAATTTTCCTTTGAAGTGGAGAACATACTAGATACTTCTACGGGAAGTTTGGGATGGATCACCAGGAACAAAGCAAACTTACTAGGACAACAAGAATCTCAAGTGCCATCCGAATCAGTTCCTGTCTTTGAACTTCAATCACGGGGCAAGAGTCTTTCCGAGTGGATTGGATGAAGGAGAGAATATCGCTGAGATCATTGAAAAGATGTTGGCTAGGCTTATGCCACTTCAAACTAAGAATCTCATTATCTAAGATGATGATGATGCCTTGATCACCAGATCTGCCCCAATCACCCCACGCATTCTTTACCGGTTGAATTTGTAACAACCTGTTTGGTCGTTATAGAACTTTTTACCCATTTTACCTCCGTTGACCTTTTCCTAAGCCCTAGTAGTATGATTTTGACCCGCGAGGATGGGTGGTATGGTTCCCGAGGTGATCGGGCGAGATTTACGATGTCTTTTATGAAATAGATCCTCAAAGTGAAAATGTTTGACCAATAGTTGACTTTTGAGTAAACGGATGTTTTTCAAAAAAAAATTGATTTCGAGAGGTTCGGATGGTCGATTTTGACTTGGTGGGATGTTCGTCTCGACTCCCAAATAACTTGGAAGCGTTTCGGTTATTGGTTGGAAAGTAAGTATTTGGCTATTGGTTGTTGACCCGGTCAAATAAACCTCCGTTGGGAATTTCGAGATTTTGAGTGAGTCTGTAGCGTGTTTTTATGTTTGAATACATGTTTGGTTGGTATCTGTGAGGTCTCGGGTGATTGTCGAATTTCAGGATTGAGATTATGAAAAACCAGGGAAATTCGGGTGTCGGGTGTCTACCGTAACAGCACCAGATGCGCCATACCGGACTCGCCACACTGAGGTCCTTGTCTGCTATAACGAGAGGAAAGGAATTGTGGTGAGTCTGCAGAGCGGCTGGTACTCCGTTGTGGCAGACTCGTGACGGCGAAGGGTGGGCCGCTATGGCGAGCTCGCTATAGCGGATGTCCTACCACTGCAGCGAATGTCGAGACCAAAAACCCATTTAATGCCTAGTTAAAACCCTTCATTTCCTATCACTTCATTTATTATTCCAAAGCATCTTTTGAGGCAATTTGAAAGAGTTCTTGGGTCATTTCTCTTGTGGGTTAGTTCCCTAACCTAGAATTCATTCCTTTTCCTTTCCCAAGCTAGAATACATGCTAGAATTTCTATAGAACTTAAGAGGAAAGATGGGTTATAATGTCTATTTCCTTATTTGAGTTTAAGTCTTTCTAAATGGGATTTGTTAATGGATTTGACTAATCTATGTATGGAATTTGATGATTTAGTAACTAATCGGCTTGAATCTTCCATTATTGTTGATGAATTGAAATATTGAAGGTTAGGGTTTAGGCCCAAATTGGAGGTTTTGACTTGAATGATGAAATTGACCTATTCTTGAGTTATATTAGCAATTGAAAGGTAGAATTGAACTCTAGAATGTTCGGTTCCCGATTTCACTTTTGAAATACCCTTTTTGCCCTTATGGGCCCATTCCTCCTTCTTTCATAGTTGATTTGTTACATCCCGTATTTTGTACATTGGGACATTCCGAGCTAACCGTGAAAAGTTAAGGACAAGACTATTTCGGGATACGAGGTAGAGACTTTTAACTTCTGATATTGGTTTAAGGCATAAGTTACTTATGATTCTATTGGTATGGAATATTAAGGAAAATTTGGGGTTAAAACTGAATTAAGGAAAGTTGGTTATTTCATGAAAATGGCCATATGTGGCCGTGTGGCATCAAGTGGGTTCCCACCAATGGCTTGGCCAAATTTAATTGATCCAAGCCATGTGTGGGCGATGGTACACATGGATGCAGCATATATGTAGAGAAAAGATGACTAATTAATCATATTATCTTCTTTTACACTTAATTATTTAGTATGTTTGGGTTGTTGTGTTGTGGGTTCTATGATGCAAATGAAAGTTTAATGGTTCAAATTGAAGTTATAGTCGTTTGTGGCTTGTTGTATGGATGAAAATCATGAAATCTAATGGAATTTTAATGTAGTTTCTTGAAATTATGATAATGATATTGTTAACGTGTGAATTGTTGGTGTAATTCATGAATTTGGGAGAGAGGAATGTATTGTTGTTGTTGTTCTCGGGTTGGGGAGATTTCAGGTGGCATTGTATATTGGTTGGGTTGTTTTGAATATTATGCGGATTGTTTGAAGTGTTCTTGAATCTTGTTTGAATGATCTCGGATTAGTACTTGAACATGTGAGCGTTAATGTTGGCTTGAACGTATGTAGTTGAAATGAATGTAAATGGAATGTTGTCGAACTATGTAGAAAAGAGTTACTAACGTTAGAATGTATTTTGGATTAATTGTTAATGTTGTTAGTATGGTTGTTGGTATTGTTGTTGATGATTTGGCCGAGATGAATTCTCGGGGTTGTTGAATTATACGGAAAATGCTACCCAAATTTACGTAGATAAAGTGCTAGCTTGAGATGGAATTCCCAAGTGCCTAACTAATGTTTAGTATCGAATGACGTTATTGTAGATTTTGGGAAGCCCGAGACTTGAGTTTGGATTAGCTTAGGAAGCGGACGAGGTATGTAAAGCTTACCCCTTCTTTCTTTTGGCATGTCTTAGACGTAAGTAAGATATGACATAATATGAGCCTTGGGGTAACTCCATTCTTAAGATCCGAGCATGTCTATGATTATTATTCACTTCTTGATGATTGGCACTCTTAATATAGTCGAACTATGGTCCTTATGTCTTTTGTATAATTGGATTTCAAATGTTGTATAAAGAGTTTTGCTCCAAAAGGATTTTATGTCGTATAATGTCCCTAACTTTCATATATGGTCTCGGATTTCTATGATATGTTCGTAGAGAATTCTATAATGAATAACGCCCGTAACTTTCATAGGCGGATTGCTACGGATCCCGCTTTCCTTTGTATACAATGTTTTTGATCCACTTGAGACGTTATGTGACGTATTTCGTAATGATATTTCATATGGTTTTAAGTATCTATGGTTTCTAAAGTTTGGATACTCGAGCGTTGATTTGTCTGACTATTATCTTGGTTTTATCGATGGTTCGAAATGATGATTTATATGCATATGGTTTCTCACTACTCTACTGCTCGTATAGGCGTTATTATATCTTTCATTGCGTCCGGGCCGGGGCGTGTATTCGTGCACAACTCACTACATTATTCACCGCGTCCTCGCTGTAGGGGCGGGACGTTATATGTATATGATGATATTCACCGCGTCCCTCACTAGAGGGCCGGGGCACGTTATATGATATGATGATGATGATATGATGATATGGGGGAGGGTGGCCGGGATGGCACATGATGACTTCATTCAACGCGTCCCTCACTAGAGGGGCGGGGGGCGTTATATGTACATGTATATGATGATTTTATTTGTCGAGTCCCTCGCTAGGGCGGGACATGTTATACATGCATATGTACTTAATGATTATTTACTTATGTCACTCGGTCCCCATAATGGGTGGATATGATATTAATACGCATGATTTATGTTTCGAGAGGCAAGTCTTATGATTTTCTATACTCCTTACTTCGACGATTACGCTTCTTGTATTCCATGTTTATATGCTCGGTACATATTCGTCTTCCCCCTTTCTTCGGGGGTTGCGTTTCGTACCCGCGGCAGACGATCGTTTTGGTGATCCGCCAGTTTAGGACATCCATTCTGCTGTCTTGGAGCGCTCCCTTGTCCGGAGCTCACATTTTGGTACAGATTCCTTCGTTGTATGTATGTACGTTTATTCAGGGGTACGGCGGGGCTCTGTCCCATCATATGGTTCTGTGATTACTCTGGGGTACGTAGACACATGTGTGTGGTTGTGAATAGTTCTTTTTTCGGTTATGTACGTGTGATTTATGCTTTGGGGGCGGTCCCGTCCGCCGTAGGTAAACGACCTTATCGGCTTGCATATGTATAGATGCTTTGGAATACTGCATGTTATGATAGCTTGCCTTCGTTTATGTATAAGTTCTTAGTATGCTAGTTGTGGACTGACTATAGTAACTGGTGTGTACGAGTGTCCAGCTCGGGCACTAGTTACGGCCTACGGGGTTGGGTCGTGACAATAGTGGTATCAGAGCGGTTCGTCCTCGGAGTGTCTACAGACCGTGTCTAGTAGAGTCTTGTTTATCGGTGTGTTGTGTACCACATCTATAAACGAAGCTACGGGACATTTAGGATGTTATCTTTCCTTCGATCCTAGATCGTGCGATAGAGGCGTATTATCGGGATGACTCACTAACGAATTGTTATGTTTACGATGCCTCAAAGGAAAGCGACGCGCCCGGAGAGAGCAAGTCGACAACGGTGGAGAGACTAGCCAGGCCCGGAGAGTTACTAGGGCTCGTACTCGGCCGAGCCTAAGGTTGTGCTCCCGTCAGCGAGCTCTGCTACACCGCCGCTATCAGAGGAGCATAAGGCGGCGGCGGTGCGGACCGAGGGGCTCCGCGCCACTCCAACGGGGTCCCGGTGCCGAGGGCCTCCGGCTCCCCCGGCCGGGGGCGGAGGGACGGGGCTATGAGGAGAGCGGTTCGGTGACCGGCCGGACTAGTGGCGGGGGCGAGGCTCACGGAGCACGGATTGGGAGATGACCATGCAGACAGATATGATAGCTTGAGGGTCCGTGATTTCCTGACTTATAATCCCCCAGTGTTCTGCGGGTCAAAGTCCGAGGAGGATCCCCAGTAGTTTATTCGACAGATGCAGCATACGTTGCGGCTAATTAAGGCTTCTGAGACTGAGTCTGTCGAGTTGGCTTCATATCGATTGCGGGATGTAGCCGTCAATTGGTATGAGTCGTGGGAGTTGTCTAGGGGCGAGGATGCTCCTCCAGCAGTATGGGACGAGTTTGTGGAGGCCTTTCTAGGCCACTTTCTGCCTCCAGAGATGCGGCGAGCCAGAGTTGATAGATTCCTACGCCTGAGGCAGAATGGTAGGAGCGTTCGAGATTATAGCCTTGAGTTTGATTCATTGGCCAGAAATGCACCCACTATTGTAGCTGATATGACCGATAGGATGCATCGGTATGTGATGGGGTTAGATCGTTATCTGGTCGATAGCTGTATGATGATGGCTTCTCAGCCCGGTATGGATATTGCACGGTTACAGGCATATGGCCAGGGTATGGAGGATCGACATAGAGGGCGTTAGCCGACGAGGGAGATCATGACGAGGAGCCGACCCCGAAGGGGCTAGATCGGCCGGCTATTAAGGAGAGTTTCGAGGCGGGCAGCCTCAGCAGTACACTGGGTATTCTTCTCAGCCAGCACGGAGTGCACCCTCACAATTTGTTGGTAGGAGATTTGACAGCACAGGGTATTCAGGAGCTGGTCAGAGCTCCAGGGCTTCGGGTTCGCAGTCGAGCAGAGGTTTGAGCTAGACGAGGCCATCTATGCCTCAGTGCCCTCAGTGCGGTAGGCGCCATCTGGGAGAATGTCGTCGCGCCACCGGTGCTTGTTTTACTTACGGCCGTCAAGGCGCGCGTATTGAGGGTGCCGTGTATAGGGATAGTCCGGGTGGTGCGGCTCGGCCCTGTTGGGTCGGTTGCGGTTCATCTCCCCCCGGTAGCTATGCGCCCTATGGGGCGGGGTATGCCGGCACCGGCCGCGGGAGAGGTCGTGGAGGATCTTCCCGGTTCTAGCGGTCCATCGAACCGCATATATGCGCTGGCCGGATGGCGGGGAACGTCACCAAATGTGGCTTACGGTATATGAGTCCTTATTGGAATACTTTTATGTATGTGTATTTACTGTATGAGTGTTATTTAATAGCGGCAAGCAGAAATCCAAAGGCCGGCAACCAAGTATTTATAAGTAACGACGATCAAGGTGTGTTCATCACCATTGGGAATCTGGAAGTTTAGGACGGGAAGTAGTCATATCCATAGGTGAAAGTTAATATTGAGGATTGTAAAGGGCTAAAATAGAAATTGTGGAGTCAGAAGCGTGAGAGACCCTTTCTAGTTCGGAGGGAGATGTGTTATGAGAACGTTTTGAAACCTGTTAAGACTTCAACTTACTCCGGATTATGTGATGAAGGTCACGCGGTGAGGTGGATGCTATCATACTAGTATTAAGCATCGTATTTCATCAGGGTTCCAAGGTTAAGCGTGCTGGAGTGAGAGAAATTTTAGGATGGGTGACCCCCTGGGAAGTGTACTAAAAGTCCTATAAAGTCAGACACAGGAGAGACAAATGGGAAGCTAGAGTAGTCTAAGGGAAATTAGAATATACAGAGTGGGCGGAAGCCTTAAGAGGTCGCGTAGGCCGGGGCGGACTAGATCGGTGAAGAGAAAGAAGGTGCATCACAGCTTTAGGATTAGGGTGAGTTGGAATAGTGTTTGGAAATATCTTGTGAGCAAGATAGTAGTAATTATGTCTATATAGGTATGCACATGATATCCCGTACCTGGCTATATCAGCGGATATGTGTATTCCGGCAACCAACGTGGCGGTATATGGAAGGCATTAATCGGACAGGGTAACGAAGTTCAAATGAAAAAAAAAATAAATGGCACAAATGTTACCAGGCAGGCTGATGCTATTTTTACTATAGGATAAGCTTGGGAAGTACTAACACAATGATATTTGGAAAAGAAAGAAAGTGAGTAGATGAACGACAAAGGGATCAGAATGTCGGAATAAAACTGCCGCCTAATTGAGATTGGAAAATGCGGACATAGGGCAAAGTATGATCGGGTAATAGTATAAGTACACCCCTTAAAGGGGAAGCGGGTGCGAGAGATGCAAGTGCAAGATGGGTAAAATCAACGCTACAATGTATTTGATACGGATGCTCGGGCTACAGGTAAGATTTCTTGTCGAGACTAGTTAGTAAGATCCAAAGGCCAGCAAAAGGGGTAGAAGCTAGAATGGTAATTGAGATAGTGCTGAGAATTAATTGTAGAGATCTTGAATGATATGACATTGGAAAGTGGAGGTTTAAAGGAGAATACGTCAAGAGAACGATAACAAGTAACTTACAGAGACATTGTGAAAGGTAACACTGCTGTGCTGGATTAGAGGCTAAGATGTGGGCAATAGGGTTGTTCGCTAATGATATTGCGACCTATGAGTAGGAAGGGAGAAAAATAGAAAACCTCATATGGTAGGAAGTGAGAACATCAAAGGAGTGAATAAAGGAAAGGGAAAGAGTATGACAGGATAGGCTACAAGCGAATGTTAAGACGGAAGGAAAATGTGGGGCAGAGTGAACCAGGAGAAGGAAAGACCGTAACTAAGATGGAATATACTTTATACAAGTCGTACAAGAGTAGTTATGTTGCCCATGTACATTTATATGCTAGGGATGAGACCAAGCGAATATTTAATGAGAAAAGTTTGAATTCAGTAATAACAATACGGTGATAATATTCTGGGTGCATTAAGGGAAGGTGTAAAGATGGTTTAAGTTAAATTACCGAGATAGAATTAGTACTGAGGACCAACAGGACATGGCTAGGGTTAAACCAAAGATCTATTCCGATACCGGTTGTAAGAAAAGAGAGGCGAAGATAAAGTAAAGCATAATGATTAGTGGAGCCACGCTAAGGTATTTTTGGGCTAATTTGAGCACTTTCGCATACTATTATAAAGATTGCAACATAATGTGTGACCGGAAAGTTGAGAGCAAGATTTGAGCAAAGAGAAGATAGAAGAGTTCGAATTAAAGATAAAGAAATGACACGAGACAATATGCCTAGAATGTTACAAGTTGAGTGAAGGGGGATTAAGAGGTGATTTAAGCAAAATGGTCAGAGCTAGTTGGTTACTAAAAGAGGGTTAATTTATACGTCAAATTCTTTCAGAATTATATCGGCTGATGATAGTTAAAGCAGGGGACGGCTATTAGCAGCTCAGAGATGACAGAAATCATACGACGACAATCGGCATCGACACTTAAAATTCCAGATTGGCGAGTGGGTATGCTTGAGGATACCACCCATGAAAGGTGTAATGAGATTCGACAAGGAGGAGAAGTTTAACCCGAGACATATTGGACCTTATTACATTGTTTGTAAGGTAAGAAGGTTGCGTACTAAAGACGTGGCTTCTGTTAAGGTATTGTGGCGGAATAATAACAGGAAGGGGATGGCTTGAGAAGCCGAAGAGGAGATGAAAAAGAAATATGATTGGTAGATGAGACTGCATACTATAGTAATAAAGGAAACCCCCCCCCCCCCCCCCCCCCCCCCCCCCCCCCCCCTGAGATCCTTATAAGACTTTATGAGACTAGTTTAACATTCGAGGACGAATGTTCTAAAGGGGGGAAGGATGTTATATCCCGTATTTTGTACATTGGGACATTCTGAGCTAACCGTGAAAAGTTAAGGACAAGACTATTTCGGGATACGAGGTAGAGACTTTTAACTTCCGATATTGTTTTAAGGCATAAGTTGCTTATGATTCTATTGGTATCGAATATTAAGAAAAATTTGGGGTTAAAAATGAATTAAGGAAAGTTGGTTATTTCATGAAAATGGCCATATGTGGCCGTGTGGCATCAAGTGGGTTCCCACCCATGGCTTGGCCAAATTTAATTGATCCAAGCCATGTGTGGGCTATGGTACACATGGATGAATCATATATGTAGAGAAAAGATGACTAATTAATCATATTATCATCTTTTACACTTAAGAAAATTGGAGAAGCTTGGAGAAAAATGGAGAGCAACATTCGGCCATGGTAGCCGAACTTGATGCCTCAAGAATTGGTCAAGAAAAATTATTTTCTTCTAGATTTTCAACCAATTGGAAGGTCCTTATTAACGTGGAGTAGTTGTTGGAACAAGCAAAACATTCATTCTTGCAAAACACAACTCTAGCCAAGTTGAGGAACTAAGTGATAAAGGTAAGGTTTAATCCTCTTTTTCATGTGTTATGGATGATTTGTACATGTTGTAGTGTGTAGAAATGGATGAAAATCATGAAATATTTCATGGTGATGTTGAGCCGTGTGTGTTGGGCTTGGCCGTGTATATGTTGTGTTGTGTAGGAGTGAAGAACTAATTTTATTTAGTATGTTTGGGTTGTTGTGTTGTGGGTTCTATGATGCAAATGAAATTTTAATGGTTCAAATTGAAGTTATAGTCGTTTGTGGCTTGTTATAGAAGCTAATGGAATTTTAATGTAGTTTCTTGAAATTATGAGAATGATATTGTTAACGTGTGGATTGTTGGTGTAATTCATGAATTTGGGAGAGAGGAATGTGTTGTTGTTGTTGTTGTTCTCGGGTTGGGGATATTTCGGGTGGCATTGTATATTGGTTGGGTTGTTTTGAATATTGTGCGGATTGTTTGAAGTGTTCTTGAATCTTGTTTGAATGATCTCGGATTAGTACTTGAACATGTGAGCGTTGATGTTGGCTTGAACGTATATAGTTGAAATGAATGTAAATGGAATGTTGTCGAACTATGTAGAAAAGAGTTACTAACGTTAGAATGTATTTTGGATTAATTGTTGATGTTGTTAGTATGGTTGTTGGTATTGTTGTTGATGATTTGGCCGAGATGAATTCTCGGGGTTGTTGAGTTTATACGGAAAATGCTACCCAAATTTCTGTAGATAAAGTGCTAGCTTGAGATTGAATTCCCAAGTGCCTAACTAATGTTTGGTGTCTAATGACGTTATTGTAGATCTTGAGAAATAGAGACTTAAGTTTGGGTTAGCTTAGGAAAGCGGACGAGGTATGTAAAA
>NC_081346.1:48027925-48056096 GCF_029784015.1 Lycium ferocissimum
GTGCACCACACTTTCAAGCAAGAGGCTACAGGACATTTAGGATGTTGCCATTCTGTCTATTCTAGATCGTGCAATAGAGCGTTGAGATAAGAATTCCCTTTCTAACGATTTGTTCGGATTCCAGGGATGCCCCGAAAGGAAACTGTAGCTTTCCAGAAGGGAAAGGGAGTGGCTGGTGAGGCTATTAGCTGTACTCAACAGATTACCAGGGCTCGGGGCGAGTCCCAAAGTGAGACCCCATCCCAGACTTCGCATACTCCACCTGCTTCAGAGGAGCGAAGAGGAGCCTCAGCTCCGGCTCCAGAACCTCCAGTTCCTCCACAAGATACATCAAGCCAGGAGATAAGAGAGACCATCCTTTTGCTGACCAAGTTAGTGGCCGCTCAAGCTCTACAACAGGGTGCGGGCCATGGTAGTAGGGGTCAGAGCAAGAGGTCTAGGTTCTCGGGGTTTGACAGTGAGTTCGGTGGTGGCCCAAGGTGGCAGTTCTCTAGAAACTTAGCTTATTCAGTAGCTAGTGCACCTCCGCGGTTTCCTGGACCCCAACAACCTGAGCTAGTGAAGGGAAAGTTGTTGTTAGGGTTTCTATTGAAGATGTTGAGTTTAGGAGTTGGATTTGGAGTTCGGTTATTGGAATTCCAGACCCTTTAAGGTATGTATACTATTCTTATCTTTGCTATTAAGTTGATTACCAAGAGTTTTAGTAATTTAAAGTAAAAGAAATATAGTTATGGAAGCGATGAGTTATTTGAATCAAACAAAGATTTGGGGCTGTTTTGGGAGATGATTTAGCATCGATTTGATTATGTTGTGATATGAAAGTATTGACATAAGTTGTTTGTGAAGGAATTCCTTAGTTTAAAGTAAAGGAAAACATGATATGAAGGACCTAAACTAGCTAGTTAATGTGATTGCCTTGAAGGTTGTTTCGATTGGAATTTTGGAGAGATTTCTACTTGTTTATGTTGCTATATATTGTTACTGTTATTGTAGATGATGTTTTGTGTGTTGTACACCATTTGGGAGTTGGATAGGAGTAAGAATTTTAGGGGAAATGCTGCCCGAATTTCGTTAAGTTTCATACATACTTGGAACGGGTAGTAAGGGACGTATATGGCCTAATTGTAATTCATGTTATCTTGGTTGTAGTGTTACAAGCTCGGGAAGTACGCATCCAACATTAGGTAGACTCCAAGGTATGTTAAGATTGTTCCTTTTATTCTTTTGGCATGATCTTTACTATCCGAACGAACAAGTGAGCAAGCAAATTCTAAAGACTCTACTCTTGGATATTATAGGATTTATCGTGTCCTTGATTCCTTATGTTCATGTCCATGACTTCTAGGGATCTTTTGTTATCTAGAGTAATCCGGAGTATATTTTCATAAGTTTTTCATGCATTATATATATATATATATATATATATATATATATATATGTGTGTGTATATATATATATATATATATATATATATATATATATATGTGTGTGTGTGTGTGTATAATTATTTTCTAACTCCGTGCCCATTTGGCCGGACATGACACCACTTCGGTGGGCGGCTTATGGATAATGATAACACCATGCCCATTTGGCCGGACATGAGACCACTTCGGTGGGCGGCTTATGGATAACGATATCACCATGCCTATCTAGCCGGACATGACATTACTAGTGGGCGGTGTGAGATGATTATTTTCCCAGATGCGGGATGCCCGGACACGGGATTACATGATATATGAATCGGGTTGTACGTTCCACAACACTATCAGTTATATTATTTCTACAGAATGCATACATATCATATACCACATAGTATCTTCGGTATACGATTTGCACATTCGGACGATCGATGCATTTATGAGTTTTATTTCTTTCATGATTCTTATTTATATATGTTATTCTTATGCCTTACATAGTCGGTACATTATCCGTACTGACTCCCCTATTGTTCGAAGAGCGACGTTCATGCTCGCAGGTACCGATAGACAGAGAGACAATCCAGCTCAGTAGGACTTCCCCTCAGCTGTAATTGGCGCATTCCACTTGATCCGGAGCTGCGGTCCATTTCGGGCCAGGGATATAAACAGAGGAGGTGCTGCCAAAATTTCGGGCCAGGGATATAAACAGAGGAGGTGTCACAAATTTCGGCGCATTCTAGAAAAGATTTATTTGAAGGACTAAGACAAGCGTATAAAGGTGAGTCTAACAATAGGATAAATTTTCTTGAATATAGATTTACGAGCCTGGGAGGACGGCGTTGAGTAGTTAAAGTTAAGGCGACAAAAAGGTATGTGAGGCTAGTCCCTTTCTTTCTAAAGGCATATCTCCTACGTTACGATTCCATATATATCTTCCATAACATCCTTGTTCCCGAAAAGCTAGAAGTTCACGATTCTCAAGGTTTTTATGATATTAAAGACAAGATGTTTTCTATGAGGACCAAGATGACAATGATGACTTCTTCCTTGTGCATCCATACATGTCTTCCATTATGTCCTTATTTCCAAAAGCTAAAGATTCATAATTCTTAAAGGTTCTCATGATGTTAAAGATGAGTATGTTTTTATAATGATAATGACGATGTTGATGACCTTATTTCTAGAAATTCCAAATCTTATGGATTTGATGCTATTATGAGATTATTAAGCTTATTTCATGATTTTCTTGACTTTATTCATTGTTGTTGATCTCACTTTATGATAATTGTTCTTTCAAGGTGAGATATAGCGATGATGATTGTTTCATAATATAAATCGGAGGTTATCGACTTTACGTCAATCCTAACAACCTTTATTTGGGCCCTCATACACTCTACTTATATTATATATGCTTATATATATCTATATGATTTCATGAGGAAAGGAAAAAGGGTGAGGCGTTATATATGCATAGCCACCTGATCAGTTAGTATATTATAGTATCGTCCCGGACGCGGGATATATGGTTAAATGGATCGGGCCGTTCGTTCCTCAACACTATTATATATAAATGGATCGGGCCGTTCGTTCCTCGACACTATTATATATTTATGAATCGGGCTGCACGTTCCGCAGCACTACTATGATGCATATGTATGAGAAAGATTTTATGAAAAGCTAAGCATGCATGGTATCCGCCCTAAGAGGCACTCAGATGTACAGGTCACTCTTTTATCTCATGATGTGCTCCATGTGTCTTATTATATTATTGTTCACGCCTTACATACTCAGTACTTTGTTCGTACTGACGTCCCTTCTTGTGGATGTTGCGTTCATGCCCGCAGGTAAACAGGTAGACGCGTCTGATTCTTAGGAGCTCCGTCAGCGACACCTTGGAAGAGCTCCAGTTGTTCCGGAGCTGTAATTATTGGTACTACTCTTTGTATATATTCACTTGGGTATGGCAGAGTCCTACCCCATCTTATTGGTTTATGTAATCTACTTAGAGGCTCGTAGACAGGCGTATGTAATTAGATGTTCTCTAACTTTACTATCTCTCAGCGTTGTATAATATTTTGGTAAGTCTTGTTGGCATTTGGTTGTGGGCATTGTCAATGATGGCCGTACTAAGCATGATCTCCGCAAGTTATCCATGTGGCCCACTTAGTAATAAAAATGGAATGTCAGATCAGAGGTGCTCGGTAGGCTAGCACTGGGTACCCATCATGGCTCTCTAGTTGGGTTGTGATATATAGATGCGTATATAACACTTGTCATGCCTCTGTGGCCATCCCATCATATCATATCGGCCTCTGTGGGCATTATTATTATGTGACCAGCTGATCAGGTGGTAGTGCGTATATAACACCGTCACTTTCCCCATACCCCATATATATAATACATAGTATACAGTATATAACGCCTAAGCGGTCATAACACTGTATATATATATATATATATATATATATATATATATATATATATATATATATATATATATATATATATATATATATATATATATATGCAATGCATGAGTATGATAAGAGTACATCTTGAACTGTCGGAGTGAAGTAAGGTGGTTATACGTCCGAACATCATTATGAAGTAGCATTTTCACCGACATGTGACTCTATGAATCATACTGAATCTGAAGTAAGACGTACTGAAAACCATTAACAGAGCATGAATCAACATGGACCATCCCTAGCTAATAAGAATAGAACCATTATGGAGTAGCGTTACGTTTCGTTCATAAGGATCATGCCAAAAGAAGGAAAGTTAGCCTTACCATAGCTCAAGTTGTCAACAAAATCCCACAATGAAACTGTCAAGCTAGTATTCCAATCTCCTTAGTCATTGCAGTACACCTAGAAGCCAACAACATACCGACAAGCTCATATAAGCCTCGTTAATTCCACATCACTACTCACCCAAAGATTTACATCAAAACAACACAATATACGCTTTGTATACAACACTTATACACTCTCTTCTTCCAATCATACCAAGTATAATATCCTCAATGCCATCTCAACACCAACTACTATCCTTACAACAGGTTTTAGCTTAATAACATATTAACAACATGACTCAAGTTAGATTATATCTCAACACAAACTCAAATTCATGTTTGAACTTTTCCTCCAACTCCTTTCCCTCCAAACCTAGCATAATCATTATATAAACTCATCAATATGGAGTTAAGTATCTTACCTCAAAACTCAAGAAAACGTCAATTCCAAGAGCGCTTCACTTTGAAGTATCTTCCAAAACCTATACCAAGAGGAGAAACAAGCTTCCATATTCACTTTAGAACCTTTAAACACTTGATCCTCTCTTTTGATCCTTGATTTTTTTTCTTAGGAATGAATTAGATATTGTTAGAGAGGGTTTTTCTAGAATGTTAAATATTAGGGGGAAATGGAGAAAATGAAATAAAATAAGGGATACAAGAATTTAAGAAAAAAAAAAAACAAACTGCAGCTGACTTAAATATACGGCCATAAGCACGGACCGTATTTTGGACTGTAATTCCAAACATAGATATCGACCTCTATAACAAGAGAAGTACTAACCTTATTTCGCACCTCTCTGGCTAGTTTAAACTTTCCTCGTCACTGCATCGCTGAAATCACAATACGTTATTAGAAAAGGATGATACGACTTTATCGCACGATCTAAGATGAGAAAGAAGGAAAATCTTCCTAAATGCCCTGAAGCCACCTGTTTATAAGTGTGGTTCACAACACACCATAAATAAGACTCTGCTAGACACGGCTTTAAGACAAACCTAAGACTTAACTGCTCTGATACCTAGTTTGTCACGACCCAAATCGGAGGGCCATGACAGACACCCGAGCCTTACCTACCGAGCACCACTAACCATGCTTTCATATTAGAAGATGTTACACCTCGCATTTTGCACTTTCGGATATTTCGAGACAATGGCGGAAAGTTTAGGGCAAGGTCATTTTTCGGTTCCGTTGTAATGCGTAAGTCGTTGGAAAATATTATTAGTGTGGAAATATTGAGGAAGACTGAGGGCAAAAAGGGAAATTTGCAAAATGGCATTATGGTAATTTTGTAAAAAGGCTAGGGGCAAAATGGTCATTTCACGAGAATTCTAGAAAAATTCCAAAAAGGGGCCATATTGGCCATGTGAGGAAAAAGGCATGGAAAAAAAATGACAAAAATATATATATATATATAAGTCATCTTTTAAAGAAAAACAAAAGAAAGAAAATTCTAGAAAATTAAAAGGAAAAAGAAAGAGAAATCTAGAGAGAGGGGCATGTGCCCCTCACATGCATGCAAATGAATATATATAAAGGAGAGGAGTATTCATCTTTGGAGAGAAAAGAAAGAAAGCAAGAAAGAAGAAGAAAAACAAAGGGCCAATTCGGCCAAGAAAACAGAAAAAGAGGAGACCAAAATCTTGTTCCAAAAATTTGGCTCTTCATGTATTTCCGCTAATTTGAACGTCCTCTTCGACATGGTATAGTTTTGAAGCAAGAGAATCACCCTTTCTTACAAAATCATAATTCTAGCCAAGAAGGAAGTTGAAGGAAAGAGGTAAGAATTCAACCTTCTCTTATGTATTATGGATGGTTGTGCATGTTGTAGTGTGTAGAAGTTAATGAAATTTATGAAATATGGATGTGTGTGTGTGTGGCCGAATGGGTTGGTGAAGTGTTGGAGTGATGAGTTCATTTTATTTAGTCGATTGATTGTTGTAGTGTGAATTCTATAATGTGAAATGAGGATTTAATGATTCGAAACAAAGTTGTAATTGCTATGGAATTATTTTGAGAATGTGGCCGTGTGCTTGTGTAGTTGGCCGTGTATGTGTGTTACATGTTTAGAGTAAGGAATCAATTCTAATTGGTATATTGATTGTTATAGTGTGTTGGAATGAATGGAAATCATGAAACCTTGAATGTTGGTGCTTGGCCGTGGTGTTGTGTGTGCAGTTTTGGAGATTAATGTGATGTTAATATAGTTTCTTGAATTGCGAAAATATTGTTGAAGACGTATGGAATTGTCGACATAGTTTATGAATTTGAAAGTAGAAAATGTGTTATGAATGTTTCTAGTTAAGTTGGAAGGTTTCGGGTAAGATTGGATGTTGGTTTGGACATCTTGAAATTATCTTGTCGATATTGTTATTATGATTGTTAGTATTGTTGTTGGATTGGCCGGGTTGAATTCCGGATTTACGTATGTTGATTTGGCGAGCCATATTCTCGGGACGATGCATTTCTGAGGAGGAGGTTTTTAAAATTTCGGTAGCTTATAAGTGAACTTGTATGAAAAATTAAGGCAAACACAAGTCGATGAATCTAATGATCATATGGATCCTTTTGAATGTAGATAAGCAAGTTGGGATGAACAAGTATAGCTAGTAAGGCGGCGCAGGTATGTGAGGCTTACCTTTCTTTTATGGCATGTCCTAGAGCTAATAAGTTGTGATATAATGTGTACTTGGGGTAATTCCGCTCTGATTTTACGAGGTTTGTTTATGATTCTGATTTATGTCATATGTAAGCATGTTAGCATCACTAAGTTGTGCATGTTTGATAAGTGAGTAAAGTACAAGAAGGTTCTGTAACTAAAAGAGTTCTGTAAATGCGTCCGAACACTCCTAACTTCGATATGTTATCTCGATTTTGGTTCGAAGTGGGCCCACGATTTCCGACCCCTCCCTTATGTGCGTTTGTACGGTATCTGGTGTGTTTATCGCTTCTGATCCCCCGCGAAAGTTGTATGATTAAACGTTCCTTACTTACTCGTAAATGATCTCGGATTTTGCGTTGGAAAGTCCGTTTGATATGATATGCTTTGATCACGATCGATATGTCTAAGCGTTCGACACGATAACGGCAACGTCCGGTAAGGATTGATCCGAAATTTGCTTGAGCCTCGGATATCGGTAAGAATATTCGTTTGTCGAGTCTTGATTTATATGCATATGTTTTTACTCGCACTCCCCACTCGTGCAAGGCTCGATATATCTTTCAACTGCGTCCCGGGCCGGGTTACGATATGTTATCGTGCGCATTACGCCGCACCGGTCTGTTATGTCTACGCTCACCGTCCGGGCCAGGTTCTGTTATCGTGCACCGCTATGCATTGTTCACCGCGTCCCTCATAGGCGGGCCGGGCTCTGTTTATGATTATGATATTATGATCTGATGTTATGGGGACGGTGGCCAGGATGGCATATGATTTGTCTGTTCACCGCGTCCCGTACTAGAGGGCCGGGTTCTGATATATGTACGCTACGGCGTTCTGATTATGTGCATTTCTGATATATGATTCTGATTCTGTTACCGCGTCCCTCAAAGAGGGCCGGGATCTGTTATCTGCATATGGGTATGATTTGTTTCAATTACACTTGTATGTTCGTTCGTATATGAACTTGATTTGTAATAGTATTCTCGCACGTCCGTATGGTCCGTACTGCGCACGTACGTATCTCGTCTCTCGGCATTCGGTCGTATGTTCCCGTACGATCCGTAACAAGACATCCGATCACGCTCGGCATTCTCGTACGTTCGTGTGGTCTCCACCGTACACATATGATCCGCGTCGACATTATGCTCGTTCGTATCCCCGATTATGATTTCGGTTTTGTCGGTATATATTCATACGTACGCTCGGTTCACGAATACGTCCGATATACGTCGGCACGTCCGACCGACTATGGATGTCGACACACCTCCGTACGTCCGGATCTATTTGATGTGTCGTACTTCTGATCCTAATTCCGTCCGGTAAGTCTTCCGTACCCGATTATTACGACCACATCGCTATACTTCTATACTTACGGTTACGACTAAGGTCCATGCGTTTACATGTACCGTCTTCGCTAAGTCTCGATTATGGTTCGCGTTTCGGGCCCTATTTCTGTACTTTAGTTTTGATTATGTTTGGTTTATGGTTTTACGGCTTTACATACTCGGTACATTTTTCCGTACCGACCCCCTGTCTTCTAAGTCGCGTTTCATGCCGCGGCAGTACCCGCGGATGAGTTGAAGATATTCCGGCATGATTGGTGAGCTCCAATTCCTTCGAGAGCACCGCGAGTCCGAGTATGTACGTTGTGTCTTCGGATGGAATTAGAGACTTTGCGAACCGGTGTTGTGGGTATGATGTGTCGATGCATCGGCGGCTCCATCAGCCGACATGTCAATGTGTGTTATGTCATGAATTTTGTGTAATTACAGATTTTGTCAAGTTTGTAAGCCTCATTATGTATTTTATAATTTTTCAGTATTGGGTTTGAAAAAAAAAAAAAAAAAAATTATGTGTGCGATAGGAGTCTGTGGGTTCGCTCGGCTCCGGGTATGGGGTCGGGTGCCCATCACGTCCCTCGGAAATTTGGGCGTGACAGAATCATAAACAAGGGTGGACCACAAGGTTCATCAGATAAAAATCTGCTAGATCATAAGAGAAATATGCTAAAAAAGGGATGAGCCCGAAAAGACATACTATATGACTATGCCGGACCAAAACTGTGCAAGCTGACAAGGCCATCATGGAATACTATAGAGCAAAAATACTTTCTCTGGTATGAGACCTATTAGTTTGAGCATCTTTGTGAACAAAATTTTTTCAAGATTGATTCATGAGAGATTGGTGGATAAGCTAGAGGATATAATTTCCTTCAATCAGGCTGGTTTTGTCAAGGGCAAAAGTAATAGATTATTGCTGACATCAGACTGAGAACTAAGAAGGCAAATGTGGTAATGAAGCTAGATATGGCAAAGGCATATGATAGGGTTTCTTGGATTTTTTTTAACTAAAGTCCTTAGAAAGCTGGGTTTTTCAGAGTTATTAGTGGATATGTTCTTTAGGATCATAAGCAATAACTGATATTCTTTTTTTTAGTCAATGGCCAACAACATGGTTTCTTCCAGTCATCCAGGGGAGTAAAACATGGGGATCCTCTATCCCCTACTCTTTTCATCCTAACAGCAGAGGTTCTTTCTAGGAATCTTAATTCTTTGCATCACAACCCCCAATTTAAAGGTTTTGGAATGCCCAAGTGGAGTCCTAAGGTGAATCATCTTGCCTATGCTGATGATATGATCATTTTTACATCAGCAGATGTAATCTCTCTACAACTTATAATGGAGATTTTGATGAACCATGAGAAAGCACCTGGTCAGAAGATTAATATGGTGAAAAGTTCAATCTACATGTATAAAAATGTTCCAGGGGATATTAGCATTACTGTGGATATAGCAACTAGTATAAATAGAAAAGAATTTCCTTTTGTGTACTTAGGATGTCCTATATATTGTAGAAGGAAGAAAGAATTTTTCAAAGCTTTACTAATCAAGATTACGAACAGACTTCAGGGATGGAAGGGTAAAATGTTGTCCTTTTGTGGAAGGACAATTCTTATTAACATGTTCTATAGAGTATGCTAGTGCATTTGCTTTCTGCAGTTAATCCACCAATTGGGGTGATTAGACAAATGCATAAGATGTTTGCACAATTTTTCTGGAGTAATACTATTGGTGGTATGAGCAGACATTGGGTTTCAAGGAATCATTTGTATGTACCTACTACAGAAGGGGGTTTGGGCTTTAAATCACTTCATGATGTTTCCCTTGCCTTATTTAGCAAATTATGGTGGAATTTCAGAACTAAAGACTCTCTTTGGAGTGCTTTCATAACGAATAAGTATTGTAGGAAAGAAAATGTTATGATTGTGCAATAGTAGTATGGAACCCAAACTTGGAAAAGGATGCTAGAGGCCAGGGACTTGATAGAACATCAAATTTGGTGGCAAGTTCAGATAGGGGACTCTCAATTTTTGTTTGATAAATGGACTGGCTTCGGGGATCTTTATTATGTGATATCAAAAGATAGATATGATGATAGTATTTAGAATGTTCATCAATTTTTAGTACAAGGTAAAAGGTTGACTGAGGTTTTGACTGATGAGGTGGTAGAGCATATAACAACTACAACCAGACCACCTGTTGTGGCAAGGGGAACTGATCAACCATTGTGGCTGCTAGATTCAAAGGGGGAATTTTCAGTAAAATCAGCTTGGGAGTTTGTCAGACTAAGGGGTCAAGAATTGGACAGATATAAATGCATGTGGGTGAGAGGTCTACCTTTCAAAATATCATTTTTTTTGTGGAGATGCTGGAAGTGCAGACTACCTTTGGATGATGTGTTGAAGAAAATGAATTTTAATATGGTGTCTAGATGTTGGTGTTGCCCAAATCCAAAGGAAGAAACAATATACCACCTTTTCTCGTTATCTGATACTGCTAAAGAGATATGGTCCTATTTATGTTTCAGTGCTGGTATTAATATGGAAGGTCTACAGTTACAATAATTAATTGAGAAGTGGTGGAAAGCACCGGTGACTGATAGATTGAAACATATATATCAAGCAGTTCCATCAATTATCTATGGGAATTATGAAGGAGAAGGAATGGTATCTAACTGTTATATCCTGCATTTTTGTACATTAGGATATTCCGAGTTAACCGTGAAAAGTTAAGGACAAGACTAGTCCGGGATGCGAGGTTGAGATTTTGACCATCGATTTTATCTTAAGGCGTAAGTTGCTTATTATTTTGTTGGAATGGAATATTAAGGAAAATTTGGAGTTAAAAGTGAAATTATGGAAACTAATATTTCATGAAATTTGGGGCCAAAAGTGAAGAGTTGAAAATTCAATGTTCAGGAAATAAAAAGGGCATGTGGCTATGCACATGACTTGTGGGCCCCACCCTTGGTTGGCCAAATTTGACTAGTCAAGCTATGGAGTGTGCATGTGATCATTTTACAATTGTTAGGGACTAGAAGTGACAAAAAATCATTCTTGAGGGGGCCTAAGGTGGCCGGCCATAGCATGTGGGCCATAGGGCCACTTGTGCAACTTATGTATGGTATTAAAAGATGACAATTAAGTCATCTTCTTCACATTTCATTCTCTAGAAAATTGAAGAAACATGGAGAAATGAAATAAGGCCATATTCGGCCAAGGTGGAGGGAAAAAAGAAGATTAAAAATATTCATCAAAAAAATTTATTCTTCTAGTTTTTCTACTAATTGGAAGGTGCTAAACAACATGGAATAATTGTTAGGGCAAGCCAAGCCTTTGTTCATGCAATTCTCAACTCAAGTCATGGTGGAGAACTACGTGAGGAAGGTAAGTTTTAATCCTTTTTTTATGTGTTATGAAGGGTTGTGCATGTTGTAGTAAGTGAAAATGGATGAAATTCATGGAAATATAGAAGCGGGTGTGTGGAATGTTGGTGTAATTTATGAATTTGGAAGGAAGAAATGTATTGTTGTAGTTTTGATTGAATTTGGAAGACTTTGGGCTATGTAGTATATTGGTTGGGCCGTTTGAACACTTTGCGGATTGGTTGAGATGTTCGTGAATCTTGTTTGAATGGTTTTGTATTAGCACTTGAATGCGTGTGTATTGGTATTGGTTCGATTGTATATGGTTAGTTTGAACGAAAAATGAAATGTTGTCGAATTATGTAGAAAAAAGTTATTGATGTTGAAATGCACATTGAATTGATTATTGATGTCGTAGCTTGGTTGTTGGTTTGGTTGTTGTTGAATTTGGCGAGTTGAATTCTCGGGGTGTTGTATTTACGGAAATCTTTGCTGAAATTTACGTAGAATTTAATGTTCGTTTGGAATTGAATGCCTAAATGCTTATGGTTAATGTTTGGTATATTGGCGTTATGTAGATCTTGGAGCGCCCGAGACTTGAGGCTTGACTTAGCTTGAGAGCGGACGAGGTATGTAAGCGTAACCTTCTCTTCTTTGGCATGTCTTAGTGCTAACTAGGCTATGACTTGAGCCTCGGGGTAATTCCACTCTTAGGATCTGAGCTTAGATATGTACCTTATTCATTCTTAAAGACTTACCCCTTAATGTAACCGAACTAAGGTTCTTATGTTTTCAAATGATTGAATTTTAAAAGTCTTATAAAAAAAAATGTTGCTACTAAAAGGTCCCGAACTTCAAACGCTCGTAACTTTTGCAGACGAGCTCGGATCGCCCCGAAACCTAATAGGTAACTTCATGAGACGTAACATTCCCCCAGCTCTCGTAGTCGGGCTCGGATGGGATTGGCACCCGTCCGTGGGGCCCGCGGCTTTTCTATGCTTATCCTTAATGACCTTCGGGAAAGACTTAACACTATTTTCACTTTGACTTCCGCATATGGATTTCTTACTTATTTAATGAGTTATGACTATGATTTTATGCATATGGTTACTCACGACTCCGCTCGTGCTTATGGTTATTACCTCGTTCACCGGATCCCGGGCCGGTTAAGTATCGTGCGTACTATGTTATATTCCGGTGTGATGTTGTGTTACGGTGCACCGAGCTCCTCGCTAGAGGGCCGGGTTCCGTTTGGTGTTATGCTGTGTTATTATGATGTGTTATGATATGTGACGGGGATACGGAGATATGAAACCTTCTGGTGTGATCTTTGTGGCGTGGCGCCAACGACAGGCGGGCGACCACCGTTCTAAGAGCCCTATCCATGATTTGTATTTTATAAGTAAGCATTTTGATATTTTGAATATTGCATTTACTTTCCGTACTTCTGGTTTTGCCTATGATCCTGTTTACTATATTTCATGCTTTGCATACTCAGTAAATATTCCGTACTGACCCCCTTTCTTCGGGGGCTGCGTTTCATGCGTGTGTGCAGTACGGATACTCATTTGGATGATCCACCGACTTAGGGTTCTGTTCGGTGACTTGGAGCGCTCCTTGTTACGGAGCACTGCGCTTTGATTCGCATCTCGTTATTATGCATATGTATATGTATCCACGGGTACGGTGGGGCCCTGTCCCGTCATATGATTTTTATGACTCTTAGGTCGTAGACATATATGTGTGGGTTATGGGTATTCACTGTTCAGTAATGTCTGTGTAATTTGTGATTTGGACGTCCCCCTATACTATGATAGCCTTATCGGCTTATTTGTGATATTATTTGTTGGACTATGATAACGACATGTATATCTGTACGTTTGTGGCAACTTCGGGGGCGACGTTCCACCATTTTGTATATATGTTATCTGTACACGGTATGAGTTATTCGTACACTATTTCTGATTTGGGACACTGGGTAGGCACGGTGCCCGGGTTGGGCACTAGTCGCGGCCTACGGGGTTGGGTTGTGACAAAAGTGGTATCGAGCGATTTGTCCTCGGAATGTCTACGGACCGTGTCTAGCAGAGTTGTTTATGGTGTGAAGCCGGCCACACTTATAAACAAGAGAGTCGCGGGGCATTTAGGAATCGGTGACCTTGTTTTGTCTTAGATCGTGCGATAGAGCCAAGTTTCCAGGAAATGAGATTCCTCGCACTAACCCTTGATTTCCGCAGAAGAGTGACATTGACAGAAGGAAGCGAACGACGATACTGAAGGTTACAAAGCACGCAGGTAAGTAACAGCACGAGAGGTATAAGTCGAATAAGGTATCGTGTTATATCCCGCATTTTCAAAGCATGAGCGTGACACGTGCTTCCTCAAAAAAAAAAAATTGAATTGACAATCATGTTGTTGCTACATAATTTAAACTCAAGTTGATAGTGTTGTATCCCATATTTTTGAACGTCGGATTATTTGTATCGAGGTGGGGCCACATATCGAGATTTTTTTGGAACATCGAAAAGTCATATGAATCACATATGTGAAGTTAAACACAACTCACGAAGGTGGGCCAAATCAAAGTAGAAGCCCTCCAAACGAATATTTTTAAGAAAATGTTTTCGGGTGACCTGACTTCGAGGGGCAAAAATGGTATTATAAGTTTGGAATTTGGAACAAATATCAAGAAATATGAGTTGTAGATAATTGAATTATCTTTCCAACCATAGGTCGTGGGATCCAAGGTGACGTCTGGACAAGGAGATATGAACGTTTTAAGTTCGAAAGGTCAGTGGGCTAGGCCCAACTCGGGCCCAACCGGGTTAGGCCCATGACCCATGTTATATAAGTGATATTTTAGCACTTCCCTCCTCATTTTCAGACCTGCAACAACCAGAAAATTCTGGAGATAGAGAGAAAAAAAGCCTTGGAGAAGAAAAATCAATTTTGACCAAAATCCGAGCCCCGAATCCCCAAGCCCATGAAGGGAAAAGTGTTGTACGCTGCGTTGTCTTCAATTTGAGTTAAAAATCAACCAAGGAGGAGGGTGATAACGTGGTGGCTGAATTCTTAAGGTATGGATAAGGCTCCTTTTCATTGCTAACAAGTTTATTTAAAGTTTTAACGGATTAGAACGGGGAAAATAGCGATATAAATTCGTCCGTTGGTATTGTGATGTAAAGGAAAGAAGAATGGTTAAGTTAGCATGAGAATCTATTGTTAAGTTGTTGTAGGAAATTATATGATTTTATTCTAGTTTTATGTAATTATGAAAATAAATTGCTAAGGTGCAAATTATGGTTGTCGCTAATGAATTTGGGAGATGAAAACGTGTTATGAATATTTATGTCGAAGAATGGAGGTTTCGGATGAATTATGGCTTTGGTGGAATTTTTGTATACTTAGCAAATAATTTGTAAGAGGACATGAAATACTTCCGAATTGTGTTGGAATGATCTTGATTAGCAAAAGAATATGAAAACATTGATATTGGTTTGGAAATGCGAAGTTAGATTGGAAGTTGATATGTTATATAGAAAAGAGGACAATATATGTTAGAATGCATTTCAATTCGATCGCTGATGTTATTGGTATTGTTGTTGGTTGGGTTGTTGATATTTGGAGCCGAGTTAAGTCTCGGGGATGTTATATGTATAGGGGAGATGCTGCCCAAATTTCTGTAGACAAGTATTCGTTAAGATTGAATTCTTAAAGCTTTATGATTAATATTTGGTAAATGTGACCAATTGTAGATTTTGGGCGAAACGGGAAGTGAGTTTGGACGAGCATAAGGCGCAACTAAGGTATGTAAAGTCCTCCCTTTCCTTCTCCTGGCATGTCTTAGCTACATTAGGTTGGAGTCTGAGCCTCGGGAAAGATTCTGTTCATAGAAACTCGAGTTCGATTTTGGGTACTATGCATTCAACATAATTGAACTAGAATCCTTATGTTTTGTTGGCAAAGTGTTCGAACATCTAGAACTTTCACAAACGTAACAAGAGAAGCGAATCGTTCGAAACTTTCATTGACAACTCCATAGAGTTTAATGTTTGTAATTTATGTACGCCACCTCAACTTGACCCGAGGTGGGCCCGCTATTTTCGAAACCGCTCCTATTATGTTATTAATTTGTTTTGAGCAATAAGTAAAGGAAACTCTTGGTCATCTTCCCGCCTACTAAACGATAGTTGTCTAACTATTCCATTGAGTTCTATGATCTATTCCGATATATCCCAACGGTCTCAAAAAGTTTCGCTTCAACATAATCTGTCAGAACATCCAAAAGGTATGTACTACGATTGTCGTCCTATTCCTCTTCTAAATGACTTACCGACGACTAAGCTATGAAATGTACTTTAGAGTAATTCTGCTCCTTAGTTCCGAGTTGATATGATTCGTATGACCTCTCTGATATGAATAGTCCGACATAAGTATTCCGTTACAGGTATTCCGATTTGATTATTCTGATACAGATACTCTGGTACAAGTAATTTGATATGAATATTTTGGGATAGGTACTCCGACATGAGCATTCTGATGCGAATGTTCTGATGTGATATGCGGTTCGAAATAAGAAATCTGTTATGAGTAATCTATTGTAAATATTTGGCCAAAGTATTTTTACTATAAGTATTATGATGTCAGTATTTTGATATAAGTACTCTGTCATGCGTATTTTGATACAAGTATTTTGATACAAGTATCGGCATAAAAATTTTGATATAAGCATTCTGTTTAAATAATCCGTAATGAATCCTCGATAGTATGATGTGTTCTCTCGTGGTATATGTCCGTCCGCTCCGTGTATATGGAGTATGATATGCCGGTCTCGAGTACTTGTGGTATATGTATCTCGGGATGCGGCCGGTTCCCGAGCATTTTGTGGTATATGTCCGTCTATTCTACCGTGAATGGTTCTGGGGTACTATGGTATATGTCCGTCCCCAGTTGCCGGGGATATGGATTATGATGTGGTCGGTTCCCGGGTTCTCGTGGTATATGTCTGGTTCCCGGGGTACCGCGTCTATGTTATGATGTGTTCGATTTCCTGGCGTGGTATCTGTCCCCGGGTACCGTGTATGTGTTATGATCTGTACGGTTTCCCGGTGTGGTATATGTCCCCGGGTACCGTGTGTATGTTATGATGTGTTGTGTTATGGTGACCATACGGTGCCCCCTGTGACATGCCTTTGATTTACACTATTTATGATCTGAAAGTAAGCGTTTTGATATTCTGGATAAGGTACATATTTTCTGCACTTCTGACTCTGACCATCAATCAGTATATCAATCTTCCGCACCTCTGATCATGATAAGGCTCTGTCCGATATACTTCTGTACATCTGATTCCGATTGTGATTTGTTAGCTGCATTCCGTACATCCGGATTGTCTTATGATTTATTTGATATTTACGGCTTTACATACTCGAGACATATTCCGTCTTGATATTCTTCGGGGGCTACGTTTCATGCCGCGCGAGTGCGCGGATGATTAGCGACCATTACGAAAGACGTTCCGGTCGAGTTGGCGCAACTCCATTTGCTCTTGGGTCTTGCCGAGTCAAGAGGTTGCATGATATGCTTTACGGATGGATGTTAGAGACTTTGCGACGCGTAGTGGGTATTGGTTGTCGATGAAAAGCGGCTCGTCAGCCGATATGTAGGTTGCGTGTTATGTATTGAATTTTGTATGATTATAGATTTGTTCAAGTTGAAGGCTACGAGAAAGAATAATTCTGAAAAAAAAAAATTCACTATGTATTTTATCCTATTTGATTTAAAAAGTTTGACGTGATTTTGTGTGCAGCAAGAGTCTGAGGGTTCGCTCGACCCTAAGTAAGGGTCGGGTGCCCATCATACCCTAATAAGGTTAGGGTGTGACATATCGAAATGTAAAGTCAAAAATTTTAGAGGGGAAAAATAAACAGAAAAGCGTAATAGGAGCAGTTCGAGCTGGACATACGAGGTAAATTCACCATTTTCATGCTATTGTCGGATGCGGGAGCCCCGTGTACGTGATATGATGTATATATATATAAATATGTTAGCCGTGTGAGGCATTGTTGGTATTTTCTGCGTACAGGTTTTGCGATAGTAAGAAATATAGAGGAAACTCTGCCGAAATTTTTTCAGGAATAAAACAAGAATGAGGTATGGATTTGTAAAATGCCTTGAAAGGTCGTGTTAATAGTAAAGATAGAATTTGACTAAGTTGCAAATACGGTCGACCTCGAAAAAAAAAAGGAGTTAACTACGGAATTGGCGGTAATGGTAATTAGGAGGTCGATATTGACATGGTAAAAAGAATTTGGAAAAGTCGTGTGATATTAAGAGATGAGTTAAAAGAGGTTGGCAAATTTCGATAGAGTATTATATTAAGGTACCAACTGAATTGATAAGCGGGGATTAATTATGACGAGTTTATAATTAGAAAGAATAGTGATATGATTGAAACCAGAGTACAAAAAAAAAAAATGTGACGGATATGACCGTACTGACAAAACAGCTTGTGAGATATTAACAGTAAGATTGACCAGAAGGGGAAAAAGGTTAAAAAGTGTGACACTATAAGATTGATTGCGAACAGGATGTTGCGTGAATATAATAGGAATCATTATGAAAATGCGTACAGTTTGGCGAGGAAGCGACTAAAGGATACGACGTGATTTGTGTGACTAAAGTATGAAGGTGAGCTAGGGGTCAAAAAAAAAAAAAGAGAGGGATTTATGAAGTTCTTTTATAGGGAAAGCACAGAACACAAAAATTGCGAGATAATGGAAACGGTAGCGAGCGCAAACAAAAGAGAGGAGGTGAAAAGAAAAGCAGGTAAGATAACAGTGCAGTAATAGGTGATAACGGGTGTAGCCGTGAACATGAGTAGTATTAGTGACAGAACAATGAAAGACTAGATTATAGAGAGACGAGCAACGAAGTAGAGGGAGTAATAGGAAATGACTGGCATGATAAGGACAAATAGGGGTGAACAGAATATGCCTTGAAAGTAAGAAAGGGACTAGGTAGGAGCAATATTCCCGAAAATGTAGCGGTATTATAAAGCTCCTCGTGCGCGGAAAAGGATGGACACGGACTGGCGAAAATATGGTAAGGAAATACTAAGGAAAGCACCCAAACTAGGCATAAGTAAATGAGTATGAATATGGAACGCAAGGAGAACATATAATCCTGATTCTAAAGGGGCGGTACGACGACAGGATGATATGACAGAATCCTTGTCGAGACGGATTTGATGTTTTGGGTAAGTTAGAACTGTGTTGGGTACACGGCAAGGATTAAAAGGCATAAACCACAGAGGAATACTGCGTGCAGACGACTTCACCTTGGAAATAATGGAGTCTTTAAGCGACAAAGATGATAGGTTTAAGGAACAGATGATGCAATATAATTTTATCAAGAGAAGCAGATTGTACAGGTTGGGATAAAAACATAATTCTAAGAGGATTTTGGACACTTATCATTGGAATATAAATGCCACCCAACTGAGAATTTGGAATAACCACGAGTATATATAATAATTGGGTCGAAGTAAGAGACGCTTTTTAATCCAGGGGAGATGTGTTATGGGGGCGTTCCGAAATCTGCCCAGACTTCAACTTACTCCAAATTATGTACCCAAGGTCATGAGGCAAGGTCGAAGATTGGGTATCCTTGGAAGTGTCACCCTTGAAGGGTGCTATGAGATTTGGCAGGAAAGGGGAAGCTCGGTCCGAATGTGTTGGATCTTGTTAGACCGTCTGTAAAATGGGCAAGACTGCCTATGAATTGGACCTACCACCCGAATTGGAGGCGCGCGTCCAGTCCCCCTCATACCAATGTTTCGTAAAAGTATAGACGACCCCTCCAGAGTATCTCCTATAGATGATATCCAAGCGACAGAAAAATCATTTTACGAGAAACAACCCATGATTATACTAGATCAGCAAGCGAGGATGTTATGTATTAAGGATGTGGTTTCTGTTAAGATATGGTGGAGGAACAATATCAGGAGAGAGACGAAGAATACGTATTCCTACTTGTTTCCTATATCTTCAAATAATTCAATTCCCAGACAGGCCATGCTGATTGATGAATGGACTATACGTGATAGCTATAAAAAGGGGACCCTCCCCGAAGCATTTATAAGACCCTATACGATTAGTTTAACATTCGGGGACGAATGTTCTAAAGGGGGGGAGGATGTTATATCCTGCATTTTTGTACATTAGGATATTCCGAGTTAACCGTGAAAAGTTAAGGACAAGACTAGTCCGGGATGCTAGGTTGAGATTTTGACCATCGATTTTATCTTAAGGCGTAAGTTGCTTGTTATTTTGTTGGAATGGAATATTAAGGAAAATTTGTGGTTAAAAGTGAAATTATGGAAACTAATATTTCATGAAATTTGGGGACAAAAGTGAAGAGTTGAAAATTCAATGTTCAGGAAATAAAAAGGGCATGTGGCTATGCACATGACTTGTGGGCCCCACCCTTGGTTGGCCAAATTTGACTAGGCAAGCTATGGAGTGTGCATGTGATCATTTTACAATTGTTAGGGACTAGAAGTGACAAAAAATCATTCTTGAGGGGGCCTAAGGTGGCCGGCCATAGCATGTGGGCCATAGGGCCACTTGTGCAACTTATGTATGGTATTAAAAGATGACAATTAATTCATCTTCTTCACATTTCATTCTCTAGAAAATTGAAGAAACATGGAGAAATGAAATAAGGCCATATTCGGCCAAGGTGGAGGGAAAAAGAAGATTAAAAATCTTCATCAAAAAAATTTATTCTTCTAGTTTTTCTACTAATTGGAAGGTGCTAAACAACATGGAATAATTGTTAGGGCAAGCCAAGCCTTTGTTCATGCAACTCTCAACTCAAGTCATGTTGGAGAACTACGTGAGGAAGGTAAGTTTTAATCCTCTTTTTATGTGTTATGAAGGGTTGTGCATGTTGTAGTAAGTGAAAATGGATGAAATTCATGGAAATATGGAAGTGGGTGTGTGGAATGTTGGTGTAATTTATGAATTTGGAAGGAAGAAATGTATTGTTGTAGTTTTGATTGAATTTGGAAGACTTTGGGCTATGTAGTATATTGGTTGGGCCATTTGAACACTTTGTGGATTGGTTGAGATGTTCGTGAATCTTGTTTGAATGGTTTTGTATTAGCACTTGAATGCGTGTGTATTGGTATTGGTTCGATTGTATATGGTTAGTTTGAACGAAAAATGAAATGTTGTGGAATTATGTAGAAAAGAGTTATTGATGTTGAAATGCACTTTGAATTGATTATTGATGTCGTAGCTTGGTTGTTGGTTTGGTTGTTGTTGAATTTGGCCGAGTTGAATTCTCGGGGTGTTGTATTTACGGGGGAAATCTTTGAAATTTCCGTAGAATTTAATGTTCGTTTGGAATTGAATGCCTAAATGCTTATGGTTAATGTTTGGTATATTGGCGTTATGTAGATCTTGGAGCGCCGAGACTTGAGGCTTGACTTAGCTTGAGAGCGGACGAGGTATGTAAAGCGTAACCTTCTCTTCTTTGGCATGTCTTAGTGCTAACTAGGCTATGACACGAGCCTCGGGGTAATTCCACTCTTAGGATCTGAGCTTAGATATGTACCTTATTCATTCTTAAAGACTTACCCCTTAATGTAACCGAACTAAGGTTCTTATGTTTTCAAATGATTGAATTTCAAAAGTCTTATAAAAAAAAATGTTGCTACTAAAAGGTCCCGAACTTCAAACGTTCGTAACTTTTGCAGACGAGCTCGGATCGCCCCGAAACCTAATAGGTAACTTCATGAGACGTAACATTCCCCCAGCTCTCGTAGTCGGGCTCGGATGGGATTGGCACCTGTCTGTGGGGCCCGCGGCTTTTCTCTGCTTATCCTTAATGACCTTCGGGAAAGACTTAACACTATTTTCACTTTGACTTCCGCATATGGATTTCTTACTTATTTAATGAGTTATGACTATGATTTTATGCATATGGTTACTCACGACTCCGCTCGTGCTTATGGTTATTACCTCGTTCACCGGATCCCGGGCCGGTTAAGTATCGTGCGTACTATGTTATATTCCGGTGTGATGCTGTGTTACGGTGCACCGAGCTCCTCGCTAGAGAGGGCGGGTTCCGTTTGGTGTTATCTTTGTGTTATTATGATGTGTTATGATATGTGACGGGGATACGGAGATATGAAACCTTCTGGTGTGATGCTGTGGCGTGGCGCCAACGACAGGCGGGCGACCACCGTTCTAAGAGCCCTATGCATGATTTGTATTTTATAAGTAAGCATTTTGATATTTTTAATATTGCATTTACTTTCCGTACTTCTGGTTTTGCCTATGATCCTGTTTACTATATTTCATGCTTTGCATACTCAGTACATATTCCGTCACCGACCCCCTTTCTTCGGGGGTCGCGTTTCATGCCGCGCGGTACGGATACTCATTTGGATGATCCACCGGCTTAGGGTTCTGTTCGGTGACTTGGAGCGCTCCCTTGTTCTCGGAGCACGCGCTTTGATTCAGATCTCGTTATTATGCATATGTATATGTATCCACGGGTACGGCGGGGCCCCGTCCCGTCATATGATTCTCGTTATGACTCTTAGAGGTCCGTAGACATATATGTGTGGGTTATGGGTATTCACCGTTCAGTAGTGTCTGTGTAATTTGTGATTTAGACGTCCCCCTATACTATGATAGCCTTATCGGCTTATTTGTGATATTATTTGTTGGACTATGATAACGACATGTATATCTGTACGTTTGTGGCAACTTCGGGGGCGACGTTCCACCATTTTGTATATATGTTATCTGTACACGGTATGAGTTATTTGTACACTATTTCTGATTTGGGACACTGGGTAGGTACGGGTGCCCAGGTTGGGCACTAGTCGCGGCCTACGGGGTTGGGTCGTGACAAAAGTGGTATCAGAGCGATTTGTCCTCGGAATGTCTACAGACCGTGTCCGGCAGAGTCCTGTTTATGGTGTGAAGCCGGCCACACTTATAAACAAGAGGCTGCGGGGCATTTAGGAATCAGTGACCTTGTTTCTGTCTTAGATCGTGCGATAGAGCCAAGTCATAGGAAATGAGATTCCTCGCACTAACCCTTGATTTCCGCAGAAGAGTGACATTGACAGAAGGAAGCGAACGACGATACTGAAGGTTACAAAGCACGCAGGTAAGTAACGGCACGAGAGGTATATGTCGAATAAGGTATCGAAATGTAAAGTCAAAAATTTTAGAAGGGAAAAATAAACAGAAAAGCGTAATAGGAGCAGTTCGAGATGGACATACGAGCTAAATTCACCATTTTCATGCTATTGTCGGTACTGGGAGCCCTGTGTGGCTGTGATATGATGTGTATATATATATATATATAAATATGTTAGCCGTGTGAGGCATTATTGGTATTTTCTGCGTACAGGTTTTGCGATAGTAAGAAATATAGAGGAAACTCGCGAATTTTTTTCGGGGAATAAAACAAGAATGAGGTATGGATTTGTAAAATGCTTTGAAAGGTCGTGTTAATAGAAAAGATAGAATTTGACTAAGTTGCAAATACGGTCGACCTCGAAAAAAAAAATGAGTTAACTACGGAATCGGCGGTAATGGTAATTAGGAGGTCGATATTGACATGGTAAAAAGAATTTGGAAAAGTCGTGTGATATTAAGAGATGAGTTAAAAGAGGTTGGCAAATTTCGATAGAGTATTATATTAAGGTACCAACTGAATTGATAAGCGGGGATTAATTATGACGAGTTTATAATTAGAAAGAATAGTGATATGATTGAAACCAGAGTACAAAAAAAAAAAAATGTGACGGATATGACCGTACTGACAAAACAGCTTGTGAGATATTAACAGTAAGATTGACCAGAAGGGGAAAAAGGTTAAAAAGTGCGACACTATAAGATTGATTGCGAACAGGATGTTGCGTGAATATAATAGAAATCATTATGAAAATGCGTACAGTTTGGCGAGGAAGCGACTAAAGGATACGACGTGATTTGTGTGACTAAAGTATGAAGGTGAGCTAGGGGTCAAAAAAAAAGAGAGAGAGGGATTTATGAAGTTCTTTTATAGGGAAAGCACATAACACAAAAATTGCGAGATAATGGAAACGGTAGCGAGCGCAGACAAAAGAGAGGAGGTGAAAAAAAAAGCAGGTAAGATAACAGTGCAGTAATAGGTGATAACGGGTGTAGCCGTGAACATGAGTAGTATTAGTGACAGAACAATGAAAGACTAGATTATAGAGAGACGAGCAACGAATTAGAGGGAGTACTAGGAAATGACTGGCATGATAAGGACAAATAGGGGTGAACAGAATATGCCTTGAAAGTAAGAAAGGGACTAGGTAGGAGCAATATTCCCAAAAATGTAGCGATATTATAAAGCTCCTCGTGCGCGGAAAAGGATGGACACGGACTGGCGAAAATATGGTAAGGAAATACTAAGGAAAGCACCCAAACTAGGCATAAGTAAATGAGTATGAATATGGAACGCAAGGAGAACATATAATCCTGATTCTAAAGGGCGGTACGACGACGGGATGATATGACGAATCCTTGTCGAGACGGATTTGATGTTTTGGGTAAGTTAGAACCCTGTGTTGGGTACACAGCAAGGATTAAAAGGCATAAAGCACAGAGGAATACTGCATGCAGACGACTTCACCTTGGAAATAATGGAGTCTTTAAGCGACAAAGATGATAGGTTTAAGGAACAGATGATGCAATATAATTTTATCAAGAGAAGCAGATTGTACAGGTTGGGATAAAAACATAATTCTAAGAGGATTTTGGACACTTATCATTGGAATATAAATGCCACCCAACTGAGAATTTGGAATAACCACGAGTATTATATAATAATTGGGTCGAAGTAAGAGACGCTTTTTAATCCAGGGGAGATGTGTTATGGGGGCGTTTCGAAATCTGCCCAGACTTCAACTTACTCCAAATTATGTACCCAAGGTCATGTGGCAAGGTCGACGATTGGGTATCCTTGGAAGTGTCACCCTTGAAGGGTGCTATGAGATTTGGCAGGAAAGGGGAAGCTCAGTCCGAATGTGTTGGATCTTGTTAGACCGTCTGTAAAATGGGCAAGACTGCCTATGAATTGGACCTACCACCCGAATTGGAGGCGCGCGTCCAGTCCCCCACATACCAATGTTTCGTAAAAGTATAGACGACCCCTCCAGAGTATCTCCTATAGATGATATCCAAGCGACAGAAAAATCGTTTTACGGGAAACAACCCATGATTATACTGGATCAACAAGCGAGGATGTTATGTATTAAGGATGTGGTTTCCGTTAAGATATGGTGGCGGAACAATATCAGGAAAGAGATGAAGAATACGTATTCCTACTTGTTTCCTATGTCTTCAAATAATTCAAATTCCGAAACAGGCCATGCTGGTTGATGAATGGACTATACGTGATAGCTATAAAAAGGGGACCCTCCCCCGAAGCATTTATAAGACCCTATACGATTAGTTTAACATTCGGGGACGAATGTTCTAAAGGGGGGGATGATGTTATATCCTGCATTTTTGTACATTAGGATATTCTGAGTTAACCGTGAAAAGTTAAGGACAAGACTAGTCCGGGATGCGAGGTTGAGATTTTGACCATCGATTTTATCTTAAGGCGTAAGTTGCTTGTTATTTTGTTCGAATGGAATATTAAGGAAAATTTGGGGTTAAAAGTGAAATTATGGAAACTAATATTTCATGAAATTTGGGGCCAAAAGTGAAGATTTGAAAATTCAATGTTCAGGAAATAAAAAGGGCATGTGGCTATGCACATGACTTGTGGGCCCCACCCTTGGTTGGCCAAATTTGACTAGTCAGGCTATGGAGTGTGCATGTGATCATTTTACAATTGTTAGGGACTAGAAGTGACAAAAAATCATTCTTGAGGGGGCCTAAGGTGGCCGGCCATAGCATGTGGGCCATAGGGCCACTTGTGCAACTTATGTATGGTATTAAAAGATGACAATTAAGTCATCTTCTTCACATTTCATTCTCTAGAAAATTGAAGAAACATGGAGAAATGAAATAAGGCCATATTCGGCCAAGGTGGAGGGAAAAAGAAGATTAAAAATCTTCATCAAAAAAAATTTATTCTTCTAGTTTTTCTACTAATTGGAAGGTGCTAAACAACATGGAATAATTGTTAGGGCAAGCCAAGCCTTTGTTCATGCAATTCTCAACTCAAGTCATGTTGGAGAACTACGTGAGGAAGGTAAGTTTTAATCCTCTTTTTATGTGTTATGAAGGGTTGTGCATGTTGTAGTAAGTGAAAATGGATGAAATTCATGGAAATATGGAAGTGGGTTTGTGGAATGTTGTTGTAATTTATGAATTTGGAAGGAAGAAATGTATTGTTGTAGTTTTGATTGAATTTGGAAGACTTTGGGCTATGTAGTATATTGGTTGGGCCGTTTGAACACTTTGCGGATTGGTTGAGATGTTCGTGAATCTTGTTTGAATGGTTTTGTATTAGCACTTGAATGCGTGTGTATTGGTATTGGTTCGATTATATATGGTTAGTTTGAACGAAAAATGAAATGTTGTGGAATTATGTAGAAAAGAGTTATTGATGTTGAAATGCACTTTGAATTGATTATTGATGTCGTAGCTTGGTTGTTGGTTTGGTTGTTGTTGAATTTGGCCAAGTTGAATTCTCGGGGTGTTGTATTTACAGGGGAAATGCTGCTGAAATTTCTGTAGAATTTAATGTTCGTTTGGAATTGAATGCCTAAATGCTTATGGTTAATGTTTGGTATATTGGCGTTATGTAGATCTTGGAGCGCCGAGACTTGAGGCTTGACTTAGCTTGAGAGCGGACGAGGTATGTAAAGCGTAACCTTCTCTTCTTTGGCATGTCTTAGTGCTAACTAGGCTATGACCTGAGCCTCGGGGTAATTCCACTCTTAGGATCTGAGCTTAGATATGTACCTTATTCATTCTTAAAGACTTACCCCTTAATGTAACCGAACTAAGGTTCTTATGTTTTCAAATGATTGAATTTCAAAAGTCTTATAAAAAAAAAATGGTGCTACTAAAAGGTCCCGAACTTCAAACGCTCGTAACTTTTGCAGACGAGCTCGGATCGCCCCGAAACCTAATAGGTAACTTCATGAGACGTAACATTCCCCCAGCTCTCGTAGTCGGGCTCGGATGGGATTGGCACCCGTCCGTGGGGCCCGCGGCTTTTCTATGCTTATCCTTAATGACCTTCGGGAAAGACTTAACACTATTTTCACTTTGACTTCCGTATATGGATTTCTTACTTATTTAATGAGTTATGACTATGATTTTATGCATATGGTTACTCACGACTCCGCTCGTGCTTATGGTTATTACCTCGTTCACCGGATCCCGGGCCGGTTAAGTATCGTGCGTACTATGTTATATTCCGGTGTGATTGTTACACCCCGTACTTCGTACGTCGGAATATTCTAAGTTGGTTGCGACGAGGTATGGACAAGACTTTTAATTTCCGGTTTTGTTGATTTTGTCTCAATGCATAAGTTGCATATTCATCTTTTGTGGATATGAAGTGTTAGGGGTAAGATTGGAATAAGGAAAAAAATTAGAGAATGAAAGTTGGAAAAATTTGGGACCAAAAAATGAATTATGGAAAGTTGGCCATTATTTGAAAAAGTGGCCAAGTGGCCGGTATGTGTGTGTGTGTGTGGAGTGGTGTGGGCCATGGCACACATGTGCAAATTATATATGTATATAGAGATGACTAAGTAAGTCATCTTATTAATTTCCACACCTAGAAAAATCAAGAAACATGGAGAAAGATGAAGAAGGAGAAAACGGCTAAGGGAGAAAAAAATGGAAGACCAAAAATTGACCATGGAAAATTATTTTCTTCTTGTTTTCCTACTAATTGGAAGGTTCTCGTTAACGTGAAGTGGTTGTTAGAACAAGAAAACCGCCCGTTGTATTGTTTCATGAAAGTTAGCCGTGGGAGGAGCTAAAGAAAAGGTAAGATTTAATCCTTCTTTACATGTTTTATGGATGTGTTGAACGTGTTATGGTGCATGGAAATGGATGGAAAATCATGAGAGGTTGTATGTTGGGAGTTGTAGCCGTGGGTGTATGTTGTTGATGTAAGCATGACGAACCAATTTTATGTGATGTAATTTGATAGTTGTGGATGTTGTGGAGTGTAGAAATGAATTAAAATCATGAAAATATGGATGTTAAAGTTGAGTTGTGAAAGTTGAAGGTTGGCCGTGTGTTGTGTGTATGGTGTGATGATAGTGATTTAATTGTATACAACATGTTTGTGTGTTATGGTAATGTGTAGAAAGTGAATGAAACTTATGGAATGGTGTAGGTTGAGGGTTGGCCGAATAGGGGCTGTTTTTGGTAGCTTATAGCGAATTGATTTTATTTAGTATGTTTTGGTTGTTGTTGTCATGAATCCAATGATGTAAATAAGAGCTTAATGTGCCAAGTTGGTGTTGTAATTGTTGGTGGGCTGATTTAGAACCTTAAGAAATTTTAATGTAGTTTCATGGATTGGTGGGAAGATAATGTCGTCAATGTGTGAAA
>NC_081346.1:48056196-48075524 GCF_029784015.1 Lycium ferocissimum
ATGTATGTTAGAGACTTTGCAGACAGCGTCGGTCCGTGTTATGTATGGAATTTTGTATGATTATAAATTTGTTCGAGTTGAAGACTACGAGAAAGATTATTTCTGAAAAATTTTGCTATGTATTTTATCTTGTTTGAGTTAAAAAAAAAATTGGTGTGATTCTGTGTGCAGTAAGAGTCTGAGGGTTCGCTCGGCCCTAAGTAAAGGTCGGGTGCCCATCACGTCCCATCAGAATTGGGGGCGTGACATCCAGTTTCAATCCGGCGGTATTTTTGATCCCGATGTTCTGATCCTCTGACCTCCCACCTACTCGCTTTCTTCCCTTTCCAAATATCATTGCGTTCGAACTTTCCAAACTTAACCCGTGGTAAAAACGACATCAACCTGTCTTATAATATTTGTGCCATTTATACTGTTTCCCGCTTAAGCTTTGCTACCTTGTCCGCCTAAGGCCTTTTCTATATCGCCCTAAGGGTTGCCGGAATATACATATCTGCTGATATAACCATATATGGGACACACACACCTACGCAGACATGCAATCGCTATCGTCTCACTTACAAAATATTTCCAAACACTGTTCGAACTCACCCCCAATTCCGAAATTGTGATACACCTCCTTCTTCCTTACCGATCTAATTTGCCTCGTTCCACGTGACCTCTTAAAATTTTCGTCTACTCAGTATATCCCAAGTCCCTTTAAACTACTCTAGCTTCCCATTTGCTTCTTTGGCTGAAATTGTAAAATTTTCAGAAACTTCCCAGGGGGTCACCCATCCTGAAATTTCCCTCACCCCAGCACGCTTAACTTTGAACTTTCGTCGGAATACGATGCTTTAATGCTGGTATAATCGCGTTCTCTTCACCGCACGACCTTCGTCACGTAATTTGGAGTATGGTAAGGTCCTGACAGGTTTCCGGACGCCCTCGTGACGCAATTACCGTTTTGCCCTTCTTGATCCTCCGTATTCACTTTTCGCCTACAAATATGACTACTTTCCACTCTCGACTTCCAGATTCACTTTTAATAATAACCACACCTTAATTGCCTCGATCAGTATACTCGATTATTGGTTCTTAAATTTCTACTTACCGCTATTAAATAACAATCATGCAGCGAATACACATATATAGAACAATCTCCAATAAGTGCTCATATACCTATGGACGAGCTGTCTCCGGTACGATCTAGAGGCTATAGAGCGAAAGGTACTCCTCCTCGTCATCCCCCTCGTCCGAATCCGAGGAATATAGGTATCCGGCGACTCCCGGTTCACCGATGACCGGGATAAAGGGCTAGAATACGGCGTAACGCTCAGCGAGGAAGCCGGCGGAACATAATGCTCCACCATAGGAGCGGCCGGGCACGATGTCGGGAGCTCCTCTCCCGGTGCCCCCGCCCCATACTCGGACGGATCCGTATCGTTCTTTGCTCTGCGGGGAATCCTCTTCACCGGGGGTCGCAGACTCCGGAGGGATCGTCGCAGGATCCTCCGAAGGATCGGTCTCAATCGAATAGCTAGGGCTCATCCGCTAGGCCACCTCCTCTTTTGGGGGTCAAACACGCTGGGGGGATCGTAGCAGGATCCTCTGAGGGGTCCGTCTCGATGGAGTAATTGGGGCTCCTCCTGCTGGGCCCCGGAGCCGGAGGTCCTGAGGACACTTTAGGGGCCTTATTGGCACCCCCATCATCAGAAGCTGATCTCTTCATCTTCTATCAATCTGTACCTACTGTGAGAAGAAGGGGTCAGGAATGATCTTCCCTAGACTCTGGTTCTATCGCACGATCTAAGACAGAAGAAAGGTCATTGATTCCTAAATGCCCCGCAGCCCCCTGTTTATGATTGTGGCCGGCTTCACACCATAAACAAGGCTGCGGACACGGTCGTAGACATTCCGAGGACTAACCGCTCTGATACCACTTTCTGTCACGACCCAACCCCGTAGGCCGTGACTGGTGCCCGAGCTGGGCACCCATACGTACTTACCAACCATAATCCTGCTACTTTTAGCATAAGCATAGGTAAAGGTATAGCAAACATATATCTATACATACATATATACATATATACACAACGGACATGAGCCGGTAAGGCTGCCAAAACATGAGAACACAAACCAAACAAACACAACTGTACAGAACTCGCCCACAACCCACACGTTATGTCTACAGACCTCTAAGAGTCATAACAGCACCATATGACGGGACAGGGCCCCGCCGTACCCATGAACAACATGTATATACATAGCAGAAAAATCTGTACCAAAACTGTAGGCTCCGGATCAAAGGAGCTCTCCAACAGCAGAATGGACGCCTAAGCTGACGAATCACCGGAACGTCTATCTCCACTGCGTGGCATGAAACGCAGCCCCCGAAGAAAGGGGGTCAGTACGGAAAATGTACTGAGTATGTAAAGCACGGAATAAAGTAAACAGAATCATAACCGAACTGGGGTTTACAAAACAAGTATGGTGATCAGAAAATCAGAAGATAGAAAATCGAAAGACTTGCCTCTGAATCATATATCATGTATGTCAGTGTCATATCATAATATCATCATATAGGCATATCGTACCCGGCCCTCTAACGAGGGACTCGGTGAACAGAATCACATATCATTCATAATAATATGTCATCAGATTATCATATCATCAGATTATCAAATCATCAAATTATAGTATTATCAGATTAATATCATAATGTCACGTCACATACCCTATACGGCCCATAATAGGACCCGGCGGACAGAACGTGGTCGCCCCTCCTGCCTTAGGCGCCACAACTCATCATACTTCGGAAGTTTTGTATATCTCCGATCACATCCTCCGTATCATATCACAACTCAGAATCATATCATATGTCAGAATCATATCAGAACTCATCATACTTCGTATCGTATCATATATCGGAATCAGATCATATTTCAGACGCTCATCATACTTCGGAATCTCATCATACTTCGGATTGTGCGCACGATAATAACCGGCCCGGGACTCGGCGAAAGGAGTAATAATAGTGTGCACGAGCAGAATCGTAGGATCTATATGCATCTCAAAATACTTATGTCCATGTGCCATGTAAAATCAAATACAATGCAAACATTTGCAAAAACTTAATAAATTAATCAAAGCAATTCATTACTTACAAATTAATATAATTGTTCAGTCGCGTTCTTCCATATGCCACTCGGGCACATATCAAACCGAACCTTAAGGGTCATAACTTCATATCAGAATCTTACATTCCATACTTCTCATTTCAGACTCATTAAGCAAATAGGTAATCATATTCGGGAATTCAGACGATAATCGCATTAAGTCTTTTTCGGAAAATTGTTAAGTCTAAACATAGAAAAGTCTCGGGGCCCACGGACGAGCATCACTCCCGCCCGAGCCCACCTATGAAAGTTGGGGAATATTATGGCTTATGGAGTCACCTATGAAGGTTTCGGGGCGATCCGAGCTCGTACACGAAAGTTACGGGAGTTCGTAGTTACGAAACCTCTTTAAGGACACAATTCTTTTTAGAACACTTAAAACTCATTCATATCAAAACATAAAAACTTTGGATTGACTACATTAGGAAAATTAACTTTAAGAAGCAAAGAAGAAGCACATATAAGCTCGGATCTTAAGAGTGGAGTTCCCCGAGGTTCGTAGGATATTCACCTTACGTCTAAGACATGCCAAAGAAAGGAAGAGAAAGCCTTACATACCTTGGCCGCTCCTTACGCTAATCCAAACTCAGGCCATGGCTCTCCAAAGTCTACACAACGTCAATGAATATCAATCATTAACTATATGCATTTAGGAAATTCAATTCCAAACTATTTCTCAATTCTACCGAAAATTGGGCAGCACCTCCCCTGTAAATATAACAACCCCGAGAATTCAACTCGGCTAATTCTTCAACAACAATACCAACAACCATTTTGATAACATTAACAATCAATTCAAACGCATTATATCGCTAATAATTCTTCTCCACATTTTTCGACAACATGCCAATTATATTCACTTCAAGTTCACATATTTAAACCATTCAAGCAACATTCAAAAATACTTTAAGGAACTTGCACAAAAATTCCAACTCTCCAACAAAAGCACTACTCTACCCGAAGCTTCTCCAACCCGACCGCACAACATGAACACATTCCCTTCCTTCCAAATTCATAAACCACACCACCAAGCCACACATTAATAATATTATTCTTACAAATTCAAGAAACTATAATAAGATCACATTGAGCCTCAAATCAGCCCACACGGTTTCTAACTTCAACTTGGATTATTAACCTTCATTTTACGTCATAGAATTCATAAAGACGACAACCAAAATGCAACATGACATTAATTCATTTCATGCACACCAAGCAGCCCCTATTCGGCCACTCCACAACATACAACATCCCATGAGTTTCATTCATTTTCTACACATTACAACAACACACAAACATGTTAAATTCATTAGCTCACCACCCTTACACAACACCACACATACACACGGCCAAACATACCACAAGGCCACCACTTCAACTTCCATATTTCCATGATTTTCATTCATTTCCATACTCCACAACACACACAAATCATCTATAACATATGAAAAATAAGATTAAACCATACCTCTTTCACTTGATTCTTCAAGTTGGCTAGAATTTGCTTTTGAACTAATCCTTGTTCCTACTACTCCAACAACTCCTCCATGTTGTTAAGCATCTTCTAAGGAGTAAAATTGCTTGAAACAAATATTTTTTTTTGGTCAACTTCTCCTTGTCTTTCTCTCCCTCTCTCTTGGCCGAATGGAGCTTCAAGTTTTCTCTCCAAGTTTCTTGATTCTTCTAAGGTTGAGAAATGGTGAAAATGTGGTGAATTAATCATCCTTATGTTACATATAATAGGCATCCATGTGGCCATGGCCCACCCCTTAGGTGGCCGGCCACATGGCCATTTTTTTCCATGAAATACAACTTTCAAAAAGTTCACTTTTGGCCCCAAATTTTTCATAAGTTGTCTAACCTTCCATAATCTAATGTTAATCCCAAACTCCATAATATCGCATGCCAATGAAATCATAACACTTCGTGCTTTGAAATAAATCATGGTTAAAATCTTTACTTCATATCCCGGAATCCCCTTGTCCTTAACTTTCCGCAACTAGTCCGGAATGTCCCGACGTACAAAAGTGTGGGATATAACAGGGGTGCACTCTGCGCTAGCTGAGAAGAATACCCAGTATACTGTTGAGGCTGCTCGCCTCGAAACTCCCCAGAATAACCAGTCGATCTAGCCCTCTTGGGTTGGCCCCTGTCGTGATCTCTGTGTCGATCCTCCATCCCCTGTGCATAGGCCTGCACTCGAGCAATATCCATACCGGGCTGGGAAGCCATCACCAGACAGCTATCAACCAAGTAACGATCCAGCCCCATCATGGACCGATGCATTCTGTCAGTCATATCAGCTACCATAGTGGGTGCATACATGGCCAATGAATCAAACTCGAGATTATAATCTCGAACACTCCTGCCATTCTGCCTCAGACGTAAGAATCTATCACCTCTGGCTCGCCGCAGCTGCGGATGATATAAGTGGCCCAGAAAGGCCCCCACAAACTCGTCCCATACTGCTGGAGGAGCATCCTCGCCCCTAGAAAACTCCCACGACTCATACCAACTAACGGCCACATCACGCAACCGGTATGAAGCCAGCTCGACAGACTCAGTCTCAGAAGCTCTAATCACCCTCAGTGTGCGTTGCATCAGTCGAATAAACTCCTGGGGGTCCTCCTCGGGCTTTGACTCGTAGAACTCTGGAGGATTACATGTCAAGAAATCACGGGTCATCAGACTACCATATCGTCTCGTATGGTCAAATCCGTGCTGCGAGCACCGCCCGCCACTAATACGGTCAACAACCGGACCGCATCTCGCATGGCCCTATCCTCCGCCCCGGGCCGGGGCCGGAGGTGGAGCCGCCTCTCGACTGCGCAGCTGCCATCGCTCCAAGTCCCTCTCGATAGTGGTGGTATAGCAGAATATATACGGGGCACAACCTCGAGCACGGGGGCCGAGCACGGGCCCCGGTAACTCTCGGGCCGGCTAGTCTCTCCGGCCCGCCGCCGACTTGCCCTTCTCCGGGCTTGCCGCCTTCTTTGGAGGCATCGCTGAAAGCATAACAATTCGTTAGGGAGGAGTCATCTTGATAATACAGCTCTATCGCACGATCTAGGATCAGAAGGAAAGATAACATCCAAAATGTCCTGTAGCCTCCTGTTTATAGATGTGGTGCACAACACACCGATAAACAAGACTCTACTAGACACGGTCTGTAGACACTCCGAGGACGAACCGCTGCGATACCATCTACATTCGTCACGACCCAACCTCGTAGGCCGTGACTAGTGCCCGAGCTGGACACTCGTACACACCCATAACCCGAATCAGCATACAAATATCTTATACATATACAAAGGCGGGGTGTCGTCTCAAACTGTAGCATATACATATATCGCACACAAGCCGGCAAGGCTGTCATAATATACACAACGTCCCAAAACATATGTACACGCAGCCGACGGGGCTGCCACTGCAAACGGGGAACGCCCAAACATAATCACATAAACACAACCGAACAGTAACTACTCACAACCCACATGTATGTCTACATACCTCTAAGAGTAACATCAGAATCATATGACGGGACAGGGCCCCGCCGTACCCCTGAATAAACACATACATATACAACAAAAAAAGTTTGTACCACGATATAGGCTCCGGAACAAAGGAGCACTCCAAGACAGCAGAATGGACGTCCTAAACCGGCGGATCACCAAAACGATCGTCTGTACCTGCGGGCATGAAACGCAGCCCCCGAAGAAAAGGGGTCAGTACGGAATATGTACTGAGTATGTAAAGCATGGAATACGATGTAATCGTACCGAAATAAGGAGTATAGAAAATCGAAGACAAGAACCGAAAACCACAAGGCTTGCCTTCGAAACATAAATCATGCATGTCAATGTCATATCCAATTCATCATAGGACTTAGAAACCTACGCAAATCATCATCATGTACACTTGCATATATAGCGTGTCCCGGCCCTATAGTAAGGGACTCGGTGATTAAGATCATCATATCATCATGTCGTCATCATATATATATACCGTACCCGGCCCTCTAGTGAGGGACTCGGTAAATAGAATCATCAAATCATCATGTCATCATCATATCATGTCATCATATATACATATATATACCGTACCCGGCCCTCTAGTGAGGAGCTCGGTGAAGTGATCATATAATCCTCATGTATAGCCATCATATCATCATATATATACCGTACCCGGCCCTCTAGTGAGGGACTCGGTGAATAACGTACCCGGCCCTTTCGGGACTCGGTGGGGGAGATCCTGTCTCCATCATGTATATCATACTCGGCCCATCCTGTGGGCTGGCGCCATCATCATATACATACCGTACCCGGCCCTCTAGGGAGGGACTCGGTGAATAATACAGTGAACTGTGCACGAATACATACCCGGGCCGGGACTCGGTGAAAGATGTAACGACAGCATGCACGAGCAGAGTAGTGAGGAACCATATGCATATAAATCATCATTACAGATTCAATAGGTAAGTAAACAAATCAACACTCGAGTATCAGAATAACAGTCACACTTGGGGCTCTCGAGATATCATTACGAAACATGTCATGTAGCGTCTTAAGGATTATAAACACATATCAAGCCAATCCGAGCCCGCCTATGAAAGTTAGAAACCTTATACACCATAGAATCTTCTACTAACGTATCGAAGCGATCCGGTTCCGTCCATGAAAGTTACGGTCATTATTAGACATAGAACACTTTACAAACATATCATAGCCATCCGAGACCATAGGTGAAAGTTACGGACGTTCCATCATAGGACCTTTTAAGAATAGGCTCTCTTTATGCAACATACGCTATTCAATCTTACAAAAGACTCAATAGAATAAGTAGAATGAACTAACGTTTGAGTATCAAAAATGACAGTCATGTCAAGTACCCTTGGAATATCAATATGGATTGTATCAAATGGAACTTCAGGAATCATAGACACATATCAAGATAACACGAAATAGCTTATGGACATCAAGGACATTAGCCATCCTAGTGTCTCTAAGGATAGGAGCTTATACATTCGTCATCGGTTTATTTCATATAGATCATGCCAAATGAAAGAAAGGATAGCTTTACATACCTCGTTCGCTTCTTAAGCTAATCCGAATTTAAGTCTCGGACTTTTCAAGATCTACAATAACGTCATTAGATACCAAACATTAGCCATAGGCACTTAAGAATCCAATTCTAAGCCATCACTTTATTTACAAAAATTTGGGCAGCATTTTCCCTATAAATTCAACAACCCCGAGAATTCAACTCGGCCAAATCATCAACAACAATACCAACAACCATACTAGCAACATCAACAAGCAATTCAAAACGCATTCTAACATTAGTAACTCTTTTCTACACAATTCGACAACATTCCATTTACATTCAAATCAACACATATAATCAATCCAAAATCATTGCTCACGCGTTCAAATACCAATCCGAAACCATTCAAACAAGATTCAACACACTTCTAACAACCCGCACAATATTCAAAACAACCCAACCAATACACTACTTCACCCGAAACCTCCCCAAACCCGAGAACAACAACAATAACACATTCCTCTCTCCCAAATTCATGAATTACACTAACAATCCACACATTAACAATGTCATCTTCACAAATACAACAACTACACTAATGTCACGTTAACTTCCAAAACAGCCCACAACCATTTCAACTTCAACTTGAATCATTAAACTCTCATTATCAACATAGAATTCATAACAACAACAACAAAAATTCTAAATAACATTAATTCATTCCTTGCACACCAAACAGCCCCTACTCACGGCTCAACATCAACATGTGTAATTTCATGAGTTTCATCCATTTCTACATACTACAACATACACAAACCATCCATAACATATAAAAACAAGATTAAACCTTACCTTTTCCACTTAGTTCTTCACTTGGCTAGGGTTGGTGTTTTGCAAAAATAAATGGTTTGCTTGCTTTAACAATTACTCCACGTTATAGAGGACCTTCCAATTAGTAGAAAAGCTAGAAGAAAATACTTTTTTGGATCAATTTTTCCTTGCTCTTGCTCGGTTCAAGCTTGGCCGAATATGGCCCCTTTTTCTTTCTCCAAGTTTCTATAAGGTTCCAAGGTGAGGATGATGAAGAATATGATTTATTTGGTCATCTAATATCATATATAAAACTCATCCATGTGGCCTATGGCCCACACCATGTGGCCGGCCATATGGCCCTTATTGTTTCATGAATTTTAACTTTCCAAATTTAACTTTTAACCCCAAATTTTCCTTAATATTCCATGCCAATAAAATCATAAGCAACTTGTGCCTTACAGCAAAACCGTGTTTAAAATCCTGTACCTCGTATCCCGAAATAGTCTTGTCCTTAACTTTTCATGGTTAGCTCGGATTACCCCAATGTACAAAATACGGGATATAACACCTCTAATCCGGCGTAACATTGCTATCCTTTACAATGTCTCTTAAGTTACTCGTTATCATTCTCTTGTCGTATTCTTTCTTTTTATAAGCATCCACTTTCCAATGTCATATCATTCAAGATCTTTACAAATAATTCTTAGCACTGTCTCAATTACCATCCTAACTTCTGTCCATTTATTGCCGGCTTTCAGATCTTACTAACCTATTTCAGCAAGGGATCTCACTTGAAGTTTAAGCATCCATATCAAATATATTGCAGTGTCAATTGTTTCCATCTCACACTTGCATTTCTCGCACCCGCTTCCCCCCCTTAAGGGTGTACTTATACCATTATCCGTTTATATTCTGCTCTATGTCCGTATTTCCAATCTCAAATTCATCCGATCCCTTTTTCCAATTTACTTGGTACTGTACCATATCCATGTATTTTCCTTAGAATCTATAACTTTGATTATCCACGTACGACACCTTAACAAAATCCTGAAGCGACGAGAATCTTTCTATATATGGTACAAAATCTCATCTGATAATTTGTACTCGAATAATGCGACCAATGTAGCAACTCAGTCAAGGCCACATTCCACTCACTCTAATCAATAATTAATTAGTACTTGTAGTCGTTCCAATCTCAATTAGGTGGCACTTATATTCCGACGATAAGTGTCCAAAGTCCTCTTGTAACATTATCTTTATCCCAACCTATACCATCTGTTTCCTTTAATAAATTTATAATACATCATTTTCTCCTCAATCCTACCGTCTCCGTCCTTTAAGGATTCCACTATTTTTAAGGTGAAGTCGTGTACACGCAGTACTCCTTTATGCCTTATGCCCTTTTACCCTTATTGTGTACCCTATACTGACTTCTAACTTACTCAAAATCATATCACGTTCATTTAAGTGATAATCTTATCTTATCACCTTGTCGTCGTACTACACCTTTAAATCCGTAGCTATACATTTCCCTTTTATTTTACACTCATACTCAATTTATTACATCTATCTTAGGCACTTCCTTTAAAATTCCCTTATCATTTCTCCCATCTATGTCTATCTTTTATTCTGCGCACGAGGAATCTTATGCTACCTTTGTATCCTTCGGAACATATTACTTCTGCATAATCTTTTTCTCATTTTCAAAACGTATTCTGTTCATCCCTGTTTGTTCTTATCATATCAGTCATTTTCTAGCACTCATTCTACCTCGTTGCTCATCTTTCTATAACTTGATCTTTCACAATTCCGTCACCTGTAGTACTCGTGTCCTCGGTTACACATGTCATGACCTACTACTACACTGTTATCTCGCTTTCTTCTTATTTCCTTCTTTCAATTACTCTTTCTTTTCTTGTACTCGCTATCCTTTCCGTTATCATATAGCCTTTATTCTAAACTTTCCCTACAGAACTTGATGAGTCTTTCTTATTCGTTCATAGCTCGCCTTTATACTTTAGTCACATATATCACGTCACATCTTTTAGTCACTTCCTCACCAGGCTTTACTCATTTCCGTAGCAATCCTTATTATATTCACATTATATCCTATTCGTAATCAATCCTATAGTGTAACACTTCTTAACCTTATTCACGATTCTTACTATGGGTTGATTACACTCGGTGGAGTAAGATTACTTGACCTTTCACCCTTTTACGGTCAATCTTACCCTTAATATCTCACAAGCTGTCTTATCAATACATTCATATCCGTCACAATAGTTTTTCCTCTTTACTCTTGTCTCAATCATACCATTACTTCTTTTAACTATAAACTCGTCATAACTTATCCCTACTTATCATTTCAGTCAGTGCCTTAGCATAGCACTCTATCAAGATTTGCCAGCCTTTTCTAAATCATCTCTTAGTACCACAAGCCCTTTCCAAATTCTGCTTACCATATCAATATCGACCTCCTAATTATTATTATCATCAATTAAGTTAACTTATTTCTCGAGGTCAGCCGTACTCGCAACTTAATCAAATCCTATCATTACCATTGACACGACCTTTCAGGACATATTACAAACCTATATCTCATTCTGTTTTTATTTCTAGGAAAATTTTGGCAAAGTTCCCTCTGTATTCCTTACTATCTCAAAACCTGCACGCAGGAAATACCAACAGTGCCTCACATATATATATACATATATATATATATATATATATATATATATATATATATATATATATATATATATATATATATCATATCACAACCACACACGGGGCTCCCAATATCAACAACGTACGAAAATGATGAACTTATCTCGTATGTTCAACTCAAACCGCACTCGTTACACTTTCCTGTTTACTTTCCCTTTCAATCTTCAACTTTACATTTCAATCGTACTTCAATACCTCACCCGACACATATCTTTCGTACCTCTGCTTACCTGCGTGCTTTGTAACTTCCAATAGTTACTTTCTTCTATCAATGTCATCCTTCTGCTGAAATCAAAGGTTAGTATAAGGAATCTCATTTCCTATGGCTTGGCTCTATCGCACGATCTTAGATAGGAAAGAAAGGTAACATCCTAAATGTCCTGTAGCTTCCTGTTTATAGATGTGGTGCACAACACACCGATAAACAAGACTCTACTAGACACGATGCTCGTAGACACTCCGAGGATGAACTGCTCTGATACCACTTTTGTCACGACCCAACCCCGTAGGCCGTGACTAGTGCCCGAGCTGGACACTCGTATACACACCTGTTAGTATTATCAATCCACATCTAAACATAATATGAATCTTACAAAAAGAGAACGTTATTTTAGAACTTTCACATATACATATATGTCAACGCAACCTGTCTCCTAAGGAGTCACAACCGTCAAAAGATAAATGGTACATAAGCCGACAAGGTTGTCATAGCGTGTGGGAACATCCTAACTATACATACGCAAGCCGACAAGGCTGCCACTATGTACAACATCCCAAAACATATAGATATACGCAAGCCGACAAGGCTGTCACTACGAATGGGAACGTCCCAAAACATAAGTCATACTAACACAGCTGAACAATATCTATATATAACCCACACATATGTCTACAGACCTCTAAGAGTATCAACAGTAACATATGACGGGACAGGGCCCCGCCGTACCCCTGGATAAACACATATATACAACAGGAGGATCTGTACCAAAAATCTAGGCTCCAGGACAAGGGAGCACTCCAAGATAGCTGAATAGATATCCTAAGCTGGCGGGTCACCGAAAAGAGCGTCTGTACCTGCGGGCATGAAACGCAGCCCCCCGAAGAAAGGGGGTCAGTACGAAATAGGTACTGAGTGTCACGACCCAGCCCCGTGGGCCGTGACTGGTGCCCTATCTAGGCACCCAAACAAGCTTGCGAACCAAATTGTCATATTAGGACATATCAAAGGGTTCACAGACATCATTCGTACCGATAGCAGATAATAGACATCGTACAAATACGAAACGAATGCTACCTAGCGGTCGCCCGTGCAAACTCATCATATCAAAATCAAAGTTCGGCGGAATGCACATCGCCCGGACATACACATACATACAAACATGTGGGCCATATAGGCCATAGTAACATGCGGGCCGCTTAAGGGCGCAAAACGAATCATATACGAGCGGACCGGACCCATGACCCACAAATATGACTACGTGCCCTCTACAAACGAATGAACATACTAACATATGACGGGACGGGGCCCCGCCGTGCACGAACGATACAAATGTGCAGAATGTGCATAGCAAAACATATATACCAAATATGGGCTCGGATCGGAGGAGCACTCCGAAGCGACGAGAATGGGTAGCCTAAACCGGGGATCACCCAACCGGCGCCGTACGCGCGGCATGAAACGCGGCCCCCGAAGAAAGGGGTCGGTACGGAAAGGTACCGAGTATGTAAAGCGAAGGTACGAGTAATCCAAATCATGACGGGAGTCGAAGATACGAACAAATATGGAAGTAACGATCATCAAACCCGTGCGAAATGCGGATGTACGTAATGCAAATAAAAATCATGCATAGGGCTCAGGAACGTGGTCACCCCTTGACGCTGGTGCCACAACACATCATACTCCAGAAGTTTTCAAATCTCCGTACATCTCCGAACACATCATAACATCACACACATCAAATCATCAGAATATATCAGATGCCATATCACATCATAACACCATAAACGGTAACCGGCCCTATGGCGAGGTCTCGGAAACCGTAACACATCATCGCCGAATATGTCATAATGCGCACGATCACGGCCGGCCCGTGCGGCTAACGAAGTCATAATCATTGGCACGAGCAGAGTAGTACAGAAACCATATGCAAAATTTAGAAGTTCCAGGACTCGACACATAATTTCATATACGAACACTTTAGGATCAGTAGGCTCAAAATGAGTATCGAGTTAATCGGAATTAATATACAAAAGCCGCGGACTTTTAAGTTATCAATTTTTTCTCAAAAACACATCGTAGGTCATTCTCGGAAAATTGTAACATCATTCATAGTAGCGAACTCTCAAATATCATTATCGGACATTTCAAACGGACCTTAACGTCATAGGCAAACACTTCTTTTTCATATCGTACGAAAATGAGCCAAACAAATCAAATAAGGGAAGTCTCGGTGTCACGACCCAACCCTGTAGGCCGTGACTAGCGCCCGAACTGGGCACCCGTACGTACCAAAAGTCAAAAATAGTAACTCAAATACAAAAAAATTGGGCAGAGTTTCCTCTGTTTTTCTTACTAGCCAAAATTTTCCTGCACACAGAAAATACCAACAAAGGCCACACAGGGCCAACATATCCATATACACATATATAGGCGAGCCGACAAGGGCACGCCGCGGTGAATAAACCGCCCCCAAACACACAATACGTGCATATAGGCACGCACGAGATATAGCCACACCCACGTACATGTCTACGACCTCTACAAAGAGTAACAAAGCCATATGACGGGACGGGGCCCCGCCGTACCTCGAACAAATATACACGAATATAACCGGATCGTACCAAAATCGGGCTCGGATAAGGGAGCTCTTCAAGATAGCCGAACAAGGACCCTAGGCTGGCGGCTCACTCAAACGAGTACCGTCTCTCGCGCGGCATGAAACGCGACCCCCCGAAGAAAGGGGTCGGACGGAATATGTACCGAGTATGTAAGGCGGGGAAATACATAAACAATCAAACCGGAATAAGGGTTAAGGAAATAAACCTAGAAACTCGGAAAAGCATAATTAACCTTTTTAACCGTTTGTCCCGTATAACCATATGTCAATAAGCCAAACCGTGTCATCACACATACATTATATGCATATCACTTACCGGAAGTCATATATGAAATTCAGAACATAAATATAATGATCAGAATGTCAGCATGCTTACTTTATAAACATAAATCATGAATGTCAGAAACATATGTCATATATGGTCCATGATAGGACCCGGCGGACGGAACGTGGTCGCCCCTCCTGCCTTGGGCGCCACAACTCATCATACTTCGGAAGTTTTGTATATTCTCCGAACGTCTCCTCCAAATCGCATCATAATGCAGATTCATATCGCATCTCAGAACCATGTCATATTTCAGAACTCATCATACCTCATATCATTGTATATATCAGAATCAGATCATATTTCAGGCGCTCATCATACTTCGGAATCTCATCATACTTCAAATTGTGCGCACGAACATAACCGGCCCGGGACTCGGCGAAGGAGGTAACAATAGTATGCACGAGCAGAATCGTAGGAATCATGTATAATGTACAAATCTCATAAATCATATGCAGCATAAACATTTACCAAAATTTAGTAAATTAATCAAACAAACTATTATTTACAGATTAGGGTCGTAGTCTAATCAAACTTCCTTTTGAATGCCTTTCGGGGACATATCAACAAACTTTGGAAATCACAATTACATATCGAAGTCATATGCGTAACAATCCGTATTTAAAATGCATACAAATCATACTTCTAAACTTACTAAATAAGTAGGGAATCCATGCTCGGAGATCAAGGTGAAAATAATTCTAAATTTTTCTTACAGGTCATTAGGGGAAATCATAAAGAGCTGCGGGCCCCACGGACAGGTGCCGACCCCCATCCGAGCCCGACTACGAGGGTTAGGGGAGAGTTAGGCCTTATGAACTTACAAATTATGTTTTGGGGCGTTCCGAGCTCGTATGCAAAAGTTACGGACGTTTGAAGTTCGGGACCTTTTTGTAGTCAAAATTTTCATAAGTCTTTGAAAGCTTAATAACCTTACATTGAACACATTAAAGAATATATCTTTAGGATCAAACAAGTACGTTTCTAGCTCGGATTTAAGAACGAATAACCGAGACGCGGGTCATAGCCTAATAGCACTAAGACATGCCAAAGGAAAGAAAGCGACGCCTTACATACCTTGTCCGCTCGCAAGCTGAGTCAAGCCTCGACTCTCGGATACGCCAAGATCTACATAACGCCAAATATATTAACATTAGCCATAAGCCTTTAGGCATTCCATTTCAAACGGACATTAAATTCTACCGAAATTTCGGCAGCACTTCCCCTGTAAATACACCAACCCCGATATTTCAACTCGGCTAATTTCAGCAACAACCAAGCTACAACATCAACAGTCAATTCAAAAGTGTATTCTAACATTAATGGTCCTTTCTACATAACTTCGACAACATTCATAATATTCCAACAACATTCAACAACACTCATAATATACTTTCTTTAACTGCTTACGATCAAACTAATATCAATGTTTACACACTCGATTACTAATCCAAAGCCATCCAAACAATATTCAAGAACATTTTCAGCAATTCGCACAATTCTCCAAACAACTCAAACTATACTCCAACTCACCCGAATTTGTCTCCAAACCCGAAAACAACACCAAACACATTCTTATCTTCCAAATTCATGATTTATACCATTAAGCCATACACTAACAATGCAATATTCGTAAATGTAAAAATTACATAAAATTCGCATAAACTTCCAAATCATCTCATAATCAACATAACATTATTCTAAGTCATTCAACTTGCATTTCTCATCAAAAAATCCATAACGACAACAACTAAAACGCTAACGACGATTTGTTAATTCACAACTACACTAAGGGAACCTATTCGGCCAACACCACTTCCATTCACAAAAATTATTTTCATTCTTTTCTTCAATCTACAACCATCAAGACATGCTAATTAGAATTTATTCATCACCTTTAACACAATATACATGCACACGGCCAAACCCATATATACAACCTTAACTCCAACTTAATTTCTATCATAAATTTCTTCCTTTTTATCATGCTACAACACATATGAACCATTCATAACACATGAAACAAGATTAAAACTCACCTTTCTTCTTCACTTCTTCACTTGACCAAAGTTGGTAGATAGAGAAAACGAGCAAACTATCGTCCGAAACAACAACTCCACGTTACTTAGCACCCTTGAATTAGCAACTTTGCTTGAGGAATTTATTTTTTTGGAATCAATTTTTGGACTTGGATTTTTGGGGGTTATAGCCGTGTATGGCTTTCTCCTTCTCCTCCAAGTTTTTCTTGAGTTTTCTAGAATAAAAGTGAGGAAGATGACTTATTAGTCATCTTTTAAATTGTTATACAAAATGAATCCATGTGGCCATGGCCCACAAGCAATGGCCGGCCACCTTGCCCCTATTTATCATTATTATTATTTTTTTCTATTTGTTGAATTTTCAACTTTCCAAAAATAGAGGACTTACTAAAAATGGAATATAACTCCAATGTTTCCTTAACATTTTCATACCATTAAAATCATACACCGCTCGAGCCTTTAAAACAAATAAAAGTCTCTCGGGATAGTCTCGTCCCTAACTTATCGTAATTCACTCATGTTGTCCCGTTGTTCAAAATACGGGATATAACACTCGGAACTTGCGGGCCCGCCTCGGGTCGAGTCGAGGCGGCGGACATAAATTTCCGACGTTAGGTTCCATAAGGTTATCCGTGATAGTTTCGGAGCAATTTGGATTCATTTACGAAAGGTACGAAGGTTTACGCATTTTTATATCCAAAGATAAGCATTTTGATTCAATTGCGCTGAATGAATAGTAACTAAAATCAAACTCGGATTTCTAGGAGCAGGATCATCCCCAAGGTTCCGTTTTCAGCTTAGTAGGTCTAGGACATGCCATAAAAAGAATAGGTAAGCTTTACATACCTGGGTTGCGCCCTATGCTTGCTTATCCTTAAATCTCGTTTGCTTCAAAATCTACAAATGGTCAAGATTACCAAATGTAAGTCACAAGCTTTTAAGAGTTCAATCTTAACCCTTATTCATCTATAAAAATTTGGGCAAAAGATCTCCCCTATACGTATAGCACCCCCGAGACGTAGCTCGGCTCAATATACCAACAACAACAACCCAACAACACCATCAACAACAACAACAACACCAAGAATTGCTACAAACATATATTAGCACAAAGAGTCTTTCTTTCTACACAAAGCATTAATTATCATTCCAACTTCACGCTTTCCATCCAATATCAACGTTTCCGTATTCATCAACCCATCAAGATCCCTCCGAAAACATTTCATATCATTTTACGAAATATTCACAAAATATACATAACATACAAATTTTCCACCAAAACTATAATTCACTCAAAACCTCCAATTTTCAACATAAATATTCACAACCTATTTTTAGCTTCCAATTTCATAAACAACCATCATAATTTACATCTTACAATTTCATTTCCATAATTACATAAACTATAATAGAATCACATACTTTCCGACAACAACCTAACAACAATTTTCTCATGCCAACTAAGACCATTAGCCTTCCATTTTCATCACACGACTCCAACAACACAATTAACATACCAAATAACATTTATTCGTCTCCCTTCACCTATGGCACTACACGGCCATAACCCCTACTTCCAACTTCAACTAAATTGATTCAACTTTCATTTTCAACTCATATTCCACAATAACCACAACTAAAATATAACACAAAATTCAACACCAATTCCATGTACAACCATGCACACACACGGCCATGTATATATATATATACACACACACGGCTCACACACCTCCACTCACAATTCCATGCTTTTCATTCAATTCCACATACCATAACATATATATAATCTTCTATAACATAATAAAAACATGAAATCCTTACCTTTCCAATTCTTTCCACTTGCCAAAAGATACACTTCCTTGCCAAGATAATTATACCAACTTGAAGAGCACCATGAACTTAGTAAGGATATAGGAAGATTACAATTTATAAACCAAGATTAAAGGCTTGGAAATTTTTTCTTTCTTTTCTCCTCTCTTTCTCTAGAGCCGACGGCTCCTTCTTTTTTTTTTCTCTTGATTTCTTTTGATTTTTCTTGAAAAATCTAGAGATCTCATATATATATTATTGCCCCCTTAATTAATCACATGCATGGCACATGGAAAATCTATTAATCTTGGTGGGCTTGGGCCAAGCATGGCCGGCCACCCCTTCCAAATTGGGCCTCATTTTCTTATTCTCTTTTTGGCCCAATTCTTCATGAATCACATTTTGCAATTCCCGGAATAAATTTCCAAAATTCCAATTTTGCCCTTAGGCCTTCTCCAGTGTTTCCACATTCAAACTTCCATAACCGGCATACCAATATTAAGAAAAATCCAAACATGACCTTATTCCTTACAAGTCAAGGTTAGTTCCAAGTTTTCCAAATACGCAAAATTGC